>NW_027271690.1:600000-932500 GCF_040938485.1 Diadema antillarum
ATTATACTCATCCCTCGGAGCCCGTCTGTCCGTATAGGTATTGATACTATATTTTTCTTCAAATTTAACATTATATACTTGAACACACACACACACACACACACACACACACACACACACACACATATATATATATATATACATATATATATATATATATATTCTATATATAAATAGATATTTTTTCTATGCCTGCTGGAAAGAAGCAGTGTCCCACAATGTGGTCACATAGTCGACTGTGTGAAAACGATCAGATTTAACAGTGTGGAGATGATTTCATACTGTGATTTGGTTTTCACAGAGTGTTCACATGGTAATGACGTTTCACACTGTGAATTGATGATTCACAATGTGTTCACACTGTTAAAACGCTCGAATTTAACAGTTTCAAGAGATTTCACACTGTGTTTTTCACACTGTGGAACACTGTGTACTTTCCAGCAGGGTTTATATATATATATACATATATATATATATATATATATATATATACATATATATATACATATATATATATATATATATATATATATATATATATAGAAAGAGAGAGAGAGAAAGATATATATATATATATATATATATATATAGGATTATACGTATACAATATTAATGTTTTAATGCGTGTATAATTTTTACATTAACACATCAATGAGCATGAAATGAGCACATGTTAATCAGTAGGTATGTACATGCTTACAGTCATTATTCATTCAGTTCACGTTACGTCATTATACACACTGAAGAGATTTGATCGACTGCATGGAATCGTGCGTGGGATCGAGAAACATCTCACGGCAAAACACGATTTGTGATCTGGAATTACTTACACACCTCTCGTTCACATTATCTTCACATTCTCTCCGTGTATGTTCAGTAAAGGATCATAATTATGTATATTTGTGTGATAACCTCAAAGTTAAAAAGCCTTCAAAAAGAGTATCACAACGATCGACTGAAGGGCTTGTAAGTTATAGGGTGCACGTCACTCATATTGCAGAATCCGTCTTCAGTTCCTTTGTTTCTGTAGGTGTATGATATTTTAATATAGAGCAAGAATAATAAGACTCACGGATGTTTGGTTTTCATGGCATTAAAAAGACGTCAACTGGGGAAAATATTGCATCATTATAAGAGATAAAAGTAATACAAAGCTGAAAGGAATACCTTGACATTTACTATAAGACGATTACAGTAGCAAAAAGGATGCTTTCTCATAGTTTTGGAGAAGTGACTTATTTCCCTTTTAAATATAAATTGACTGACGTTCAGCATATAATAGCACAATTGACCGGGGGCATGCATCTTTTCTCATCCGTCGATTATTCACGCTAAATAAATTGTTTAAAACCTCATGCTTATATTGTAAACGTTTTTTTCCCCTTGGGGCTGGTGCTTTTTTCCTTTTCTTTTCCTTTCTTTACCTTTGCTTTTTTTTTCTGCTGACCTCTATAAAGATTGAGTAGGAGTCGCATCGAGTTTTTCTCATTCCCTCTTTTTTGTCTCTCCTTCGGTACAAGTAGATTTGCATCGTTTCGTCTGAGTTTCATACCGAGGCTGATGAGCACTATAGTCTCACTTTAAAAGTTGTGCTTCTCTCCCTGAGGGAAGGTGAGTTCAGGAGGTTCTATTCATTCATGTGGATAATTGTAATTCTTATTCAAAGATTAAGTGCAACACAACCTGATCTATACTGGCATGATTGGGAAGGACGAAATGGCAAGTCTTTGTGGAGGGCAGGTCCCCTTTCATCTCGGTGTCATCCTGCGAGCTAGACAGCGACGAGTCATACACGTCATACGCACCACGAATTAGGCATTGAAAAAAAAGGTCCATGAGTCATACACCCATGAGTCACACAAGACTCCAAATAAGACAGGTCTACGAGCTAAACAGCATAACCAAATAAGGTCCACGAGCGAGACACTATAGGCAAACAACGCACACGAACACGACACTGGGCAAAAAAAAAAAAAAAAATTGATAATAATAACACTACTGTAGTCACTACTAGATAATAGATACTAGATCACTACTACTTAGATTAAGCCCTGTTGTGAAATGTCGACCTCGTGGGCCCTTTTTTTTTGCATACTGCCGAGCTCGTAGACCTTATTTGCCGAGTTTTACTTAGTGTCGAGCTCGCAGAAACTCTTCACTTAGTGTTTTCATCGTAGGTTGTATGTCTCGTGAGCTGTATAACTCGTGGGCTGTGTGACTCGTGGGCTGTATGACTCGTGGGCTGTGTGACTCGTGGGCCGTATGACTCGTGGGCTGTATGACTCGTGGGCTGTGTGACTCGTGGGCTGTATGACTAGTGGGTGTCGAGCTCGTAACGTGCATCCTTCATTCCACGCAGATTTTCTCTATATTTGCTTTTACATTCCTCTCTAAGAGGTGTGAAGAACATCATTCAAAACCTCTTTGTGCCATCCAGACGTCCGACCTATATAGATTCTCTTTTTATATCATTCATCGTATTTGAAATACACACACATTTTTGTGTCTCTTTAAGTTGTTTAACTCTTCCATTACCATGACGACCTGCTCGTACACTATGTCAAGGGCACTTTGAGATGGTGGTAGCTCTGAGCGGTTTAAGCGGAATTTCTATTGTATGGGAATCATGGTGGGTTTTTTAAATATATATTTTATGTGTTTATTTTATTTGTCATTAACATTTTCCTTGTTCTCTTTTGGAATCAAATTGGTATTCCCTAGCTGTCCTCTAGCCAGTTTTCGGCTTTTCTATTTTTGTGTGATACATCCTTCTGCTACTCACCATCAGCACATCGTCTCTCTCTCTCCCTCTCTTTCAATCTCTCATATCCTTAGATTTCTATCTATCTATCTATCTATCTATCTATCTATCTATCTATCCATCTATTTATATAAATTTCTATCAATCTTATGTTTTTCTTTCTCTCCCCTGAGTGAAAGTCACTGCTGAAACCTATAAACAAAACAAAACAAACAAATGCCGTGATTTTTTATTTAATGTGATGGACGTACGGGAACAAAACCAACCACCAACCACCACCTCCAACAACAACAACAACAACAAAAACAAAATGATAAAAAATAACTAAAAATACTGCAACACAGTTCCCGGCATGAAAATGGAAAAAAAAAAGAAGAAATCATTGTACATACGCATCAAATTGAATGGGAAATTGAAAACACGCAGGGAGTTACCGTGGAGACAGATGACGATAATGTATCTCACAGAACTAAGATAATAGCAGTTAAAGATGTGCTGTGAAAGAAAATCATTAACCTAATGGCATTGATCCTACAGACAGCACTATGTGTAGGAGAATATGACATCCACGACTCAGTAATTACTCAACTTATAGAAGAAGAGAAATCCACCCAAACATCTATGAAAAATGATAGTATTAAACGTTCCGCCAATTTATGTCCACCTACCGGTTGATACCCACGCATCGATCGTCTTTTCTTGTATAGGTAGAGGGTAAATGAGATATTTTTTCAAGTACAGGTTTGCAATGATAGAGTTGCTTTCAAAATTCGTCTGCGACCGTCTGTGACCAATCGCAGTCGTTGCAGGTGGTTGCACGAACTTGAGACTGCCGTGACATTGAATTTTGAACATGCTCAATTTCTAGATGCGACCAGAATTATTGATGTGACCAGTTGTACGAATGTCGTATACGAGTTGCACAGCCTGCGTTTGCGAGACTTGATGCGAGTTTTCGCACGCCACAGATCATCGTGCAACGCTCGCACGGGAACGTCCGCCTACTCGCACGATCATACATGTAGGCCCTACAAGCAAATGCGACTTATTTGTGAAACGGTCCCCTCTAGTCGTATCTGTTGTACTACATGTACAACATCTGTTGCATTTATGAATGCCTCTCTGCGACCTGAAGAGATTGATGGCGACTGAAGCCTGCTACAGCCTGCCGTATGACCAAATAGTGTCAAACGGTCGCAGACTGATTGTTAGAGGGGTTTCAAAGCAGTGCTATGATTGAGGCAAATTAAAATACACGAACAACTTCAAAGCGAAACATACAACTACAAAGTCCAAGGTCCTTATCTTTCCCCCGGTAACGTTTGGCACTTTAACATACTCTCTACATATTTCATCAATTATTTCAGAGGGACTTTTCAAACGGATCTTAAGTTCCTCTGTTAAAGGGGAATGAAACTCAAATATACATGTGGCTTGGGTAAATGCAGCAACATCAGAAGAACGTAGGCCTACCCTTCAGTTGAAGTCTGCGGTACGTCGAACAATTCGTTGAAATGTTATGAATTCTTTAAATTTCGGCGCAGCCATTACTGGATGAGAAGTCTGCTACAGTTCGTGGCGTCATTTATGGAAAGCGATATAAAGAGGATATAGAGAGAATTCCACGAAATGTATTTAAATGAAAAATACATATTCCATCAACTTTACATCGACATAATGTTAAGGGTACTATCATTACCCTGTATTCTGGAAGAGGTAAGTCAAGTACTCTGTTATGATGCAAAAAAAAAAGTGAAAATTACACGATTTTTTTTTCTCGTCTTGGGGATGGGATTTGTATAATGGCTATACGGATCTCAAACAGTTTTGCAAGCACAGCTGCTCGTATCGTCCCCAGTACTAGATTATACTAAGTTAGATAATTTCAACTCTGAAGGATAGACATAGCAAGTGTACGTCATTTCGATTTCCGGGTTGAATTAAAGAAATATAAAAATGATAAGTGGGTCCACTCTGAGTATCTCATACCAATAGGCAACACAGTGAAGTACAGTCCTGTCCTTTCAATGTTAATTTGGTAATTCAATGTGGTTTCTGTAATATACTACTGACATGACTGACAACGACCATTGTGATGAAACACATTGTGTACAGACATTGATTCTTTATTCACCTATATAACATGTATAAGCAGGAAGAAACACTCTTACCCTGTCCATGACTGTATGTAATATGTAATGAATATATGTAATAAATAATGTAATATGTAAAACCAGTCTGTGGTATGTCAAGTGCGCAGTCACCAAACAAACAAAAAAGTGAGATACACAATGTATTTCACATGTGAAGCAGTCAAGTCAAATTGAAAACTGCAACTTATGTGACACTTTTTTATGCGATCTATATCAATATCAAGTGTGACTTATCTGGGAAATTCCTGACCAAAACCCCATTAATATGGTACAAAACGGAATACAAATTCACACATTTTTTTTTTGTTCTGCAATTTATTGTAAACAAGTGAATATTCATGCAAGGAGAATATTATTCTTTTTCAACCTCGCGCTGCAATACGTACGGCATTTATGAGATCAAAGCATTTTTCAGCAGTATCATTTTGACAGAAAATGTAATCCCTCTCGTATTTTTCATCTCTCATCCACCTATCTATGTTATCAACAAAGATTCTAGGATATACCACAAAACGACATTTTGCTGAGCCAGAACGATATTTCATTTGATTTCACTGAGCCAATGTGTGTTTACACTGCACACTCCTCTGCACAAGCACTATACACTGCTCTTCCGTAACCATTGTTAGAACGTCACCTGCGATTGACATTCGTTGCTCCGAAGGTTCGTTTATTTGACATCAAAATAAGTTTCGTTATTCCGAATTACACAAATTCTCTATTAGAATGTTTGTTAATCCGAAAATGACAAAGGGTTCGTTTATCCTAACATTTTGTGGGGTTATTCCAAAGGTTCGTTATTCCAAAGGTTTGTAATTCCAAAAATGCCTAATTTTCAGTAATCCGAAAATGAAAACAGGTTCGTCAATCCGAAAATAAAAAGGAGGTGTGTAGTGTGTAATATCGAACCTTCGGAATTATGAACCTTATTTCGTTGCTAGTTTTAAACGAACATTCAGAATTTAAAAAAAAATCTTCTTTTTTTTTCATTTTCTGAATAAAGGACCCTCGGAATACGAACTGTATCTCCTGTTCTCAAACCTGGATGAAAATGAACATGGAGAGTAAAACAGACTCCACAGGGACGTACGTTTCGAATTATTTGTTCTAACTCGCCACCACTGTATTCCCAGATCTAGAAAGGGATCCCAGTCCATACGTGAACAGGGTGTGAGATGCTAAAGGTTGAAATTTCCTAGTATGCTTTGGACTGTGCAACTCATTAGCATCATGAAGTAAAAGTACAATTAGTTTGAGATACATCGTATAAAATTGAAAACAAACCGCAGCAGTTCGACACATAGTATTAATGAGGATGTCCATGAACGTTTTTGCTTATATGTGTTGTTTATGCAGGTCATGAATATCGTCAGTGCATAACTTTCAGCCAACAATCAACTAAATAACTCTGAAGATCACGATGCAATAATGCATGGCTGGTAACATAGAAACATCCACATTTTGATAGTCGCATTGCAGTTGCAATATCTTCTTTTGTTTGTCACGTTTGTAAGTTTTCTCGCACAGTATGATTGCACTCGAATAGCGAAAGTAAATACAAGCAAATAAACATAATAACACACTTTGCTTTCTGCATATTCTGTTCCGGTATTTCTTGAACCGTATGATAGAATCTAAAACCCACCACGATGGAATTTTATGGGTTACGGTTGAGCAGAAGTAAGTCATTTGAACAACCCTATCGAATGAGATATCTGATGTTCTACAGTTCTACCTACTTTCACTCACAAGGGGTTGGGAGAGATTATCCTGATCCTTACTCCACACTCAAAAACGATACTTTGTTTGATTTTATGATTGATGAGATAGGCATTCCAATTTTGCCAACTGAGAGAACAGATTATGTTTAAAAGATGAAAAGTTTACGCTAAAGACATTCCTGATGAAGGGAATCCCCGAGAACACTTCCTGTAGGATTCACATGCACAGCCGTAAGTCTTCTCTAAATCTTATCCTTTTCAAGGCGTACAAAAAGGAATAAATGTTGTTCTTCACATCAAATAATTTCTAGACTTGCAACAGCCATACAGCGATGACATTTGAGGAATTAGGAGTCGAAGTTGCGAAAGTACCGGGGTAGGAAAACATGTTGAGCAACGGAAGGAGGAACATCAAAAAATGAATTCACACAGAAACGCCTTGGTTGGACGAGGGATCTGCTCGCTACTGCAGCTTCAGGTGTTTTGTGTTATTCTGTTTTGTTTTGAGGGGGAGGGGGGGGGGGGGGGCGCCCCGGTGAGGGAGCATTTGGCCCATGACCTGACTTCACCCGAATCATAATGTTTCATCTTATGTCCGCTTTGATAACATTCCTATCTTTCCATGGCTTTGATGTTTGTCACCATGCAAAATTTCACACATTGTGTCTATTAATTCGTTTATTCATTTTGTGTATCAAACTTTATGATTTCTATTCCTTACAAATTGTCAACAATATGACTTATTAGATGTATACTTTGTATTTGTATTGTCATTTGTTAGATGGAAATAAAGCACAACTGAATTTGATTGAATTTAACTGATGTCATTATATATCAAATATCCTATAAATGGGAGTGGATCTGCATTTTTTAGACCTTATTCTCCCTTTTTATTAGTGGTCGGTTTCTATGTGAGAGTACGAATTCAAAGACATGTTTTGATTCGTTCTTCTCCTCTACAGATGTAATACTGGGGAGGTTTATCACCAGTTTAACGGTCCTATTTACCATTGGGAGCAGTGATTAAAAAAAAATCAAAATATCACTTTCGATTCATATGTGTAGGTCAGTTGTATCACAAAACATCCTACCATATACAAGTTCTGCAATAAAGCCTAGAATATAAGAAGATATCACTATTTTTCTCATTTAACAGTAACTGTATAGACGGTTTAGTCTGGAGACATTCTCATTATAACTATTGTTCACATTTTGCACAATTACCAATACTTTTAACCTCGATTATACTCGTTCAAACTTTTACAGTGGTTGTTTCTATCCGTAACTCATATTACAAAACTATATTGAACACTAATACTGTTTTTTTTTTCATCTGCAAAAGGTAAATTATGCCTTTTAAGCTCGGACTCTACTATTTAGGGCCTACGACATTTTGAAAAACAAGATATCATCTCTGAGTTTGATATATCATCAAAGGGGGGGGGGGTTGCTCGTTTAAACTACAATAAATACATGAGTCCGGATGGATTAGGAGGGATGTGATAACTCTACCTGATCGGCATTAGTCGACCTCGTGTGTGCAGCTTCTTCGTGTTCAAAGAGGGCATCTCTCTGGCTTGCTCTGACGGAGGTAAAGAGGCCTTTGATGGCTGTACGGAATTTCGGATTCTGCCACGTGTAGATGATGGGGTTGGCACATGAGTTGTAGAAACCGAGCAAGGTCAGAAGTTGATGGAGGGGACTTCCCCCGTAGGATGATGAGATGTAGCCGAGATTGAAGCATAGGTACGCGATCTGATTCGGGGTCCAAGCCACAATGTAGACCAGGACCACAATAAGCATCATCTTGATGATGCGATTCCTGGCCAGCATGTGGAAGGTCTCTCCCTTGCTTTCGCTGGTCATCTGCCGGAACTGCTTCGACTGCTGGCGCAGTGACCGGGCGATGAGCAGCTGGGTGATCAACATGGTAGCGACGGGGATCACCAGGCGAATGATGAAGGCGTAGTAGGCTTGAGTGATCTTACCAGCTTCGGTCTTGATCAAGTTACCGCAGTAGTTAATGTTGTAGTCATAGTCAAAGATAAACAAAGTGAATGAGACCTGTGCGAACGTAAAGACCCAGATCAATACCACGACCAGTGATACCCTCCTCTTGCTGATGATCCGGTTGAAGAGAAGCGGATGCACGACGGCCAGGTAGCGCTCGATGCAGATAGCCATCAGGATGTATGTGGATGCAGTGATACAAAGCCATAGGATAAACGAGGGATACAGCAGTTTGCAGTAGGCGTGTCCAAGGACTGTCCCGGGAACCCGACTCGCCCATGGAATCGGGAAAACGAAGATCGATGTGATCAAGTCGGCGATGGCGAGAGCACCGATGAGGACATCGGTCGAACGAATCGCGTCGAAGCGCTGGTAAATGACCACGATCACGAGACCATTTCCTGTCACACCAAGGATCAAGGACAGGACTTGAAGAACGGTCCACCACGTCCAGGAAAGGGGGTACCAGTCCCATGGGGACTGATCTGGGGTGAGTTGGGTCTCGACAACGTTGGTATTATCCACATTGGGTAATGTCCACATCAAGCTCGTTCCAGCAGTGGCGTTCACCATGTCAACGTCAGTAATGTCAGACATTCTGCTACGGATTGATTTAAGATAACACGAACATGAGTTTCATTATTCAACCCTCTCTATGCCATTGAGCCAAATAAGCACAAATTTCTCACACGAACCAACGGGCAGGAAATAAACGTGACACACGAAGTGTTAGTGGCACAGAATCGTTGTCGCTTTCCTTCGTCACGTCTTCTATCTATAAAGCTACTTCATGTGCTATCAGGATCTTATCGTATCAATGTCAGTGTTACCATCAGTGCTATCTATTATTGTGATCAAGATTATGATGCGCATAAGAATTGCATTCATGTTAGGCGTTGTTTCAAATGCGCTTTGCAAAATAAGACTCTGGGATCGCATCTGTTGCTGGACTATTTTCATGATGAAAATTGCACCTGCATTCCGGATATCTTTTTGATATCCCCGTGTGTTCGTTGCTATTTTAAGTTCCGTAAAGACTCTCAGAGCTTCTGAATGATTTGACCAAGTCGTAATGAAAGTCATTCTACACTGCCCATCAACAGAAATGTGACCGAATATTTTGAAGTTGTCAGCTTTTTTGGAAGCTCCGTGGAAAGATCAGAGAGGTGTTAGAGAAGGAGTGGAATCTCCTCGCAACATGCGCAAACTTAGGCTTGGGTTCAATAGCATGACAATTGAATGCTTCATACTATGTTCATGCATTTCACTGGCTTTGATGTTCCATACTCCACGCCGCTCTTCCAGTGAGTTTGGACAAGGAGACCAAAGAAGTCGTTCTTGATTTCAATCTTTTTTAGGCTGTATTTTAGATGAAATTTTGAAATCCTGCATCAAACTTGGTGGTATTCTTGTACGGAACAACTACTTATCCAAAGACTACTTATCTACTACTTATCTAAGTTTTTCTTCAAATCTCCTAGTCATTACTACCTCGAACTGAAAAAATGAGTATTGGTATCTCATAAAAGAGTTGAAATATTACCATCTTTCGCCCATTTGTGCATAATATTGCTCGCCAGGTTTAGTACATCGATGTTAAATCTTTTGAATTAGGTAATTGTCTAATGCGTGTTATTGCGTGTTTAGTAGCATTTTGCAGTTACTATGCACACTAAACAATTGTTGTCGAAAATATTAAAGGGAACAGCAAATTGCTGCTGGCTAGGTATGTTGTATTTCAGGAATGATGCATAATTATTTAAATAGAAGTGCTGTCTTTTGTCGAAGCAATTTATCAACACATGCGATAACGCACGTAACTTCTCGGGGGCACGGATCATAGAGATTCTTGTTTCCTCTTCTATTCTAACACCTCCCTGGGAAAGACCTTTTAAGGCCAGTTAAAGTTTATTTGTTTGTTTTTTTTTTTCCAGAAGACAATAAAAATGTACCGGGTACATTACGATTCGATATCATCAAATGTCAAACTTAGACATAAGCTATGTATGTATTGGGAACTCTTTCACATATCATGACATAAAGTATTGATATCGAATTGGCGAAACCATATTTCTAGTTTCAGGGAAGCTGTACACGTGAGGAAAAGTGAATGACCCAAATCTCATTTCCCATGAATTTCGGCAAATTATTTAGACAATTACTAGCAGGCATTTTCATAACAAAATCAAAGTACAAAGAAACACATTCAAGAAAATATGATGAGATGCTTGGTTCATCGTTTAGATTTAGCTAGTTTTGTTCGACACGTCTTCAAATTTCAAGCAGTAGTTGGGGGCAATCGTATTACTTGACGTTTCACTTAACTACGTCTTGGTACAAACAGAAAAAAACAACAACCTTCTAATAATGATCATATAAATAACATCAGTGGTACTTTAACGTTTTTGTTCTTAGAGTTTATGGAGGAAGATATTGCTTTCAAATCAAACATGATATATTTAGGAAAGTTTCTTGAATGATAAATCGAGGAGGTGGAGAGGGCAAATGGATCAATCTCAAATTTGACAGAGGTAATGAAGGTGCACATTATCACTTACGGGTGATTATGTTATGATCGTGGAAAATGAAACGGTTTAAAAGAGAGTGCTCAACTAGAACAGGTCATTAGGACTATACACAACCAAATATTATGGAAACTTACCAGATATTAAGAGACGCAGCTTCATACATGTATACCTCTTGGCTGAGAGATACGGAAGTGGAATGTTGGAACTTGGATCAATTCTTTAAAGTGCCACTCTACATTATATCTTCACGCTATTCTTCTTTTTTTTTTAAACCATCCTTGATATAAGCCTATACAAGGGTAGTGCGCACGCGCCTCAAAGACTGAACAAGTTGACTCTTCTACATACAGACATAATTGTACAATATACGAATCATGCTGTAAGGAGCGCAAGTCCCACATGACCTTCACGTGATACATTTTGTGCTAAGACTTTTACTTACTCTTTTTCTACGTTGATAGGGAGTATATTCAATTAATTCCCCGTAAGCCGATATGGTTGATTGTCGTTGCTTTGTTACATTTTCTTGAACATGCGACAAGCGCTCGCAGGCAGAAAACGCTTTGCCATAGACGTCAGCAATGGGAAGTTTGCTATTGACTATCCGCACCGTTCTATAAACGTTTTGTGACAACATGTCTAGTAAGTTTAAGTAATTGTCTGATCGTGAAATAAGCATTCATTTTTGATAACAGGATGTACAGTGTTCATTCGCTCATTCATGATAAGAGGATGTATGGTGTTCACTGCTGAAAAAGTATTAACCTGCATGAGTACACCGCACTGTCATGAAAGCGACGTAAAAATGGTGAAAGTACGAGTTTTTTGTTGCACCGTCTTGCAGACAGAAGGTCGCGATTCAAATTTACAGAAGAGACTTTATTGCTGAATACCCATGGGATGTTTCAAACTATAGGTATAATTAGAAGCTCAAAGTAAGATGCTGAAATCCTCTTTGATCGTTACATTGGTGACGCCAGTAACATGGATGCACTGCAAACAACAAATAAAGTTTAGGTTGGCCCATGATATATATTTTTTTATAGGTAGGCCCTAAGTATTGAAGATGAAATTAAATTTATTAAAAAAAAGAACCCTCGAAGCTAGCATACTTCTTTCCTTGCTCTATTATATCGCGCTACTTAAGAAGAACTCTGATGTCAACAACTACCTGCATTTACTGTAGAGCTCGGTTGAATAATTCTCTAGAAGTTTTTTTTTTTTTTTCGCGAGGCGATGTACGTACAACTCTGAAGTCAATTATCTTGGCAAAAATGGACATGACGCAGCACTTTTTTCACGATATATATATATATATATATATATATATATATATATATATTTCAAGGGGATACAGACAAGAGAGTTTTATTCTAAAAGGCAGTGGCCATATGACACTCATGTGTTGACGAAACTCCTCGGCACTGGTCAGTATTTTCTTATGAATACGAAATAAACGTTCTTCGACATAAAAAATAATATTCTCCTGGCAAATAGATACGTCTGATATTGAGGAACAAAAGAAGGGAACTATTTCGGAATAAGATTCTAGTGATAACTTAGTAGAATAACTGAGGGAGCTTTAAGGTGGCCTCACACTATGCGGTTTTTTTTTTTTCATCGCATTGCTTGCGATCTGTTGCGGTTGCCAGATCGCAATCGAGTCGCATAGTGTGAGCGCAACGCTCAGCCGGTCGCAAGGGTTCGCAGAGGCAACCGCAGACGATCGCAAGATTTTGAACATGTTCAAAATTTGACAGCAGCCGCAAGGAGGTCGCAATTCTTGCGGACGCCTCCAAATCGCGAGAAGTCGCATGCGGTCGAGAACCGCGTGCGACTTCTCGAAACCGCAAGCAGTCGCAAGAAAAAACCGCATCTGTGAGGCCACCTTTAAATTTTCTCGACGCCGACATTCAGAGGAGAAAAACCTCTTCTGCGCATGCGCAATATCGCTTATCAAAAACCGATCTTGCGTCGTCTGAGTTTTCACAACGCCGCCTGGGCCATTTTTGCGTCCGCTCAAATTCACGACGCAGAGAGAGAATTGATGCAATGATCATATGGGGTTGCCATTGTACTTTGTATAGGTTGCGTCTTCGCGAAATCTAAAGCTATTTGCAAAACTACGCAGACAGAGAGAACGGCAAACGCAATTGTCGTCTAAACGTGGCAAATCTAGAGCTCCCTGTATATTAGGAAATGATATCACAGTTTAGAAATATAAATCAGGTCACCACAGGCACATTGGATAAAGGTATCTCTAACAAGTTTTTGTGGAGAATATAATTATGCACTCACAAGGTTAAGACTCACAAGGTTAAGATATGAAGTTCATATAATCGTATTGTTTTTTCTTCATAAAATTGAGATCCGCTAATTATCATTGGAGATGCTTCTAAGACAAACTGAAGCTCAAGTTACTGAATACCATTTCTGAAGTGAAGGTTATGTTATTTTTAGCTGTCTTACAAAATACAGTCCAAGAGGTTCGAAGAGCAACATGAGATAAACGCTAACCAACATCATGCATAAACCACCACTATCCTTATCCTCTTCTGTGTTTTCAGTTCTGTGCTCTTTCTGACATCGAAGGTACGAAACATTTTCACATTTGCAAAGCCTTAACCCCATGAAAGACGAACACTGTTTTATGTTCTCATCGAAGTAGCGTATCAAAACCAAATACTTAGGGTTTTTTTTTCTGGAGCCGGAGTTAAATTTGTACACATGTGCACACGTACATGATGGAAGCTCGGCGCACCTTATATATCAACTTTAAACTTTAAACTTTATTTTCATTTCCATTGAATAAACAGGGTAAATTATACAATGCATTAACAGAACGTATTTGTAACAATTTCAAAGAAAACGTACATGTGATCACGAGTAACAACATAAATTCATTTTCTAAGGTATTTACATATGCATAATACAAGGATTGGAATGGAAATGGAGGGTCCCACTAAAAAGCAAAGCTTGTAGGGTATGGGACCCTCGGAAAATACATACACACGAAGTGGAAAAATACATATCACACGAAGTGGAAAGGTAGCACTCGCTATTTTATGAAGAGTTTCAATACAAAAATAGATTTTTTTATTTTTATAAAGTGAAGTCATCATCAAAGAGAGAAAATAAAATTTATTTCAAAGATGTTGTACTCGGCGTTATGTAACAAGTAATATTTTGCAAAATATAGATTTTCCCGGTCAATTTCATACTTTTGTCACTCAAATTCATTAATGTGCATTCAAATTCACGCAGCGCACGCCCGTGAAAATATTGGGGCATTCAAATTCAGAATCCGAGCGATCAATTTCATTTATGAGCGTTCTATTTCAGTTTCGTGAAATCAAATTCACGATTGGGCATTCAATTTCAAAATGCGAGCACCGACTTTCCTACTCGTGCATTCAAATTCATACGATAGTCACGTGATAGTCTCAATGAGCTTGTTTGGAGCGTTCAAATTCATTTTTAGGCGATCAAGTTCCTACTTTGTGCAATCAATTTAACGAGGAAAATGGAGGAGACTTTTAAGAAAGGAAAAAGGGCCAACACAAACAATGAATGCTAAATTGCATATAGTGTAATTAGGATTGTTTACATGTTCTACATTGTTCTCTGTTCGTGTATTATTTGTTTTTCATCTCAATAAATTTCAAATTGCAGTGCCCAATCAGCACTGCATCCAAACAACACAACGACTAGTACATGTAATCACATTTCTTGATGATACTGCATGCTGACAACGCCCCAACACCAACCATATAATGACAATTCATCAATTTAAGACAAACTGACACACAATGATCTCACATAGTCCCGCAAAATTAAATCAATAAGACAGCAATACACAACAGACAACATGTAAAAATGCTCATGTATCAGTTTCAATATAGTCGAAATTGTTTTCTTTTTCTCGAAAGTGTCACTCAACCCTCCGTATTATGCTCGTCTGTAGGCCTATACAGTGTCTGTTTGTTTTTTAATTTTCTATCAAAGAAGATGGCTGGATAACCCATATTCAGCTGCAAAAGCTGGTCTTCCATATGGGGTCCAGTTAGATGTTTTGCTCTTTGCGATGAATAAATGAAGTGGGATCTTTTACGTGCATGAGTTGTGACTGTTTAACACGTGGGACCTCCATTTTATGTCCAGTCCCAGGGAAATGTGCCTGTATATTCCTATTTGCTAAGCGCGAGTTCAAAATTGTCAATTGACAGGTGCATGGACCTCTACTGCAAAATGAATAATCATCATAAATCCCAATATATTCAAAGCCAAGTGAGAAACACATGCATACACGGCCCCAAAGTAACTAAATTCAGGACTTCTTTTAAATTGAATGCAGTTATTTGGAACATGGTTGCCTATTCACGAATTTGAATGACCGACGAGATTCCGTCGCCAGCTTGACATGAATTTGAATGCTCTTTGATGAAATGCGTGCTCCTCTCTTAAATTTGAATGCTCCGATAGTGAATTTGAATGTTCCGATAGTGAATTTGAATGCTCCGTTAGTGAATTTGAATGCTCCGAGAGTGAATTTGAATGCTCGGATAGTGAATTCGAATGACCGGATTTTGAATTTGATTGCTGATTCAGTGCTGCGAGCGTGGAATGCGTGAAATCGAATGCTCGGAATAGGAACTTGAATGACAAAAGTATGAAATTGACCGGGAAAACCTATATCATGAGAAATTACCACATACGTTTTTGTTTATTATAGGTTTTCCCGGTCAATTTTATACTTTTGTCATTCAAATTCACTGTCGGAGCATTTGAATTCACTATCGGAGCATTCAAATTCACTATCGGAACATTCAATTTCACTATCGGAGCATTCAAATTTACGAGAGGAGCACGCATTTCATCAATGAGCAGTCAAATTCATGTCAAGCTGGCGACGGAATCTCGTCGGTCATTCAAATTCGTGAATAGGCAACCATGTTCCAAATAACTGCATTCAATTTAAAAGAAGTCCTGAATTTAGTTAGTTTGGGGTCGTGTATGCATGTGTTTCTCATTTGGCTTTGAATATTGGGATTTATGATGATTATTTATTTTGCAGTAGAGGTCCACCTGTTCATTGACAATTTTGAACTCGCGCTTATAGTATAGCAAATAGGAATATACAGGCACATGTCCCTCGGATTGGACATAAAATGGAGGTCCCACGTGTAAGAGAGTCACAACTCATGCACGTAAAAGATCCCACTTCATTTATTCATCGCAAAGAGCAGAACATCAAACTGAACCCCATATTATGGAAGACCAGCTTTTGCAGCTGAATATGGGTTATCCAGCCATCTTCTTTGATGGAAAATGAAACAAACAAACAAAAATAAGGCACTGTATAGGCCTATGGAGACGAGCATAATACGGAGGGTTGGTTGACACTTTCGAGGAAAACAACAAACAATTTCGACTATATTGAAACTGATACTTTAACATTTTATACGTGTTGTTTGTTGTGTATTGCTGTCTTATTGATTTACTTTTGCGGGACTTTGTGAGATCATTGTGTGTCAGTTTGTCTTTACATGTATTGTTGAATTGTCATTATCATGATTATGTGGTTGGTGATGGGGCGTTGTCATCATGCAGTATCACCAAGAAATTATGATTACTAGTCGTTGTGTTGTTTGGATGCACTGCTGGTTGGACATTGCAATTTGAAATTTATTGAGATGAAAAACAAAGAATACATGAACAGAGAACAATGTAGAACCTGTAAACAACCATAATTACACTATAAGCAAGCCTTTATTGGTTGTGTTGGGCCTTTTCCCTTTCTTAAAAGTCTACTCCATTTTCCTCGTTAAATTGATTGCACGAAGTAGGAACTTGATCGCCTAAAAATTAATTTGAACGCTCCAAACAAGCTCATTGGGACTATCACGTGACTATCGCATGAATTTGAATGCACGAGTAGGAAAGTCGGTGCTCGCATTTTGAAATTGAATGCCCAATCGTGAATTTGATTTCACTAAAACGAAATAGAGCGACCATAAATGAAGTTGGTCGCTCGGATTCTGAATTTGAATGCCCGAATATTTTCTCGTGCGTGCGCTGCGTGAATTTGAATGCACATTAATGAATTTGAGTGACAAAAGTATGAAATTGACCGGGAAAACCTATATTATTATTACTTTCTTCGTCTTTCAGCAGCTTTTATCTCAAATTGGTATACCAATGGATATCTGTTTTGGCATTCACGAAAGACGACGAAAGGAAAGCGAGCACGCCAGCACCCCTCCCCCTCCCCCGAGACTTTGTCTTAGGTCTAGTAAAGTGATACTTGTTTTTGTGTTTGCAAATAAAAAAGTGAGTGTTACCTTTCTACCTCATACGTGATGAGGTGCGCCGAGCACCCATGTACCGGTATGCATGCGTGTAATGTGTAAATTAGTTGTCCGTCTGTTTACGGATCTTCAGAGTATTGAGTTATCGGGCACTGCTCGAATCTTCCAATTTACTGGACTAGCGAAAAGTAGATGAGGGCATAATGACAACCTTACCGTTACAGAAGTCTCTATTTGAAACGAAATCTCGCAACGGCATGTTTTCGAAATTAGTTCGCTATATCGAGTGAATTGTTATTGATACTGTTGAAGATATTTGTGGGTAATAATAGATTCACAACTACTGAGGAATAATCATATTTGGTATAAAAATTCTTGGAAACATATCTCTCTAGCAATCGGATGCATGCGCCATATAAAACATTTACTACCGAGAATTAATTCGTATCAATTTGTTTTGTGCTCTTATACTACCCCACATTGATTATTGATGTACGTCATTGGGAAGCTGTTCAAAAATCGACGTGCAAAAGAATAAGTATGGGCGATCAATGCCGGATGTTGTTATACACCCAGTGTTCTTTATTTACGACATTAAATTGGCTCTCTATCGAAAAAAAGAATCAAGTAACAGTATGCACACTCACCTTCTAAGTCCTTCATAAGCTGGTACCTGCTTATTTGATTACTTGTTTACTTCTTTTTCGGCCATCTACAAAATATAATATTCTCAAAATAGAGCTCTATCAAACCCTTAACCGAACACGAATTACCCCCCCCCCCCCCCAAAAAAAAAAAAAAAAAAATTCTTTTCACGGGCTTTCTTTTTCAACAAACTCTCCATTGCAGCGGAGCTGACTGCCTCAAAATAAAATGAAAACATAATATTGTTAAAGATTTATCTGCATGCTTTAATTCTTTTTCTCATGAACGATTTCATTGTCATACTCCTTAGACATTCCTTAGAAGCATGCTTAGCCACTTCCCCCTTTCCCGATTCTGTTCTACCGTCAAATGTAAATAATCAGTAGGTGTTAGTTTCTCTTGTTCATGTCACTGTTTTGCATTTGTATGGTTCATATTACACTGTCTGTCATTTTATCTGTATGCATACAGGGCGCCGTTCTAAAGCAGTTAGCAATTAAACTGCATGGCAAATTTCATTACCAAATAAAATCTGGCACCGACTTGACAAAGCCCTATGGCGAAAATTCGTTTCAAACAATGTCTTTCACGGAGTTTGTGAACATATATATATATATATATATATATATATATATATATATATATATAGAGAGAGAGAGAGAGAGAGAGAGAGAGAGATATACCGGGTGTCCCCAAAAAAGCAGAACGGTAGATTTTCAGTACTTTGCGTTCTAAAAGTGATATATTTTTTGACATCATTAAAAAGAGCATCTTCCGGAGAATACCATGATACCAAAATCATGAAATTTGGTTCAGTACTTTTTATTCTACGCCAATTTCTGTAAATGCAGACATTTTCAATTTTTTTGCGACTTATGAGATAATAATTTGAGTGCGACACGCGTTCCATACCGTGAATTGTGTAAGCTCGTTGATCCATGTCAACAAAAGATAACGCTTTCATATTGGGCGCGCACACACACAAACACACACACACACACACATACACACACACACACACACACACACACACACACACACACACACACAGAGTTTTTTCCTGGCCCGTGCCCAATGTGAAAGCTGTATCTTTTGTTGACATGGATCACCGAGCTTACACAATATTCACCGTATGGATCGCGTGTGGCACTCAAATTATCATCTCATAAGTCGCCAAAATTCGGCGAAATTTTAAAATGACTGCATTTTCAGAAATTGGCGTAGAATAAAAAGTACTGAACCAAATTTAATGATTTTGGTATCATTGTCTTCTGCGGAAGATGCTCTTTCTAATGATGTCAAAAAATATATCAATTTCAGATCGCAAGGTACTGAAAATCCACCGTTCCGCTTTTTTTGGGACACCCGGTATGTATATATATATATATATATATATATATATATATATATATATATATATATATATATATATATATATATATATATACACTGGACAGCAAAAGAAAGTACCCACTTCTGTCAAAGGCCGCACACAAAAATTCACCATCTTGAAATAAACAATTTTTGTACAAAGGTATGCTGCAATATCCATTAGTAATCACAAACCCAATAGCAAGTGATTATCAATTATTACAAAGGAAAAAATGACATGCACAGCATATTGGTTACTGAATCACAAGTCACAAAATGTAACAGAATGAGCCTTACAAGTTTTATGCAAAAATCATTGTCACAGGACGAAAAAAAAAAATGCAGTCACAAACATCAATTTTCAATAATGTGTATGTCCTCCTCGTGCCTGGACACATTCCAGGCATCTCTGACGCATGCTGTGGACAAGCTGTGTGGCGTAGTCCTGGGGAAGTTCTGTCCATTCCTCCTGCAGAGCTTGGATCAATGTTGGTTGTTTGAAAATGTTGTCCATTCAGTGGCCATTTTTGCATGGTGGAAAGTGCTTTTGTGTGTGACTTTTGATTCAGTGACCAAGATGCTGTGCATGTCAATTTCTTCTTTGTTATGAAGACATTCACTTGCTTATGTGCATGAGATTAGTAAGGAGCATTGTCGCACACCTGTGTACAAAAATTATTTATTTCTAAGGGGTGAACTTTTGTGCGCGGCCTTTGACAGAAGTGAGTACTTTCTTTTGCTGTCCAGTTTATATATATATATATATATATATATATATATATATATATATATATATATATCTGTCAAGACTCCTGAAGAAGGCGGAGGCCGCTGAAAATTTGAGTGGAATAAACTCATTCTTTATTGGCAAAAAATGCATTACCAGTTTATTTCTTAATTTATATATACATATAATATATATATATATATATATATACATGTATATATATATATATATATATATATATATATATATATATATATATATATATATATATATATACAAGCACACACACACACACACACACACACACCCACACCCACACACGTGTATATGTCTTGTTTTATGATAATAGAAACTGGTTCTAACTTGTGCATATCCTCCACATCTTTCCCTATCATCCCCAGTCAAGACAGACGACAATAAAGGGACACATAGACAGATGGATGGTACATATTCGTTTCTCCCAATTGTAATCGTCTTTCTCTCTCATTGGTAATCAAGGAAACAGTAATTGTCTGTTCAGTCACTCACTCCTATGGCATCACTTCTATCATCATCTTCATATTTTTCTCTTTTTTTTATCATCATGTCACTGACAGTTTGCGCAAAACTTCATCTTTGCGTACTCAAAAAATCACGCCCGCCTATAGAACTTATTAGTATGTACACAGGCTAGGCACACGACCGACTTCACAAATATTCAAAGTTTCTTAGTTTGTCTTGAAGAGTCCTGACCCCGTGACGGTAAAATGGCTCTTCGTTAATATTGGTAATATTTCAATCTTAAATTCACAAATACACGTGTTTCCATTTTGATATAGTTTGTCAACATTTTTCCTTTTTTTTTTTCTTCTTAGCTTGCTCCATAATTTGTCAATATATATCTCAAATAAACTTAATATTTTTTACTCTATTACAATACCTCGTCAGGCTCACAAGTTAACTTGCCACTGCATCCATTTGCACACTACATAAAAGTGTTCAAATGTACACTACAGAGCATATGCAGTCCATTGCTTCAATAAACGTCGGTCACAGCTCGCCAGCTGTATTCCGCATTTTTCGACGGGAGTTATGGGATTACATTACCGGGGTGTACTGCGCAGTATAGATCTCCACATGACTGCTTTGCACAGGAGGAACAATAATCTCCCAGGTGCAGGAGAGAGAAATACAAAACAAACAAAGCAGTTATCATTTTATGTTAACAATTCATGCAAATCCAGCAGATATGTTCCTGTTTTGAATGGTGCAATGCCATTCTTGACTCCACCACATGAACCATGCCAAAATCTGACCTGGTACAATGGATACATTGTGTCGCTTCTGCTATGAAAAGCAACCAAAAGTAGCAATAGAACAAAAAAAGAAAGAAGATACATTGAGTCTCAGTGGTATATGATATGTATTGCAAAGTTGCTTCGTCATGACAAAATAGCTTTTAGCATGCAATGAATGATGAATGGTAATATGCCCCTGGGTAATTTCTGGTTTGCAGTTTCCCCAGTCACTCAAATACACCAGTTTGATGCTGTATGACCAATTCATTGGGCATGGCTACGGTCTACCAGTATACGCTTCTCAGTAAGGGATGCACACTGAAATGTTTTGTGCCAACTTTCAATTCCAATGCCGACTCATGATTCTACTTCATATGTGTTGGTACAAATGCATAAATGTATTACCAAAACATCTCACTAATGAGTAAGTTAAAAAGGACAAGGCGCCTGATTTTCTTTTTCCTTTTTTCCCCTTTCTCTAGTCTCACAGTCAAAACCTCATTTCCTCTCCAGATATTTCATCCCCTTGCTTTAAACCCGACATCATCCGTATGTCATTTGCTTCATGAAAACAATCGTTATTGCAAAATAAGCGTGTCAATTATTTATCACGAGACAGAATGCATGACTACTTGTCCTTAATATGCGTACAAAAGTCTCCTCCGAATACTTAATTAGAACGAACATCTAAAATACACGATCACTTCGCTCTCTCTGCTGACGGAGAAATTCAAATATTATTCAGTCTTTCTGTTTAATTTCCCCTACTTTAACCGTTTCCTTCTAGGATATTGCCTGATACTCAATCACAATGGAGGTAATACAGCACCGTGCCCCACTATTACCGAGACAACAGTCGGTGCCAGTCCATACACAATGCATCCACTATGTCTGCACACGGAGGGCACATCTCAATGGCGGTGTAGACTTGTATTCACCAAAATAAAGACGCCATTGATGCATAGAGCAATATGAGCATACTTATCGCTGCACTTTTAACATACAGAAAATAAATGTTCGGGGTGGCAATGTAATCACCTTATTTACACAGAAAATATTTGATCATAAATTAAATTGCAACATATATTATTGACTGCCTTTTCCCATGAAAGATTGGCAGGAAAAGGAGATAAGTAAAAAAAAAAAAGACAAAAAAAAATCATATGGAAATATAACCAGACACAGAACAGAATGAAAAAAAAAAAGGTTCAAAATTCTACAGTAATGTCTGGCTCAGTAGAAAATGTGAACAAGTGCTGGACAATTGATCCGTGTGAGAAATGTAAACAGGAGAAAATTGAGTGACAAATCGCAACTTCCAACATCTTTGCTTGCTCTTCTGGGTCTCCCCTTGTTTTGTTTTCTTTCTTTCTTTCTTTCTTTTTTGGCAACTGGAACACACACATTTCGTAACAATGTGCAAATGGTGATATGACGATTTATAAAAACAAAGTGATCTCAGCCCATCTGGCCTGGATGCCTCAAGCTACAGAGATACAAGTCTAAAATGGAAGCACGTTTTGTTTCTTGAATTAAAAAGAGAAGAAAAAAGAAAAGAAAATCGGAACGGAAAAAGGCATGAATTGAAAGGCAAGGATTATTCATTCCACTGATCATGTGCGTCGTTTACGTGAGAATGTCTTGACTGGCAACTAACATGTACACTGAACTGCGAGTTCACCAAAGTGTGAAAAAGGAGCCGTGAGGTTGAGAAGAATACCTGCGGCAACTTTCTACTCGTGAATGCACGGAGAGGACGAGGGAGGAAAGAGAAATCCCATTGTCGCTCATTTCGGCTCCATGAAACAAACAAAAAACAACGAAGAGGAGAGAGAAATGCTGGCAATTTCATTGTCAGCTACTTAGGATTGCTAAGGTAATGGAGCACTGCCTACGTCCCCAGGGAATGACTCTTTTCATGAGCATTCCCCAATCGAGCACACTTCCTTTACTGAAGTCCAGCATGCTTGTGTCTACACTCTCAAGTATGAAAGAAACAAAAAAAAAGGTTAAATCTCATAATATATCTTAACTATATATCATATATATAATACGTGGTATACAAGAAAGAAGTCCGTTGTCGTGTCCTCCATTTTGCAACAATATTCCGCCGTTATTCGTTGAATTCAAAAGGGAGAAAAGTTCCGTCTCGGATCGCGAGACTGTCAGTCCATTCTTTGACGACTCGAAACCACAAACAGCTGCTTGGCAGTTGAGTTGGGGCGGTGTCCACGACCGGTTTAATCCGCCTCGGCTAACCACGTGAAGAAACTTGTAACAGACTTGAGCGCCACCCCCTTGCCCTGCTGCTCACGTGGGTCATCACTTCGCCTCCAGTCATAAAATGCCTCCTCCGATATCACATCTTCGTCGTACAGCACATCAAATGCAATGCCTAGTAGACCTGGGAGGAGGGGAGATATTAATAAATGACAGGTATCACATATTGTCTCAAGTAGTCTAAAAGTGGACATTTCTCTCCATTTTGAATTAGAAATCAGCGTGAAAATAAGCGCAAAGTAATTTTTTTTTTTGCTTGTCTTGTGTGGACACCATTTTATGTATTGATAAGTGGAATTATTAACATGAAATTCATCTTTCACAGCCGAGTGCAAAAAATTACCCCCACAAAAAATATCCCCTTTTACAGTAGTCTCCCTTTATATGTGACCTACCACCATGAGAACCCAATACCATAAAAACCAGATAAGTCTCCAAAGATTTTTGAGTCTTAGATTTGTGAATTACTTAATCCTCAAATCCATAATATATGCCAAAGAAATGGTTAAAAAAAAATGAATAAATAAAATCACCATCAGCAGCTTGCAGAAATTCTGGTTTGAAGTTCAGTTGCCATTAAGCAGGCAGAGCCAGGCAGTTCAACACAACACAACTTTGAAACATGGACAAGAGGTAGTGAAGATATCAAACTTGATGACAATATAAACCAACAAAGATATATCAATGAAATTGATTCACACCCACTCCTACCATACCAAATTGTGCGTTTTCTTTACCCCTTTTTTTTTGTCACAAGAAGCTGTTACTATAACAATACCCTGTCTGCAACTCTCAGAAATGTGTCTTCCATGTCAACACCTGGAGACCAATGGGTGTTTGCACTTTTAAGTTACTAGATGTTGTCTGCTTCAATAAGTTTTTCCTAGATTTTCCTGACTATATGCCAAAACCATGTTCATGCACTTTCTCCCATTCGGGGGGAAAAAGCGTATCTAGCACATATGCAAATTCAGGCTGGCATGTTTGCCAAGCATAATTTGAATTGAATGATAGTTCACTCCGAATGTGTAAAGCATACTCCCTTACCTGGAGGGTTCATTAGTGACTGGTTGAGGGCCTGAACAGCATACAAAGCCTGCAACTCGCGTTGGCGGTTGTTGTCAACGTATCGTTGTAATAAGGTGCAGCGTCGCTTCAGGTCATCGCACACAATGTGGCAAGCTTGTCCGTCGCCTGGGGAGGAGGGACGGAACCGGAGTATGGTCAGTTATGCATTATTCCTTTCTGCTATACACTTCAGATCCAAATAAGAACTTCTAGGAGGGTCTCAAAAAAAAATGGCAGCTTCTCTTTGCAAGCTCCTATGTGTGCAAAGTGCATATTATCTATACATGGCTAAATACCATGTACAGTGGAAACTCGATATAACGAGATGGTCGGGACCGAGTCATTTTCCTCGTTATAGCCGATATCTCGTTATATCAGTAGGCATAAAAGAAGGCATAACATAACGACATTAATTTGCACATGTGGGACTACCCATCATATTTCAATCAATACTGATAACTTGATATTGTGTGTGAGGGAATAACTCACCTTTATGGGTAAGAAGATGTTTTTCGCCAAGAAATCCAATATCAAGAATGTGTTTCTTATTAATTGTAGATGTTTGAATTTGTAAATTTATATAGCTTGCGATTGTATCAAGATCGTCTGTGGATTGGTAGGTGGTTATCGTATGGGTGTGTGTTGTGTGGAAAGCTTGAATAATGGTTTGCACAATGCTGTGTGTGTATGTGACACATTCTGTATGTACATTATGACTGCGTGTGTGTGAAGATAGGGAATTCCCTACGTAGGAGGCCAATCACAGCATCAGATTGCCTCACACCTTCTAAACGTCATGATGATGTCATGTATACATATGGCCGTCCCACACACACACTTACACGTACAACATGCAGTGCTAACTGGAGTGCACTGAAGAAAATGATTATGTGTGTACAAGACAGTTTTTGGCGCATCAAGCTTTACAATCTCGGAAGATGATAGCACAGGCGAAGTAAAGCTTTACCGAAGGCATTTTGCTTTACCTCGCTATAGCAGGTTTGATTGACTATGTTTTTCTTTGTTTGAAAGTCACAAAATTTATCTCGTTATAGCAGTTATTTCGTTATAGCCGATCTCGCTATAAGAGTAGCATTTTACATAGACTTGTGTGGAAGGAAATTTGGGACCGAGGAAATTTCCTCGTTATAACCGATATCTCGTTATAGCAGTGTTCGTTATACCGAGTTTCCCCTGTAGTAACATCATGCAGCCTGAAATCAGCATTTTTGTACAATGATAACATGACTGCGTATTACATCAATCTTCTTTTCATATTCATGTTTACTAAAAGAATCTGGTGGAAGGGTTTAAAAAAAAGGATTGTGCACATTCTACACTGAGACAATGACTTTATGCCCCTGTATATTCAATACATAAATCATCAGACCAGTAGAGGCATGCTTAGCATAATTCTACTTTAATTTTTTTAATATCTGCTGAAGACGATTGCACAAAGTATCTAAACAAATGTGAAACTTTGATACTTAAATTCATAATTCAGTACAGGAGTTGAGGAAAAGATTTTTCAAAGTAAGAAAAGAAACCCGTAATTCTCAACGCTCGAATGTTCAGAAGCTATAGCAGTGTGTATGTGTGTGACACACACGCACACACTTGAACCTGACATAAACCCAAAGGATAATTCCACTTGGGGATAAATGCGAGGAATCACTGAAGTAATAAACTATGACATACAGCACATCTCGATGTTCGCAAATAAGTGTACAAGTTGGGCCAAGAACAACCATCATTCAAATTTCATCACAGAATGCAAAGGCCATGGGAACAGACAAAACTCCTTACCTTCTACTGTGCTTCCACAGATGATGGTGACTAAGGCACGAATGAATTCGTCTGACTCCTTCTTACTGGGTGGAATCATGCGCTGCATGGAGAAACCAAAGACCAGAGGGTGAGGCAATATCATGAAGGACAGCTTCCAACTGCCATAACTCACATGTTAATCTGTTGTGCATATAGGCAAGTTCACACTTGGGTAGCATAACTCCTGTCACTTGTTGTCTGCACAAAACATCATGCTGATTATAGACGTATACCACTATGAAATACAGTCAACCTCGCGTAAGTCGACATTATCGGGACTTAGAAAAACACGTCGACTTACGCAAAAGTCGACTTACACGTAAGTCGACATTTTGTCGACTTATAAATGAACACTAATTTCCCCTATACAGAGTGAGACTACGATGCGGATGGCTACCCAAATCTTACTCCTTTTGCCGCCAAAACATACCTACTGACATTAACAACAATTATGTTTTAGTTCATGCATAAATCTCGCGCGGGTTAGTAACGGCAACGCACAATTCCCAAATCTCTAGAGAGATTTTGAGAGAGCGGGATCGGAAACCTGGGCCCGTTTCTAGACACTGCACGTTTTGAATTTGATTTAAAAAATCAAACGCATATCCCCCGAATTGCATGCAACTTTGCGATTTAAATTCAAATGCGTTGCTGCAAAGATATGCGTGTGAATTCGTATGATTCTGTTCAGATGACTTTTCAGTGCCGACTGAGTCGAAATATGATGTGTGTTTTTCCTTCCCTAAGTCGGCATATTTGTTTTGCTTATATTTCTATTGCCATACTCTGAAAATGAATTGTTCTCGCGCTCCGATTCGCAACATCACCGCTCTGTACGGCGCAGGCCAGTCTGAAATAAAAAGAAGAAGAAAAAGTTTGACAAAAAACGACATCTTTCGGATTACTAACCTTCGTAAAAACAAGTCTCTTCCCAACGTCGGACTAATTAAACTTTGGTCTGAGATATAAACCTTCGGCACAGCGAATTGTAACAATAATTTGCTACTATATTTTCATTGACATTTCGTGAAGCAGCATGCGTTTCGGTAGTTTGAAACGTGTAAATGTTGCGATGTCTTTCCCCTGCTAGTGCAGACTAAGTTCAGTCATGGCGAAAGTTCCGCTATGAAATAAAAAATAATGCAAGTCTTTTCAACAATAACGCACTTCCGTATAGATTCTTATGCGTTTAAACGCAGTTTCTAGTTTCGTCCAAAAACCGCAAGTATTTTCTGCAACCCTCTTCCGTTTTGAATACAGCGTTGCTTGTGATTTGATGGACTTGCATTTGATTTTTAGAATTGCGTTGAAACGCAATTGAGTTTAAGTTTCTTACAATTTTCTAGTTTCGGATGATTATCAAACGCAAGTCTTTTCAGCGTTCCGTGTGATTTGATGGACTTGCATTTGATTTCCGGGGTTGCGTCAATTTTTAATTTTGCGTACGAAATAAATGATGCAAGTCTTTTCAACAATAACGCACTTCCGTAGATGTTTAGAGATGCGTTTAAACACAGTTTCTTATAGTTTCGTACAAAAACTGCAAGTCTTCTCTGCAACGCTCTTGCGTTTAAACACAGCGTTGTGCGTGATCTGATGGACTTGCATTTGATTTTTAGAATCGCATTTAAACGCTATTGAGTTTTAGAAAAAAGTTCCCTAAAATTTTCTAGTTTCGTATGATTATCAAACGCAAGTCTTTTCAGCGTTCCGTGTGATATGATGGACTTGCAATTGTATTTGATTTTCAGAGTTCGTTTAATTTTTAATTTTGCGTACGAAATAAAAAATAATGCAAAACTTTTCAACAATAACGCATCTCCTTAGATGTTAAGAGAAGCTTTTAGACGCAGTTTCTAGTTCAGTCTTACGAAAACCGCAAGTCTTCTCTGCAATGCTCTTGCGTTTGAATACAGCGTTGCGCGTGATTTGATGGACTTCATTTGATTTTTAAAGTTGCGTTTAAACGCAATTGAGTTTCAGGTTCGTACAACTATTTTCTAGTTTCATATTTATGATTATCAAACGCAAGCCATTTCAGCAACGCACTTGCGTTTATGTGCAACGTTGCACGTGATTTGATACACCTGCGTTTGATTTTTAGTTTGATTTAGTTACATGTAGTTGCATTGTAATTAATTTTCTAAAAATGGGCCAAGGTTTCTAACACCGCTTCGGAATAATCAACGTAAGAATATTCGGATAAACGGAAACACGTATTTTATGTTCTGATAATGATTCTCTACTAGGACCTACAGGTTTAAAAAATTTGTGCGTTTTGAGAACGAGAAGGAGAAAAGGGGGAGAGTGAACTACTTTTGGTACCAAATGTAATTCTCCGATATACTAGTAAATGAGTGTATGCCCTTTCTATTTTGGCGTACAAGACAATGGACGCATGGCGCGAACGCTACCGCGCCGTACACTAGCGAATTACCGAGTAGAAATGCTGCGAATCGGAGCGGGAAAACAATTCTTTTTCAGAGAATGGCGATAATATTTTGAGCGAAAAAATTATGTCGACTTAGACGAGGGAATTAACACGTATTTTAGCTCAGTTGGCACTCAAAAATCAGGTCGACTTACGCGAGTTGTCGGCTTATAAATGTCGACTTAGACGAAGAAATTTTCAAGGAATAACAAAGGCAAAAATTGGGACTTTTTTATTGTGTCGACTTAAGCGAGTTGTCGACTTATGCGATGTCCACTTAAGCGAGGTCTACTGTACTGTAAAAGTGGAATTTTTGCACATATTGCGGGACCAGAAATTGCCACGAAAATAACAGCTGCAAACATTTTTGCTTGCTACATGTATCAGTAATCAGTGTTTTGATTCTGCAAAATTAATATGTGAAATTCAACTCACCCGAAGGAGTTCGAAAAATTACTTGTGTGAAAATATCTACTTTTACAGCAATAGGGAGATATAGAGCTGTATGTAATACTCAACAAATTAGTTCGAAATTCTTGCATACTATTCTTTGGAAAAAAACAAAAAAAACAAAAACAACCAAAGTCCCTCACCAGAAAGCAACCTGTTTTAAGCAATGACGTTTTACATAGCACATGGCGCGAAACCTACCTCTAACCAGTCGAAAACTTCATTATTGTTGTCAGGCTTTGATTTAAGTAGTTTGGGTAGCTCCTGTTGCAGGACTTGAAGCCAGTCAGCAGAATTGAGGCCATTGTCAGCCGTTGCTGGACCTTCTAGTGTGAACTGCACATCCTGCATGGGAACAAGCACAACATCCTGTCTGTAGCATCTACTCAAAACCATTTCCAATGGCTCCCCATCTATGTGAGCATGATAAGTACAAACTTCTTCATTCTTTATGGTGTTCTACAGTAACAGACATTATACAGACATAATACACTGTACATAAGAAGGGGCTGATTATGACATCATCATATTATCATTGTGAAAATAATAGGGTAATGGAATTGAAAGAGCAGCCACCTGTCCACCGCTGGCTGAATGATTGCTAACAGAGGAAGCTACTGCTGTGCTATCAATTTTAATTCTATTACACAGACATGCCATGGGGGGGGGGGGGGCATGGTGCTTGAACTTTGGTGAAAATCTGTTGTGCAAATTTCAAGAAGGAGCTGACAATGTCAAATGCTTATGCAAGAAGAACACACAATGAGTGATTGCAATAGTTCCTTTCAGCCTATGGCTCAATTGACCTAAAAAGGCAGCCTGAAAACAATGCCTCTAGCTCTTGTTAACGTGGAGGCATGCACAAAACATTAAAGATGCATTTTCGCCAATCCACAGCACTTTATTTGGTGAAGCATTTTTCGGTTTGGGAAAAGAAAACTTACCATCTGCTGCACAAACTGTTGCACATTCTCGCCTGGAGGTAGAAAGTTCTCCCACTGAAGACCGGATTCTTGCCACCATTGAGCAGCTTTGCTAGCACCCTGAAAATACGCAATCATGCAAATATCATACAACTTTTGTGAGAGGTTGGGCCGAGACTAAAGAAATTGATGCTCTCCCATTCAATCAGCATCATCCCTTACAGATTCCTCATCACATAGCAGCAAATATAGTATCCTCTCTACACTTTAAGATTTATATCACAATACCAACCAATGCAGTAAGGAACATCTTCTGTTCCTATAGGATCGTCACTTACATTACTTCACCACGTACTCACAAATCTCGCAAACACCAGTGGTTTGCTCTGCCTGAGTACTAGTATCTGGGAACACAATTATTGTGAACTATGCCTGCATCTGGTTCTGATCCAAGCCTAACAAAAGACTGTGACATCATCACTTCGGTACTCTATACACCTATTTGGTTCAGACGCTGTTTTTTGTGCTAATGTCTACTTTAGTCATAACTGGGGAGATTCAGGATGTTGAACAAAAATTAAGTTTATGCACTGATGTAGGAAATTTGCACCTCATTCATTGCATAACCCATTGAATCATCTTCTCTTTAAGTTTTGGAAGCTCCCAGTTGTTGCCAACATAAGTTACAGTGTTTTCAGACTGAATACTGTAAAAGTGGGCATCTTTGTGTGAATAATTTGTTGCTCTTGTCTGGGTAAGGTGAATTTCGCATGTTTTTCTGTGGAATCAAAATTTCGTGGTATCAAAATATGTACAAATACTACATAATAGGAAGCAAATTTTTTTGTGCGCTTTATCTTTGCGCTAGTTGCACGTCACATGAAAACGTCCACTTCTACAGAAGGTAGAGCTAAGGCGGAGATAGAGCTTAGAATAGAGATAAGGATGACAGGGACTCACATTTCTTCTCACTGCCGTCTTGAGGATCTCAGCCAGTAGAATGCCTGCCTTGTTGATTTCACACAGTGGCTTGATGGCCGTGGCCTGTAGCTTGAGGAAGTCAGCTCCACCCACCAGCATAGCACCTTGGATCTCGCCCAGATACTCCCAGATCTTGGGGATGTCTATTGCCATGTCTTCTGCATACTCGATGGTGTTCTTCAGTCTGCAGGAATTTTGTATTTATATCATGTGCGTGTGTGTGTTGGGAGGAGTTAAATAAGCAGTTCAAAATCATTACAATACTTTTTTTAATATCTTTATTTGTCCTCTTAGCCAAGGGGTAATGATTCCTACTTGCAGACTGCTCCTTCCTCAAAGAATTAAAATATAAAAACAACTTCACATTACCATATTTCTGCTGTCAAGACAGAATAGACCTTTTTTCATTTTTTTTTTGTCTCCCCTTGGTATTTCCATTCTTTCATTTCACTATACTCTTCCACCTTCACACATTTAGTATCATGATATATCTGTAATACTAAGCTTCCTAACCATGCTATCATTCACACTTGCAAGTGATGTACTGGTGCAACTTTTATGAGAGCCAACATGACACAGCTTCTGTGTTTATGGTAACAAAAGAGCAGATGCAGGGTGCTGTGTCGGTATGAGGCACTTGTCTCGCACCAGACTTACACTCAATTCCTTGTATACCAGCTTCAGGTATCATAGCACTGGCAAAGAAGCTTCAGTTAGCCAATACCTTGGAAGTGACAAATTTTGATGACAGGCTCAGAGGAAACGGCAGAAGAGCAATTCACAGAGAACCAATAATGCAATGCATACACCATATATTTTGCAGGGTACTATCTGGGAATTTTAGAACACACGTAATATCAACTCTGATCCAAAAATTAATGTGACATGCTCGCATACATATCCCCATCCACTGCTTTGCTCTGATGAATTTAAGCACTCATGAAATTGTCAGGAAGGCCCAATTCATGAAATAGCCTTGCTGAATATATGGCATATACAGTCACTGCAACTGAGACCCTTGGCCATTTCAAATTAAGCGAGAAAAAAATAAACCCCTTACTGAGATGACACTGAAGTATTCCGGCCCTTTTGATAGAGAAATTAAGCTGAGTAGTTTCATGGAAAGTTCAAAAAAGAAAAGTAAGGAAAAATAGAGATACAAAGCCATGCTTCACTTACCCTGCTAAATATTGCTCGTTGGTTAGGAGATTTTGGACAATGAGAGTTTGGAACAGAACACCGACATTTTCTCGCATCTCTCGTTTCTTCTCGATGATATGGTCTAGCGTGGCCTCAACAAAGAGATTTCTCTGGCTGCTTGGCAACTCTGACACACAGTTGGTTGCTTCCTGCAATGGGGCGAGAAATGGGCAATTGCCATGAATGTCTCATCTGCAAGTTGTCTGTAGCTCTCCATAGCAAAGACCAACAACTTTATCACAAAGCTTGATTCTGCCTTTTCAATAATTACTGCAGATGCATGCATTGGAATGACTTAATGGGGCACCAGACTTGAGAAGGTTCACTGCATGATTACATGATTACAAACATATTCATATCAACATTCACGAAGGCATGTGTGAGGCATCAAGGATATGGGCACCTGTGAGGGATCAAGGACATGATACACCAGAATGCAAATATCAACACTGGCTGAGACAAGGTTAGATGGCTATGATACAGATTACAGTAGAGATAGAAACTTACAGTGCAAAGATAACATCATGTTTTAGGCATCACTCAATAATATGTTATCACAAGTAACATCACATATATGCCATGCTCGGCTCAACTGCTCCGACATGAATAGGTGGCAGAAGATACTGCTACTTTATTTTTGGCTTATAACACAATAAAATGACAAAGACAAAAAAATCACTGGCTCCTAAAGGACTTTTGGCCCTGACAATATGTTGACTCATACAAAGTATCTAGTCTCATTTGGAGAAAAATCATAATGCCTCCGGCCACTTCTTTGGCGGAGGCATAAAAATGCATCTTTACTCACAGCGAAGTCTCGCAGATTGAGGAATTCATCCACAATTGCCTTAGCCTTCTGCTCCACCTTGTCAGCCGGTAGGAGAACTTCTTCTGCTGGCTTTGCAGGTGGCTTCTCCCTTGATCCTGTGGTGGGGGCAATCACAACAGTTAGGCTATCATTGACACAAAAAGCCACATTCATATGTGAACATTATGCTGTAATGGAGAACTACCAAATTTTACTCTGAATAACACAGATTAGGACACAATACGAGAAAGACAATTGTGAAGTTTACGTAAATTCATTCTGAACTTTTCCACCACTTCTTCCAGATGGAGGAGGATTAAAGGCTGACAGCTGGCAAAGTAGAGAGGAAAAAAGGAGGGCAAATTGAACATTAGCAGTCCACAAAATTGCAAAGTCTTGCTTCATCAGTTGTTGAAAGGACTATGTCTCTAGGCCACAGTACTCTCAACCACAGAATTCGTCAATTGGCTAAGACTCACCCTTGGGCTCCTGCCTCTTCTCCAGTGAATCTGACCTCCTGCCTCGGGTCAGCTTCTGGACCTCGGCGATAGCCGCCTCCTTGTCTCGCTCCCGCTCCCTCTCCCTGGACGAGTGCTTGCCCATGGACGGAGACTGACCGCGACCTCGCGAGTCCCTCGACCCATATCCACCACCCCTGTTCAAGAACGGAAGAGGAAGCACATGCGAGTGTGAGCTGAATTTACAGAGGATTAAACATATTAATTACTAACAAGTATACCAAGACAACAGGTGTTCCTTTAACAGCAATGACCCTTAAGGCATACGAACAGACATAAAAATAGCTAAACCTGGAATGAATTATTTATATCATTTCAAATGTAAGCAGCTGTCAAGAGAGGTGAAATGTGGTTCAAAACTGCCTCTTGCCTAGTAAAAAGACCAAGGAAGGAAATCTCACGAAATTGATAAATAATTTGGTTTCTATTTGTTTTGTTTTAGTGTTTATTTGGATGATTGAGCCTCACCTGGCAGGTCTCTTGTTGTCCTCGTTGAAGACCGAGAAGCGGTTGGTTCTCGAAGTTCCCGACTCGTCCTGAGATGCAGAGGATGAGGAAGAAGCCGACTCCTTGGACTGGTTCTTGCTGCTGCCACCGCTGCTGCCCCGGGTCCACATGTTGAAGCCCCGCCCACCAGGGCCCAGCTGCACATTGTCATCGGCCTGCATCTGTACACGAGATATACACAAACATACACAACTGGTATAAATCATCAATCTATCAATGTTGAAATATGCACATACCACACATATTCATGTTACAAGCACAATGAAAACCTACGTGATTCTGAAAATGATCTGAGAAGGAGTCTTGCAGAATATGTGACACTCAAAGACAGGTAAGTCCAGTCTGTCAAAATTGTCCATGCTCATCTTAGACACACAAGGAAAGGTCGCTTTACATTGGTCTGCCAACATTCCCACATCCCAATCAGGGAGATTCCACACGGCAATCACAGAGATATTCTGTGTGTTACATGCATTTCAATGGGCGAAAATAATTCCGGAATCAGGGAGATTTTAATATTCTCTTATTCAGACATGAACAGATTTTGACATTTTCAGGGAGACTCCTGCAGAATCGGGGAGACTTGGCAGCTCTGTTTACATAGGTGAAGCATCTCATCAGACGCTGGTGCATTTTACCAAAAGGTCAAACTAATGTGATAGGGTCATGAGCATGTACATACAGTTGTGACCATGACAGAAAATCAACACCTCAATCCTGGACAATCTTTTTCTTTCAGGGAGAAAAAATAATATTGTGATAGTATCTGGCAAGAGTGAATTCATGAAAAAAGGTTTCAGTCACTCAAATCCATTGCTGATGGTAGTCTGAGTACGAAGGCTAGGGCCCCATTTTATTAAAAGACAAAATCGATTTTAAATTTCCTTACCACACAGGCTGCCATAGACTTACAGTTGAAATCAACTATATAATCAATTTTAACTCTTCATAAAAGAGGGCCTAGAAGGTTTTTTTTTTTTTAATTATGCCTAAAGCACACAATACAACATATAGACACATTTCATGTGGAATATTATTTCACCCCTGCGACCACACCAGATATCCCAGCACTTGCTATGCGACTCTCTATATAAGCGACATTCGGAACTAATACCAAAATTCCTCCTTACCCGAGTGAGTTTCAGCTTTGACGGGTCATAGTTGGGTCTGCTCTTGGAGCTGGGGACCGTGTTCCAGCCGTCGTCAGCCTGCGGGGGGCCTGTCCTGGTCGGCGGCGGGGGCTGCTCCCGGCTGCGGGTGCTCACCTTGCTTAGCTGCTTGGCCTCTTCAGCCTTCTTAGCCTCCTGCGCATTGAATTCCCGGTGGATTGCATCGATTGTCGTCGGCTTGGCTTCTTGCCGCCGCGGTACCCAGTTATTCTGAGAAAAGAAGGAACATACATGCAAATTTGAGATACAAGGTCTTGCCACCCTAGTGATGATACAAGACTTTGCACAATTAGAATTCATTGAAAAAGAGCTCTTGAATGAAATTTTTCCGTCAATGAATTTCAAACACATCAAGAACTTGGAAGATACAGCTTAAGTGGGGTTGAATATATTTATGCAGATACACTATTGAGCTTACCTTTCTTAGATCAACCAGGTCACACATGAGAAATCGTATCCTCGGCGAATTCTTCTTCGACTGGATAATCTTGTCAATTTGGACAAAGTACTGGTCCATACGATTCTACAAATGACAGAAAAAGTGCAAGAATTAGGGCTATACCACTCATACAAATACAACACATGTCACTAAATTCGAACTCGAGGAAAATGCCCTGACACTCAGTACTATACACAAGATATCTTTCGCTGTTGTATGCATCCTTCAGAGAGAAACTTGAAGCATTTATCATAACATAACTTTGCATGTTAACAAACAAACCAGAATGATTTCTCTCTCTCCCCTCTCTCTCTCTCCTGTCTGTCAAGAAATCATTGGTTCCATCACTGTCATCATTCATAACTGCAGTTGCAGTTTTCAAGTTACCTACTGATGCAGATGTTAAACTATCGTTGTTCCTAATCATCACTGGCAGCCATGGAAACAAATCCCAACAGCTTTCATGCATCATCACACCTATGCAAATTGCCGTCCATGTTCCTGGTTTTGAATACAAAAATTTTAGGTTGCCCTGAACAGCAACACCATACACATTAAGAAAGTGGACCAAGTACCTTTTCTAAGTCCTACAATAAGACATGCAAATGCTCGGTCTTCAAATGCTATTTTACAGTTGATCAATCTCGGCAATATTCATGGCCCAAATACTGCACAACAAATTTGAGCTTTTTAGGAGGACAAGTCACTACAGTGAGTTTAAGAAAGAGTGAGGACACATCCCCCCGAAGTCTAAAACCAGTCACATAATACATGATCTAACTGACTGCATGACCATTTGCGTGACTCGACACTGTTAAAACCTGTCACATAATACATGATCTGACTAGCTGCATGACCATTTGCGTGACTCGACGCTGTACACTGTGCCATTACGCCACATAGCTTGCATATTACTGTACCAGCATCAGTACAAATACTGTAGTGCGAGTAGCTGAAAGTTCAGGACCAGTCATAAAAATTTGACATGCCAAATCTTCCAACTGGTATTGTGACCCAGTCACACCACTGGAAACTGGCAAGGCTGGTGACGTCACACCTCCGGTTGCTAGGTCGTAAAACCGCTGAATCATTGCAAAGTGGTCTAGTGCACAGGGGCCTTAAAAAGTCGCCCTACCTTGGCACGATCATGGTCCAAGTCCTTGCCAATGGTGGACATGAGATTGCACAGGCACTCCAGGGACTCGTCGTCCTTGGCCTTCATCAATCGCAGGATGCAGTCGTGCATGATGTTCTCCGTCAGGATGCGCAGCTTGAAGAGCTCGCCGATGAAGCGGATGTTACCCATCGTTCTCCTCTTGGCCTTGAACAGCTGCTCTTCCAGTTCTTCCAACTTGGACCCACGCTGCTCCACCTGGAGAGTAGAAGAGTGGTAAAAAGGTTTTGTTGGGGAGGGGCAAAAATGTAGGAACACTCAAAGATCAGCTTCCAAATACTCAATACTTTTTCAGGCGGTTTTATTGTCAGAAAATCTTTACAAAATGACCCAATTCACAAAATCAACGCTATGCTAAAGCATTTGGACATATGAAACATTGCACACAGTACACATGCAATGGATAAAGTCGATGGGTTAGGATTTGCTTTTGGAAATGGGATAATATATTTCTCATTCCATCACCGACTTCTCCGTCACAACTCTAACCCATATCTGCCAATCTAAGGGATATTCCCTAGTTCGGGATAAGGCACCAGAAATTCAATCGCGAATCGGGACTTCCAGACAATTTCGTGGGTCAGATTTGCGATTGTGGAGTGCGATAATGATTGGGGCCGGAAGTAGCATTTTGTAACAAAATGTGCAATATAGGTAAAAAATCAAGGTCAAAGGTCAAAGAAGTCAAAGGTCAAAATTCTGTGTAGAAGTTTTGAAGCCCTCACCTAGTGCCATCACATAAAGCAAACGGAATCGAAATTGGGTTAGAAATGGCGAAGGAGTAGCATTTTGTAGCCAATGTACAATATAGGTCAAAAATCAAGGTCAAAGGTCAAAGAAGACAAAGGTCAAAAATTCTGTGTAGAAGTTTTGAAGCCCTCACCTAGTGCTATCACATAAAGCAAACGGAATCGAAATCGGGTTAGAAATGGCGCAGGAGTAGCATTCTGTAGCAAAATGCACAATATAGGTCAAAAATCAAGGTCAAAGGTCAAAGAAGTCAAAGGTCAAAATTCTGTGTAGAAGTTTTGAAGCCCTCAACTAGTGCCATCATATAAAGCAAACGGAATCGAAATCGGGTTAAAAATGGCGAAGGAGTAGCATTTCGTAGCAAAATGTACAATATAGGTCAAAAATCAAGGTCAAAGGTCAAAGAAGTCAAAGGTCAAAATTCTGTGTAGAAGTTTTGAAGCCCTCACCTAGTGCCATCACATAAAGCAAACGGAATCGAAATCGGGTTAGAAATGGCGAAGGAGTAGCATTTTGTAGCAAAATGTACAATATAGGTCAAAAAATCAAGGTCAAAGGTCAAAGAAGTCAAAGGTCAAAATTCTGTGTAGAAGTTTTGAAGCCCTCACCTAGTGCCATCACATAAAGCAAACGGAATCGAAATCGGGTTAGAAATGGCGAAGGAGTAGCATTTTGTAGCAAAATGTACAATATAGGTCAAAGGTCAAGGTCAAAGGTCACGACTGAAATTCTGTGTAGAAGTTTCAAAGCTCCCATGTAGTGCTATCATATAAAGCAAACAGAATCAAAATTGGCTCATAAATGACAGAGAAGTAGCAAATTGAAGATTTTGATCACACACGGACGCACACACGGACACACGGACAAAAAAGTATACGTGCAGGTTGCATTCATGTCGTAATCAGAGTTAATAATTTCACATTATTTCATGACTGGCACCCGACTCTCGAAATACGCGAAAATAACCCTCGTGAAACATATGGCGTATACGGTAGCAATGCAGCTGATGACGATTCACTCACGGGAAGCTGCTCGATCTCCTTCCTCCTCTCCCTCTCGATCTCCTCCGTCTGAGACTCCTTCTGGAACTCCTGTTGGCAGTTGTGCAGCAGGATGGGACGGAACTGGACGAAGGTGTTCGGCTTCTGCGTGGACGGCACCTTGAGTTGGGACAGCCGGTGGCACATGTGGGCATAGGCCGTGCTGAAGCTGGGCTCGCTGATAGCCTGAGGGAGGAAAAGGAGGAAATGAGGACAATTATGAAATCAACAGACTTCACTGTTCCTGTTCATCACTACCATGGTGAAAATGGTTCAATTTCATTACTGGCAGGAGTGGCAACTAAACATGTAGTATTTCCGGAAAAGACTACATGTACCTACACATAGAACGTCAGGAATAGTACAGCAAAACCAGAAATTTTTGCATGCATTTTGATTTCGCAAATTTCGCGAAATTGAAATGCACGCAAAAATTCTTGTCTACACTGCACGTATTGAATGCCAATGGCAATTCGCGAAAATTTAACATTGTGAAAAACGCCACTGGCCCCAATTTACAAAAATTGTATTCTGCATATATATATTTCTGGTTTTACAGTAATCGACACTGATTTCATTTCTCCTTCTTCACCCTTGATATCTCGTTTTGCTGAATTACATGTCAGCATGTGAATATCTTCATACAGTTGTTTCGAGTGCTTTTCTAAGTGCACGATGTTAGTCGGGGACTGGTGGAAAAGATACACTTGGAATTTTTTTTCCTGTACACAGGTTCGATTGTTTCATAATTAAAAGAAAAAATTCAAGTCATTTCGCCACAAAACAACTAGAAATATAATGTACACATATGAAGACTTTAGATCCATAAATAATAACTGGTGGACACAAGAACAGGCAGTAAAACTGCAGGGTCACATCATTTTGCACGTAACTATCATGCAATGTTTGTTGTGATACATGGCAGGTGTACCATGGAAACTTTAGAGTGTTGAGCAGTTCCCAAAGAAGGCACAGCCCCGTGAATTCAGGATCTGGGTCTACAGCAGGCACCCTACAGGTGCATTACCTTTTCAAAGACTAGCGAGATGACGCCGTTCAGCCTCTCCTCCGTGTTGATGGGAAGCTTCTGAGCCTGCTCCACCAGCTTCTGGAACCTCTGGGGCGTGAGTTTGTTGAGTATACTTTTGAAGTTGCGGAACAATTCCTGCAAAGGACACAAAATGGACATGATGTTCAATCATATATTCAATCACACTGGGATAATACCTGCCAGGTTTTGGAGGAGATTCAAAATCCCATTTCTAAAAAGAAGATCAAAATGTGAAAACTGGCCCCAATTTTGGTCTTGGCACCAACAGCAGGAAATCAAAACAAAAAAACTTTCACAGTTTGCACCGCATTCCACTATCGGAGAGCTCTGAAGGTTGATGACCGATTATTCAGAATTCCAAGTGCTTCAAGAGCACTCCTAAGCTTAGCCTCGAGGGGGGGGGGGGGGCATGACTTTAGAGCACCCCACGGCATGAATGTCTGTTCACAGAGAGTTCAGAGGAGCTCAGGTGCACTCCTGGAGCACTCTTAAAACGCCCTGAATAAAATGGAACAATACTCACATCAGTCTTGTCTTCCTCCCCACCCTTCGCCTCTTCACGCTTGTGGACGGGCTTCCAGGCCTTCTCCGTTGTGTTGAGCTTGGTCTCCACGGCTGGCGAGGCCCTCTGTATGACCTTGATGTGTTCCCTGGATGCCCTCTTGCCCGGGCCTTGTTGGTAGTTGGGTGCCTTTCCCTGAGCAGCCACATGGACAATCAGGATGAAGGGAAGAGTGACATGTTGAATCAGAGATCAAATCTAAACTAGTATTTCACATCTTCATTTTCATTATCACTATTCTGCAAAGGATGAAGATGATTCTATCACCTACTTGATGTGCATATATAAAGATAGACAGCTAGAGAGTAAACCTCACTTCCTCCTGTGCATTCTATGCTCATTATTGTGAAAAGATACATCATCAGATTCGATATCCAACACCTACAGCTCTCAGAATGATGGTAGCTTTCAGCATTGTGGTGTAGATACCTTTGCAGAGAGGAAATATCCTACAGAAAATAAGCATCAATTCAACTGACTTTTAATTTACTGTATGACAATCTTCTTTTATTCTTCTAAAAACATATTTCCAAGTTCTGTCAAGATGTCATGACAGTGGCATTAACCTGTTAAGGACGAGTCCTGAGTATACTCGGGCAGATGTCTATGGGAAATGTGTGTTGTAGCAAAATAAGTCCATCCTCGATGGGTTAGATAAAACATCAAAATGACCCATTTCTGACAAACTGGTCAATTTCAGTACCTAAATGCAAGGTTAAGAAGAAACTCCCCTCCTCTAATCTCACTATATGTCTATCAACGAATGTGAAGACAGATCCATGTAATGCTGACACAAAGCTTTATATATTATATGTGTCATGGGCATTGCCCTTTCGATGTATCTTTTTCACCAATCACCCATCCACATGATGACTTTCAAATCAAGTGATGGCCAAGGAGCCATGTCTTTGACCTTGGCCTGCCTCACCTGTGTCCGAGGGGACTTCATGAAGTGAGGCATGAAGTCTGTACCCTTGGAGCTGATGCCCGTGTTAACGCTGAGGCCGATGGGACGAACATCCGCCTTCAAGGAGTCAAATGAGGAGAAGACACAGTTGAAAGTCATGGAATACCGAGTGCTACTTTTCCTACTACTCTAAGAGCAAACTTGAATGGATTAATCCAAACACTAAATCAAGAGCAAGCCCCAAGAAATCAAGATTAACTCCCTTTTGTGATTTTTCTATTGATCATAGATTAGTAGTGGGCAATATACTATCCCTATGCTGTTCTGCACCAAATCAAAAATTCATGCAGGGATGTAACAATTCATTGACAATAATATACAAGCCTCAACTGTTCTCAAGATATGTTGTCCACAAAATCGGTTACGGATGGACAGACAAACAGGTGGACAACCTGAAAGCAGACTGCCTCCAGTGGCACTTTGTGATAGAGGAATAGCATGCAGAGATATTGAATGGAATCTCCCTTTCTGTTCATTTTGTTAAGAACTTACTCCTTCACAACCATGTAACGGCAAAAAAAATATGTGTTCTATAATCATACATTTTCAAAACAGGAGAATCACAAACAGTTTCTTGACCACAACTATTGGCGAAGAGAAAATGCCAAAATCGACGTTTGGAATAACTGCTGTATCTAAACCAGTATCTGTACTCACTTTCTCAAGCACAATGTCAGGAATGTTAGGAAGCCCGTCTGGTTTGTCGGTGCACCCTTTCTGGAATTGCAGAAGGAAGTCGCGATCATACTGTTTCTTGCCATCCGGATTGACGGGGCTCCACTGATCTGCAAAGTTCAAAAGGAACAACATACTTTTTTAATGGCTAAAAAAGGAGACCCCAGGATACGATGGAAATGCTTGGGTTAAAGGAATCTATGGAACAGCTGGCACGAATGCCACATGGATTGCAGTGGTATTAGGATGTCTTGAGAAGGGGTAATGATCGTGTTCTGAGAAAAGTGCTAGTTTAAAGTGAATAAGCCAGAAAAGCGAGGACGACCAAAGAAGGTGCGAGAGAAGTTGCTGTGACAGCAAGATCTGGTCATCCCCGATATTGGGGGCGAACCCCGATCAAAAATGGATGATGGCAACTTTGACTGCTGCACAGGTCGATTAGGATGCCTCTGCTTCTCTAGCAATTACTAACTGTGCTGTCCAGGTACATGGCACTTCATTTTCATTTTGTAAATTTTCTGATCTTGACCATGAAGGAAATATTCCAACCTCTTCTAATCTATTCAGCAAAATAACATTGTTGCAGGACATACATAATGGAATTCGAGGCCAGAGAATGGTCAATCATATCAACTTGCTGGCCTTGGCTTTGACCTTTGAGCTTTTACCTCTGTCAATTCTGGCACCTGATTGATCATTTCTTATGTTCTTAACAGATATTGTTACCTCTGGAGATTCCTGGCTGAAGTAATGTCGAGGAAAACAGCATATAACCCAAAATACAGAGATCTTCGCCTTGTTATCACCATAGTGTCCAGGAAAATAATCATCAATTCATTTCTACCCGACGATGTCAATGTATTTTCATACGACACACCAATTAACATTACTTTGGATATTCCCAGCTGAAATTAAGACTAGACATCACATTTTCTAGTTGCTGTTAAAGTACAGTAACCTTTGACTTTGATCTTTCAACTGTCATCTCATAGAATTAAGTGTCTCTTCATTTCTACCCTTCCTACCAACTCATATCACCATTACTAGATAAAGTTACAGCTGAAAATTGTCATTTTGAGCCAAAGTGTAGAGGCCTTTGACTACTGACCTACACTAAGTTCGACCAAAATCTAATCTGCATAGCTTCACCAAATTAGCATACCAGGACCAGGTTCCATGGAACATATTAAGCATATTTCCTTAAATTACAATCAATGATCTGTGGGATGGACAGACAGATGGACAACCTGAATACATTTGCCTTTGACACCCTTTGAAGTGGAGGCATTAAAACAAAGAATGACTGTGAAAAAAGACTTACACAGTGAACGATGTCTAATGTTAACTACTGTATATTTCCTAATCTGGCATATTCTTGGCAGATGACCTTTTTTTCTTACAAGCTGGGTCAAAATATAGCAGAGACATCATTAAATTGCACAGAATCTAAAACCTCATATATATTAGCATCTTTGGAATGTAGTGGTACATGTGCAACAGGCATTACTTTCTAGAAGTAAAGTGTACCAAACAAATATGGCACAGCTGGGTCCAAGTGTGCTTATACACTGGAAGTCTCCAGGTTAGTGTCACTTGAATTACACCAATGAACACAATCTGAAAGCATTGTGCTTGATATGAGCTTGTGCATACTCTCCCACTGCTGTGCACACTCAAAAAGTCCAGCAAATAATACAGAGCTACACTCTGGTAGAGATAGCTTTCATCAGTGCCTTTTGCCCATAAGTGAAAAGTTAAGACAGCTTCTGATGGATCGAAAAATTATCGAGGACGATCAGTTTTCAGCTACGCAAATAGTGATTATTGCTGGTAACAAACTAAATCATCCACACAATTAACTATCAAACAACTGAACGAAAGGAAAAAATAATGCAAAAAGAATGATATGTATACTGGATCTTTCTATGACAAGTTTGAGTAAACACACACAACAGGGGAAGAGCAACCAGGATCTTCAATAGGAATCACAACACTCCTTTCACGGCCCCGTTTCATAAAACTTGTTATCGAAAACAAGTTACGATAGTTGTTAAAAGCTACTGAAATCCTTGCATCTGATTGGCTGAGAGTAAATTTGTCATAGAAAAGTGGCACTTGTTTACTGATAACATGTTCTATGAACCAGGACCCCCGACTGCATTCCAAGGAAATCTATGTAACCTAACAGCAAAAGAATCAACAACCGTGTCAGCACTGCAATCATTCCGTTGCATGAGACCTGCTGATCAAGGGAAACGCATATTGCAATCCCTGCTCCGCCAACGCATCGTCGGCCGCTCCTTTCCCACACTGCGCTCAATTACCTTTCCTGTAGGTGTACTTCAATTGAATCTTATTGTCCGTGGGGATGGGCTTCCCTTCCTTATTCTTTGAGTTCTCAGACTCCACAGTGTCCACCTCATTTTTCTTCTCCCACTCCTCGGCCTCGTTGCGATCCGACGGCTCCTCCTTCTCCACTTTGGCTGGCGTGGTTTCCGGCACCACCTCCTTCGCTTTCTCGCTAGTGTTCTCCACAGCTTTCCTCTTGGCAACATCACTTTGCACCTCATCAGTCTTTTCACTTTGCACAACTTCCTCCTCCTTCTCCTTCTCCTCTTCCTTTGCCTCCTCCTGCTTTGGAGGCTGAGTTGTTTGCAGTTTCTCCACCGGCCTCTCCTCAACCTTCTCCGCTGCTTCCTTGGGTTTGGGCGTTTCCTCCACAGCTGCAGCTTCTCTCTGCTTTGCTGGGTTCTCTTGACTTGCTGGGTTGGCGGCAGCCTGCGAAAAAGGGACATGGGGAAGACAAAGGTTACCATAATCAGCAGATACTTCAGAAACTGACTTGTTCCTTTAAATCAAGCAACAGGCTCCTTCTGCATGTCACACAATTCAATGGAGATTGAAGAGAACATTCATGATAGTTCTAGAAATGTAAAACACAACTGAAAGCTGTCACATGAAGAGACACGTTAGAATTGACAGAACAAGATGCATTACAGCATCGAACCTCTGAATGAAAGCTAATGTGCAGCCCCACACTGTAACGGCATACACTTTCACAGAATTGATATCTTTCACAAAACGTCATGAGTTGACTGATATTAGTGAGATTAGCAACTTGTAAAAAATACTGATGCAATATCAATATACTAGCAGAACTACAAATGTTTACCATTTCCATTACCTAAGGTGGAAAATCGCCAGCTCTTCTCTTTAGGGATGATACTCGTTTCATCACCATGATTCTTTATCAGGAACTCAAACATCGGCAAAAAGAGTCCTGGGGGGCATTTCATGACGCATTTTGTCCAGCAAAGTTGTCGAACAAATTTGTTCTCAGTCAATCAGATGCAAGGATTTCCGTAGCTTGTCACAGTTAGTCAGAAAAATATCCGACCAAAATGCTTCATGAAATGCCCCCCAGATTCCCAATATACAAGGCATATACAGCCTAACACAAAAGTTAACAAAATAGTTTCTGCAGGTGTTCCACTGCTTTTGAGGAATACAGAAAACTTCTGTGCTGGATCAAATCACACAAACATTTGAAACGAATACATTGATGCTAGGGCCCCATAGCATAAAGCTAAGGTAACTTTACAATTATGTTTACCCTGCCATCAGCGGTAACCATCAGAAATTTCTTGGCTTTTAAGTGATTGGCAATGGAACAATGTTACTACGGTACAGTTACCACTGATTGCACGGTTACCATTTGTAAAAGGGCCCAGATCTTGACAACTATAGCATATCATATTACATTTGTTGATTCAAAGAATTTTAAAGGGATTGTATAGTTTTGGTTGAGAACTAATTTCAGGTTTCTAACATTTTTTGGTGAGATAACGAGAAACCTCTTATAAAATATGAAAGAGCATGTAATTCTATGAGGAAGTCAACGTTTATTTGATGAAAATTGGTCTTGAAATGGCTGAGATATTAAAAAAAGAGCGATTGTAACAAAGTGTGGGACCCACACTTTATTACGGTCGCTTTGTTTTACTTTGTTTTTGGATGTTTCAGTCATCCCAAACCCGATTTTCATCAAATAAACTTTGAATTCCTCTTAAAATGTTATGCTAAGTGTTTTCTTGGTATCTCGCAAAAGTTAAAAGCTCAATTCTTATCTCCACCAATACTGTACCATCCCTTTAAATAATTACGGACTCACCGGTGTATCATCTGTCCTGAATGCAGAAAAATCATCTGAGTCTTTGACAGGTTTCTTGTCAAGTTCTTGCATCCGCTTCTTTTGGCTTTTCTTCTTATTGTCTTTCCCTGTATGGTCAAAGATAGGAGAGAATTCCAAATACCTCTTACCAAATTCTATTTATTCACTTCTTTTGAAACTTTATTTCAATTTTTAAAAGAACACAAATCAGAGAGGTGTGCAAATGAAATTGTGATACAGTGAATCAAGAGGCAAATATTCTTTAGAAAAAGATATTCTAGTCATTAAAAGGAAAAGTAAACTGAAGACATGTTCAGCAAAAATAGGGAAAAAAGGAATTGCCTAGCAATTTAATCTTATTTTTCTTTTCTTTTTTTAGCAGAAAGTACATTATGGCTAAACTATACAATTTCAAACTATAAAGTCCTTTCAGGGATACTGAAGAACCTTCTTAAGTGGTTTACTATATTTTTAATACTTCAAAACAAACTCACAAACAAGCAAAACTCAATCCTGTGCTAGTAACTTATCTTTGAAGTTTAATTGGTTGCAGAACATGATTTGGTCCTACGTAATGCCACTCTTATGTACCAAAAATAAGCACAATATAATCAAACTTATTTGCTTCATCCATACAATGTCCCTTGTTCCATTGAAGTTTAAAGGCACTTGAGCATGGAACACACATAAACTTAAAATCAGTAAACATTTTTTTACTCTATCAACCAAGACACAGTTTAACAATAATATTTGGTTTATCACACTTCGATCTAAAATGCATTTGCCCACCCTCCCCCCCCCCAAAAAAAGAAATGAATACAACAGTACTTTCAACATTACCTTCTATATGAGCAGCTGTCTCCTGTTTTTCTGCTTGAGGTACTGATTGGGGAGGCTCCTGTGGTTGCACAGGTGGTGTATTTGCACTTGATACGGCGACCTGGACATCACCATCCACCTGTGAATCTTGGGATGCCTCGGGCTTTGTTTCCGTGACTGGTTGCCCCACAGGTTCCACCTGCTCTACTACTGGGGCACTCGGCGTTGCAACAACGGCTGGTGCAGCGTCCTGGCTGGCTGCTGGTGCGGGTGGTTCGCTTTTCACTGTGGCTTCCTGAGGGGGAGGAACAGTCTGTTGATTTGATGGTGCCACAGCTGGGCCGGCAGGTGGGGAGGCCTTGGCTGCAGGTGCAGCATGTGGTGGCTGGGCGGCTACCGGTACAGGCTGTGCTTGAGCTATGACCTGGTGAACAGGCGCAGCTGGCATTCTGGGCTGCTTGGCGGGTTCCGCAACAGGTGGCACTCCTTGTTGAACCGCTTGTGGTGCCGGAGATCTTTGCTGTGACTGGGCACCTTCCTCCGCTGCCGGTGTAGCAGCCAACGCATGTACCTGTGCTGCCTCGGGCGGTACAGGTTCCACCGGCTGGCTGGGAAACTGGCCTGGCTGCACCATGGCCACGGGCGCAGCACCAGGCTTCATGACGGGCGCAGCAGGTATGACCGACTGGCCGCCGGGAACAACGCCTTGGACTACAGGCTTCTGCTGCAGGGGCACCGCGGCCATGCCCTGGTGCATGTGTGAGGGTGGTGGCTGCTGAGGAACCTGCTGAGGAACCTGCTGAGGAACCTGCTGAGGAACCTGCTGAGGAACCTGCTGAGGAACCTGCTGAGGAACCTGCTGTGGAACCTGCTGTTGCTGTTGCATCATCGGTGGCTGCTGCACATGGGCAGGGGCAGGGGCAGGCCTGTGTGCTTCCTTGATGTCTTCACTGGCAGCCATGGCCACACTCGCTGCAAACTGGGCTTGTATTCTCTTTGCATCTTCATTGTTTGTAGATTGCTGAGAGATGAAAGAACATGGCAAATAAAGTGTTTTTAAGATATGCTAAACAATACTTCTTGTATCATCTGACATATATGGAAATAATCAAAATTACTGTTAAAATAACTGGCAATATAACTCATTTTCTTTAGCTACAGGCAACGTATGGAGATATGCCTACTCAGGACTTGCATTAATTTTAACCCTATTCTAACTGGGCTATTTGAGACCAAGTTTTTACGGGGGGGGTCAATTTGACCCCCCCCCCCCCCCCCCCCCCCCCCCCCCTTCAGATCTCGGCCGCCAATTGCGCGATCACCGCAAAATTTTGCCTAAACATAGAGCCGGATGTCAACTACAAGATTACATGGTCATACAAAAGAAAATTTTGATTTTCTATTTTTAGTAAATTAATTATGCAAATTTACGCATGAAATCATATTTTCACCTATAACTCCATTAAAACGACTGAATGATTGCTAAATATTTGTGTAAGAGTTCCTCAAGACACATTGAACAATTTTCTTGTAAACAAGGAAAAGTAGAAATTACGCGGTGCGTAATATATGTCCCCGCCGGAAGTAGCATTTTGTAACAAAATGTACAATACAGGTCAAAAAATCAAGGTCAAAGGTCAAAGAAGTCAAAGGTCAAAATTCTGTGTAGAAGTGTTGAAACCCTCACCTAGTGCCATCACATAAAGCAAACGGAATCGAAATCGGGTTAGAAATGGTGAAGGAGTAGCATTTTGTAGCAAAATGTACAATACAGGTCAAAAAATCAAGGTCAAAGGTCAAAGAAGTCAATGGTCAAAATTCTGGGTAGAAGTGTTGAAGCCCTCACCTAGTGCCATCACATAAAGCAAACGGAATCGAAATCGGGTTAGAAATGGCGAAGGAGTAGCAGTTTGTAGCAAAATGTACAATATAGGTCAAAAAATCAAGGTCAAAGGTCAAAGAAGTCAAAGGTCAAAATTCTGTGTGGAAGTTTTGAAGCCCTCACCTAGTGCCATCACATAAAGCAAACGGAATCGAAATCGGGTTAGAAATGGCGAAGGAGTAGCATTTTGTAGCCAAATGTACAATACAGGTCAAAAATCAAGGTCAAAGGTCAAAGAAGTCAAAGGTCAAAATTCTGTGTAGAAGTTTTGAAGCCCTCACCTAGTGCCATCACATAAAGCAAACGGAATCGAAATCGGGTTAGAAATGGCGAAGGAGTAGCATTTTGTAGCAAAATGTACAATATAGGTCAAAGGTCAAGGTCAAAGGTCACGACTGAAATTCTGTATAGAAGTTTCAAAGCTCCCATGTAGTGCTATCATATAAAGCAAACAGAATCAAAATTGGCTCATAAATGACAGAGAAGTAGCAAATTGAAGATTTTGATCACACACGGACGCACACACGGACGCACACACGGACGGACGGACGGACACACGGACACACACACGTACGGAGCCCGTTTCATAGTCCCCTGCTCGAACTCGTTCGGCGGGGACAAAAATTGCACAATCAAAATCAGTTTCATTTGCTTCTTATTGTTTTGTTAATTTCTGATGTATTTCATTGTTTTGGCCAAAATTTGTTGCAGGCACTTTTTCAAGCTTATCTACATTAGAATTGATTAATTTCAGTGGTTGAAAGTTTAAATAATCTAATTTATATCAATTTAACCAAAAAACACAATTTGCATTGGATTTGCACACGATATCATGAATTTGAGCTATTTTCGGGTTGACATGCATACGCAAAACATTACGTAACTTCAGAACGGTGTACCCGCACATCGCAAATTTGGTCTCAAAATATGCGGGAGACTTCAAAGAAAAAAGTCATGAAATGACGCGGCAAAAGCTTTGCGCGTCGCGGAATCGCGGCGCGAAATGTCGAGGGGGGGGGGGTCAAATTCAAATTGACCCCCCCCCCCAGTTAGAATAGGGTTAATGCAAACCGCAGTCATTACATACCCTCTTTTCAATTATGAGAAAAACTCTTCAGCTTCATTTGCATATTTCAATACAAGAATGCCATCTGACAGAAATGATTACATACTACACTCAGACAGCTGAGATAAACCAACATAACAATAAATTTTACATAATTATCGCACCAAAAAGTTCATATTTTGCGCCTGGAAAGTTGATTGATCTTGATGGGTCATGAGCCCATGTCTGGTGAAATCATGCAAAGCCTTTTTCTCAGTTACCGAACTTACTGCAGGGGGAGTGACATTAGCGCTGGACCTTCCGGAGTGCGGTGAGTTTGAACCCGATGCGTCCCGCATCAGTGTATCTGTCACATCTTGATTTGTTGTCGGATCTACGATGCGAATCAGTTTCTTATTCCTCTGATTTTCCGGCCGGCTACTCTGCACTGGCTGCTGATATGTTCTCTGTGCTGGCTGGGTTGGCTGTGTGGCCAGCCACACTGGAGCTGTGAGGGCAAGACAAAAGAGTGCAATCACCACTTCAGATAGTGCATAATCCACGACCAACTTGGGGAAAACTGGGATGAGTATATCTTTCCAATAGGAATACCATATCACCCCCCCCCCCCTTGTAAATATAAAATTACTCATCTAACTGGCCAGTACATATTGTCCTCGTGCTCTCGATTAGTTTTATCTCTCATCTAGATTTTTCACAAGGGGTGAAAGGATGGGTCTACTTACTGTATACGCCATATATTTAGCGAGTCTTAAATTTCACGAATTGGGACTTGAAACAATTTCGCGAGTGTTAAAATGTGCGATCTTGGAGTACAGTACTGAACAGAGAAATGTATACATGCATGTAACATTCATATTGGGATTAGGGTGGATAGTTTTGCGCGTCTTCAAATTCGTGAATAGCACCTGATTTGCGAAATTCGCGAAAATAAAGTTCTTACGAAGAATTCAGTGTAAACAGTATCAGAGCAGCAGTCCGTAAAAGGTGGTATGACTGACATTCAGACTAGCTACATGGCTCTGTTAGCTTCCCACATCCCCCCCCCCCCTTCTTCAAATCCGTGGCATCTGCTAGCAAATTTTTGTTTGGCAGTTTTATTCCTTTTGCTCTTCTATGCATTGTCCAACTATCCAAGAGGAAAAATTTTGTGCGACATAAAACCAGAACAAAAAAAAAGCATGCAACTATTTTTGGTTTGAAATTTGAAATATTATTTCATCTCTTTGATTTTGCGGAATTGAAAACAAGCAAAATTCAATTTTCATTCTACCCAAGAAACACTCAAATTTTAATTTATGGATACCATTTTTGAGTTTACAGGTGCATGAGTTGCAAATTTAAGAGCTACGAGCCTGGGGTATTTCACTCTGCTTTCGCATTACTTACTTCCTGCAGGAGGAGAGCTGTAGAAGGGTTGCTGTGGCTGGAATACTTGTTGAGAATAGGACTGCTGGAACGGTCTGGGGTGTTGCTGAATCTGTCATATGAAAGACGGCGGCTAGATACTCATTTTGAACACTGCTTTTACACCGGCTAAATACAGCCATAAAGGACAATGGAAGTCCATGCTATATTCACTAGCAAAACATCTTCTTTTCATCCTCACACGAATGTGAAACCTACAACAGGATAATTCTGTAAACAGCCATTTCTTTTGTTAGTTACTCCTATAGGTGATTTGGCATAAAATCATAATAGAATTTTTAACTAGAAATGTCGCTAAGGCGACTGGCATGCCCCCGCCATAATGCATGATTCTTCTAATAGGTCTATAGTACATATAATAATAATTGTTTTTTGGATATAAACTCCAAATTTTATTGTCCAAGAATGGAAATTCATTTTGCCCAATTGATCGTGGGCCCGGCAGCCACTGAGCAGCGCCAGATCGACGTTGCTCTAACCTTTTCAACTGTTGAACAGCAAACAAGGTAGCAGCAACTCTCATCTTTTAACGTCTTTTGGTATGACGCGGCCGGGGTTTGAACCCACGACCTGCCGATTGTGAGGGCAGGCGCTCTACTCACTGAGCCAACAACAATGTGGACAATGTGTGATAACATTTTCACAAAATTGGCAAAATATTAAAATGACAAGTTTGTCACGAATGTGTTGAATGTTCACCTTCCTTGACCTAAGTTTAATTGGATGAATAGGAGAGCATGTATTTGGGGATTTAAGGACTTTAACTTGACTTTGACCCATTCATAAGTTTATGCATTAAGTAATTTTCAAGGTTTGGAGAAAAAGTGCAATTTCTGTATTGAAAAGTACATTGTTACCATTTTCATCAGGTTACACATGCATACACCAAGTGTAAAAAAAAATAATCCTGCTGGCATTGCATAAATATGAGGGAAAGAGTAAAATTTTGAAGTGTTGCCCTTGACCTTTGACCCCATGAACCGTAAATTCTCTAGGTAATCACTGCCAGCCAGTACATACTATGTTCCATGAAGATACCTTGAACAATTTCTAAGGTACGGAGAAAAAAGTGAAGTTTTAATATTTTTACTTGACCTCTTGACCTTTGACCTCATGACCCCAAACTTTCACCAGAGAATCTAAATTGGGTAATACATGTATACACTATGTTTCAAGAAAATATCTTCAGGCATTGAATAGATATGGTGGAAATAGTGAAATTTTAAGTCTTTGACCTTGACCTTTTGACCTTTCACCTTGAGCATGTGCACCCAAAAGTTGATAGGCACAACTTCACCCCCTAATACACATACATGCCAAGTTTCATTAGGATACCTCAAAAGGTTTTTTAGTTACGCTGTCCACAAAATTCATTACGCACATACGGAAGGACGGACGGAAGGAAGGACGGACCGAAGGAAGGACGGACAGATGGAAGGACGGACGGACAACCTGAAAACATAATGCCTCCGGCACCACTTCGTGGCGGAGGCATAAAAATCTGAAAGGTAATCTGTCAATGCAGGGAAACAAATGTAACCTATACACAAGTGTCTTTCCAAAACAAGAAATCCTCTTGAGCAAATGAAAAGGGACAGATAAATGTTATATGATATACAGTATAATGTCAATGTTACACAGAAAATATATGCTTTCCCCTCCTTATTTGACCCTTCAGCACCAAGGTCTCTTTCAAAGAAATCCTCCACTCACTGAAGTATATGATTTTATTCCCCATTTTGCAAAGGTTCTGATGAAGTGATCCATGTTTTGATTTAATTACGGGCAGAGTTTTGAGTACTACAGGGATGGTGTGATTCAGACAAGAAACACACATTTTACACGACTTACCAACAACGGGCAGTCATGGGCAGTACAGGTGCAACATCATCATTAAAGAAACTTTTCAGCAATTACGAGCATATGTGAACAAACAGCACAGAGTAGAGATATAAGTCATAATTTAAATTATTAAGAAAGGTGCAGACTCGACTCGTACCGGTTGCACAATGGGCATGGGGCCTGTAATGGGCGGCCCCGCCATGAGAGCATATGGAGGGCCTCCCGGCGTTGTGATGTACTGGCCAGATGCAGCCGTGTTGGGGGCCATTAGCTGAGGTGTGTTGCCCCCCTGCTGGGGGGTGGGGCCTCCCGCCTGGTGGTGGTGCTGGATACCCTGCATGTGGGTGGTATTCTGGTGGCGCATGGGGTAAATGTTCTGAGGCGGTATCTGGGGCTAGAATGGCAGGAGAGGGAAGGGGAAAGCAAGTGGAAATGAACATGTGATTGCTAACATAAACATCACGACAGATGGTACAGGACATGACTTAACCTTAAGTGAAAATTATAACCCAGCAGTAGATAATGCAGATGAATTTTCTTCTCCTTAGAATTATTCATTACTTCAAAAACTTAAACCCTGTCCATAGTGCTAATATCATGTAATCTAATACACAAACCCTTTTTTTTTTCTTTCTTTCTTTCTTTTTTTTTTTTTTTTTTGGGGGGGGGGGGGGGCATCAACTTTCTATTAGAGATACTTCATCGATCAAGGACAATTAAAAGTCATAGCCCCCCTTCCTTCCTCCCCCCCCCCCCAAAAAAAAAATAATAATAGGCCTCCAGTATTTCCAGTGTTTCTCTCAGGATTACATTTGGCATTGGGACGTTATCTACTTAGCAGTGAGCAACTGTGCATTCTTTGCGGTCACCCCACCCATATCTTGCCTGCAGAATTCCCTAGTGGCTCCCACAAAAACTATTGACATGTAAACTCAAAATGCTACACCATGTTAAGTTTATCTTGATTTCAATAAACAGAGTCAAATTATAGGAGAAGAATTAAAACACAAATTAACAATGAACTACGAGCATAGAGAAAATGAGGATTTCAGACATAACTGCAGGTTTCACATGATACAACCACATCTACTTCCATTTTTTAGTTAAATTGACCAGAACTTGGGGGCATTTAATACAATGTCATACACAGTTTGTGAAAGTGAAGGCTACAAATTGAACTGCTTACATAATTCAGGGTGTTAAAGCTTCCTGTCTTTACACCAATGCTGTCACCCTGAAGTGGGTAATTCCCTGCAAAGCAGACTACATGTAGCCTAGAGGCACTCACTTGCTGGTATCTCTGTGAAACTTGAGGGCCACGCGGGTTCGGGTAGCGCATATTCATGCCCATCATGGGCGCACCCGGCTGGGGCTGGTTGGGCAGGATGCCCTGCTGCGGTGACGCGGCCATGCCAGGCCGGTTGGGTGCCCCTTTGCTATTCATGTCATGGGGGAGTGCGTTGACAGCCACCGGGCTGACGGATGGAGACGGAATGCGAGGGCTCTGTGATGGCACAGGATGTTGGGGCCGTGGTGGCTGTGAAATACAAAAAAAGTGGCCACAGTGGCAAAATGACAGATAATAAATTTGTGTCATATAAGGACCGAAATTCAACTGACTGCTCAGGATCTGTCACTCAATCTTGTAATAACTCAACTACAAATGTTTTGTACGCTGTTATTTTTTAAAATTTGCCTGTTCAGATCTCTATCATACAACATGAAATGAACAAGAGAAACATGATTTTTTTTTTCCAACTACAGTAATATGACAGTGATTGAACATGTCATACAACCTAATAAACTACTGTAGATGAGGAAGTTTTTGCATGATTGAACATTTGAACTCTAGCAAAACAGATGAACTGTGCGTTAAGAATTGAATTGACTGTTGACTGTTTGAGCAAAGTATCCCAAAAAAAAAATCCAATGTCCCCACTAATCAATTTCTTTATAGGTTCTTGGAATATACTGCACCTGTTGTGGATTGTAGCGTGGCTGACGAGGACTTATCTCTTCAGGCCTCTGATGTCCACTGTAGCGGATCCTGCTGGTGCACCGGCAAGTCAAGGAAATTTGTCAGGCTTCTTTTATAGCTCTCCATCATATCAAACTTCCCAGGCAAACTCGGTTCCCATACTACAAAACCCCAACACTTGATGTACATCGTAGCCTCTTGTCAATAAAAGGAAAGGCTTTCTTGAATACACCTGTAGACTGTTTTTGTCATTACAATTCTCGGTATCGCCAATGCGCAGAAAATTTCTGCGCACGCTGAAGAGCTCTGTCACAGACGCACTGTGGGATTCCTCGGTGCCCTTGTTCGCTTCCGGTTGTCTCACGCCAGTCGCAGTTCCCATACAATTCAATGGACTTATTTGTCTGCTTTTTCGTTGTTACCCCCTTTTTTTTTCTTGGCTATAATTCAGCTTAAAAGAGCTGAAAGTTTCTAAGTTTGACTGATTTGCAGTCACTAGAGTCATGGTTCACTACTGTAAGGCTTCAATGTGCTGGTCACATGATGGAAAGCGAAGAAATCTTCAACATAAAATACCTCTGGATAAAGACAGAGCGTGATCTGAGTGCATGTGTAAACCGGGGCAAGTTTGTCCCGTGAGCTATCCCATAATGCATCTAAAATGCTGCTCTGTGCACAGCACCTACATAGGTATTGGCGATACCGAGAATTCATTGATGCTTCTTTTCTTACAGCACAGTAACATCATTAACAAAGTATTTCATTCACTTGCTCCCTCCCATTAGCTGCCACAGAAAGGAGTTCACTCAGTTGTTGCTAGGTAGGGCAAGCCTCCTGCAAGCTTTGTGGTTGTTAAGGGCAACTTTTGTGGACAAAGCATGCATAAATTCTGAATGACATCAGTTTCTGATGTCCAAAAGAGTGAGAATAAAAAATGTCACAGGCGAATCACTGTCTGGCAGTACATGCACACCTACAGCCATTTTTAACACATGGAAAAAAACAATTGGCATTTTCCACTTGACCTTTAACCTTTGATCCCATGGTCCAAAACCTTTCCTACAAAATATTATCTGGTAATACATGTTATTTTCATGAAAATACCTTCAGGCATTGTGGAGATCTAGGAAAATGGTAAATTGTCAGAATTGCAAAACTTTGTAGACCTTGATCTCTGACCTTTGACCTTGAGCGTGTGCACCCAAAGTTGACAGGAACAGGGTCGTCAACTCATTCATACACACAATGCCAAGTTTCATTAGGATACCTCAAATAGTTCTTGAGTTAGGCGATCCACAATATTGATTATGAACAGACAGATGGATAATCCAAAAAGATAATGCCTCTAGCAACACTTCAGGGCAGGAGGCATAAAAAAAAAAACACCCAAACTCACAGTATTCACATGGGAGCTAAACAGATGTTCACGTCTTGTATTGTTTCTTTCAAATATTCTAAATCCAAAAGAAAGTTGTGGTTCTGACATCTAGCACTCAAGAGTATCTCTTCTGGATGAAAATGATCTCCTAATCATAGAATATTTCTCTGCACTCTGGTTCTACATTGTACATACATGATTGTATCTCGCCGTAATTCTAATGAAGAATGGGACTTGGATAACTCTTCAGTGAAAGAATGGCACAAGCCCGGCAAAGACAATGAACTTTACAACTAGAATGTGAATGAAAAAAAAAAGAGAAAACAATACAATGTACTTGCTTGCACACAGCATACTAATCAAGCAGTATGATCCATCAAAGTGTCATGCTATTCTCCAGTATGAACTGTCTGATCAAGAAAAAATTAAGAGGATACAGCTGTATGTAGAATTTGGTAGGATAGGTCTAAATAATTATATTTAAGACCACTATCTATACATATCGTATATGGATTTCATGGCCGTTTTATGGCATCAGAAGTTTACGGAAGGCATCCTGTCTACTGTCGAGTAAACAACTTGAAGTATTGTACTTATCGTTCCATAAATTCCATGGAATTTCATAAAGTTCACTTATGAATTAGGTGATCCGAGTATCCTTCGGATCACCTATTGTATCTGTACTGATTCTTTATTTCTGGACAAAAGTTGTGCAGAGATTAACTCAGAAAGTCCTCTGCCTATCAATTTGAAAATTATACCATATATGTATCATGTCACAAAGACGACAGATTTTGTAAAATCATTGTGATCAATGGACCGTGACGTCACTATGACGTCATTATATGAAAACACATTTTCATTAATATCTCATTAATGGAAAGGAATTTTTCCATGAAATTTACGTCACATATAGTTCAAATCAAGCGTATTCTACACATTTTCTCACATTTCAGTTTACACTCAAACCGTGCGCGTACGCGCGCGTTAAAATAATGACATGCTCCAATCGAGCTCAAATTTTTTTTGCACACGTTTCAGGTCATTTGGAGCATTTTTTGAAAAATTGAAAAAATTGAACGGACGCGTACGCGCGCGCACATATACGCACGCACAGCTCATATGCAATAGAAATTTCCCGTTTTTTCACACTTATCGGCTGTCTGAAATGTCAAGGAATATTTATACCAAGTTTCAAATCAATGCGACTCAATATGACGTCATACGGGCCCGTCAAAGTTGAAATTCCGCGCGCGCGTCAATGGCGATATACAGTGCAACTATGCCAAAAAACTGCTAATTTTAAATTCGATTTTACTCGTCAGGATGGACGGTGACCCCCCATTTTCTTTACATATTTTAAAACCTGATGAGTTGTACATGTCATTTCATGGGGTGGCAATGCTGACAAAATGATCAAAAGATAGCAAATTTCTTAATAAAGTAAAAAAAGTAAATTTTCAAAATGACGTCATCAAATATCAAGTTCATTCGAGCGTATCTCACTAGTCCTTTGTCAATTTTCACCCAGATTTCAGTATATTGTAGATTATTTAATGTTCTTTCAAACATAAAATTACAAAATTTTGATTGGATAACGGTATCACCTCGTAAAAATGGATTGAAAGTAACCTTGTCAAATTTGACCAGTTTACGTGTTATCTCTATGGGAGTGCAGTTTTTCTGGAAATGAAAATTGACATGACTATCTTTATCGAGCACTAGCTCACTTACCCTTCGGTAAATTTCTCCCAGATTTTGATATGTTGTAGCTGAGACTTTACGCTACCGTAAATGTGCCCTTCGTTTTTTCATACGATGTCGGGATCACGTCAAAAATTTTGGTTGAAATTCAGGCTTATCTTCGATGTATTGAGATATTTCTTTCTTTCTGCAACTTTCTTTGCAATAACTCAAGAAAAACACGCCCTATCACTTCTATATTTTGCACATGTTTAGTTCATGTCACGTACATTATTTCATAAAATAACAACTACTTGATCGGACACCATCTTGGGTATGTAAATTAGGGTCAAAGGTCATAAGTGTTTCATCCTGTATCTTAGTGAATACCTGTCCTATCTTTCCCATATTTTGCAAACGCAAAGACCATGTTACAAGGATCATTTCACAAAATAACCACTTTTTACTCAGATGCCATCTTGTCTGTGCAAATTGAGGTCAAAGGTCATATGTACTTCTTTTTGTATCTTCGTTATGACGTGTTATCTCTATGGGAGGGAATATTTTTTAATGTGAAAATTGACATGATTGTCTTTATCGAGCACTAGCTCACTTATCCTACAGTGAATTTCTCCTAGATTTTAATATGTTGTAGCTGAGACTTTGCGCTATCGTCAAATTTGATTTTGTTTTTTCATACGATGTCGGGATCACGATAAAAAACTTGGTTGAACTTAAAGCTTATCTTCTATGTATTGAGATATTTCTTTCTTTCTGCAACTTTCTTTGCAATAACTCAAGAAAAACACGCCCTATCACCCCCATATTCTGCACATGTTTAGTTCATGTCACGTATATTATTTCATAAAATAACAACTACTTGATCGGACAACATCTTGGGTATGTAAATTAGGGTCAAAGGTCATAAATGTTTCATCTTGTATCTTGGCGAATACCTGTCCTATCTTTTCCATATTTTGCACACGTATAGACGATGTCGCAAGAATCATTTCACAAAATAACCACTTTTTCCTCAGATGCCATCTTGGGAGTGTAAAGGTGGGTCAAAGGTCATATGTATTTGTTGTTGTATCTTCGTTATCTAGTGTATACGGAATTTGGTACCAAAGATGGCAGATATGACTCCCTTTTCTAAACGAGAATTCAAACATCACACGGCCAACGTTTTTAACAACAGACGAAACCTGTATGATCATGCCTATTGCGATCAGGACTCGAATCATTGATGAAAAAAAAATCGGATCACCTTAATTTGTCAGTAATGACAAATTACAATCTCTAGTTTTTAATTTGTATGTGTAATCAACACTTCTGCTGTATGACAGGAAATAGAGCCAGTATTGATATCAGGGTTCACAAAATATATCTTGTACCAACACTTCCTCAAAGCAGCCTGTCTGTGCACATTCTGTTAAGATATGTCCATGTCAATGAACTCCATTATCATTTGCTTGTACCCTAAGGCACTTAATTCACAGCATTTATTTGTTCATTGTGCAGGAAGGCAAGTTGCACAAAAAAAGAAAGAAAGAAAGAAAGAAAGAGAGAAAAAGAAATGTAAAGAGTTAAATACTGTTAACAAAAGATGGGAAACTTCTGCTCTAAAGCTCTAGGTGCAGTCTAGAAATAGAATGAGAATGCAATCCGCATAATCTGAAATCTTGAATTCAACATGAATGTGGTGTACAATTGTAGTACTCTATGATACAGGCATGTACAGATGTATGGGATACATGTGGAAGTTCTGTAACCTCCAAGTTACAAAGCTAATTACATACATGTACTAGCTTATACCGACATGTTTTTTTTTTTTGTGTGTGTGTGTGTGTGTGTGTGTGTGTGTGGGTGTGTGTGTGTGTGTATGCCGGAGATCCCCCCCATAGAGGTATAGTTATCAGAGAAAGGAGTGACTATTGGTACATTACACATATACAGGAAATACAATTGTATAAAATTAATACAAAGAGTTGTAAAGTAGTTCAGGAGTCTCTTCTATTAGATATTGTACATGTAATTTGTGCACTTTTCTGAAGAGTTCCTTTTCATGAGAAGAGAACAATTATTGACGTGCCCATTAATCATAACAACCCGGCTACATTGCAACGATCCCACTCTCAAGGTATACGCTGGTCCTTGATCACAGGAATGAATAACCTCCAAAGAATGCGGTGGTTCTCCCGTGTCATCCTGTACCAGAGGGGGTCAAGGGGAATACCAGCGTATTGTGTCCCATCTGCTGAGTAATACAGGACACACACACACACATGTTATACACGCTCTCTGATTTGCAAAGTCATTGTGTGCATTCTAATATGAGAGCAAACACATAGTGCAACAATCGTATGATATCGGTGTATGTCCAGCATAGGGAATTTTAGCTCCAAGTTCTACATCACTGGGCCTTTATTATTATCAACTTGTCAACTTGTCATGGTTAATATTCCATCATATGCACCTGTGCCAAAGTTCCATGCATGTACAATTTGTACAAGTGTAAGTGCATATCACATGTATACTACTCCATGTGCTTTGTCAGTTGCGCCTACATGTATTCATACAACTTGTAATGCTATGTCACTTTTGTATCATGCATTATGCACAAGCACCTCCCATATGATGCATTGTATGTCGCATCTGACATGTACAGTCCATACTATACAACCTTATGTCACTTGTATTCCCTGCACAATCTTGCTGTAACTTAAAGTCTGCATTGTTGATCATAACAGCAGGACGAGCACTGAGATTTCATTTTGAAAGTACGATGTAAACCAATCAGTACTGGCACGTTTATTGACACATTGTAATCATCCTGCTAAATGTACGGCACTTTGCTATTTGCTCAGAATATTAATAGTGCAGTGTTCAGGTGAAACCCAATCTCAGCGTAGAAAAAATATTAGATAACTTTTTTCTTTTCAAAATGCTTTTCAGCTGTCTTCATACTATGTTTCATCTCTAAGAGTAAACCAAATTCCATCCATTTCAGTATAAAGTGAGCAAAAGCACCACGTTCCACAAACATGGGCAGCTGCACCACCTCTTGCGCACCCCATACCCACTGATTTCAATACCTCCATAAAATAGATTTTGCATGAAAATGGAAAGTGGGTGCCCCTACAATTTTTGCAGTCTTCCTGTGTATTCACTTACTGTGAAGGTGGAAATTTTCGCAGTGTTCAAATTTTCGCGTATTTCGCGCAACCAGAAACTAGCACGAAAATAGAAGCATGCGAATATTTTTGCTTGCCAGTACTTATTTGTTTGTTTGGTGATTCTTTTTCCTGAAGTGTCATACCTCATCTAGCCATATGCATCAAAGGCCAAAAGGGGCAGTTGCTCCTAAGAAATTAAAGCATGCATCATCATGGGAGAAATAATATGTATAAAGTACAAATGTAAACATTGGTGTTGTACAATGTACATTTGTAGCATTGCATGACACCGTCATATGCCAGCACACAAAAAGAAAAGGTTTACACATCAGTCCTTTTGCATGAGCTGCATTACTGTATTCTGTATGTCCAATGACTGGGGTTGTTTACTCTAAGGGGCAGACCATCCCAATTGTGAACACGGCATTAGGTTTCATCAATCTCCCTCCCCCTCTTTTTTTTAAAGGAATCACATCTCTGCTTTTGATAAATGATGCAATGTAACTATCAAAATCATCTGCTTTCACACTACTACACACTTTGTAGCTTGAAGAGTTGATTTTCTACGCTGTTCAGACATTAGAAAAGCTGTCTATATACAATTCATGCATGCATGGCGACACTAAACCGACAGTTCAGAAATGTTCTTGAACTCTTGCTGAGAAAAGGCCTTGTACACTCCCCTTCAAGGTTACATTACCTTCAAAACATTTGAAACGGAAGCAGACTGGCATAACACACTCCTTGCACCTGCTTACAATGCAGGCAACTTCCGCTACACATTTTTGATGTACTACCTCTTTTCCACTCTGTTCAAGACCCCTGCCCAAGACGTTGAAGGAACTTTTGACTAAATGCCAGGTTCCCTGCTAATAACAAAATCCTTTAGTGCCTTGGTAGGCCCCTACTCTCATCGTTCAAGGTGAAAGGAGTGATTTATGCATTACTGTGTTTGAAGGCAAGCCAGCTGATGATATTAACAGTATGTGTATATATGCTGGTGTAACGTACTTACACAATGGACAAATGGTGAGTCAACAGGTCATTTGAATATAATCTTGCCATGTACAGGCTCTAGGAGTAGGCCTATAATATGAATTCATACTCATAATGAAAGTGTTCACCACACTTATTTCAACCAAACTACTTTCTTCTTTTTTTTTTGCAGCAAAGTCACAGAAGTTAAAAGTGTGCATATGAACGATAGTAAGCACTGCCACACAGCACACTGAAATGCCATCTTTTCAACTCATATTCACATTGCATGGTAGTTCAAATTAAAAAAACACGAAATCTTTACAGCTGGCTTTAAAATCTACCGGAAAACCAGAAAATTCATGTGTTTTTTAAATGTGTATTAATAAGCCTCATACTAAAGAAGCAACAATATCATTCATTCTTTTTTTTTTTGGGGTGGGGGGGGGGGGGGGGGGGGGGGGAATCAATGAAGTCAAGAACAACTTTCAATGCAAAACTGTGGCTTACACTGTACACTTACTGGCATCCTAAATGCCATTTCAAGTCAAGACCTTGCCCTTTCTGTGACAGCATTACATTTAGCAATGTAAACTCATTGTACTTTAGTCTATTGAATTTCATACCCCTTTCAGTAACTCACACATTTTTGGTCAGCTCCTGGCCCCAGCTACATTGGCCTGCGCCAAGCAGTAAAAATTGTGGTCAGCAACTATATCAGAGCCACGCTACTTTTACCATGACCCATTCACAAACTCGGCCACATAAGGGATAACTACCATGGTAAGTGAACGTGTGCTCCGGCGGAGGCACGAACAGGTAATTGAGACGTTTGGCTGTGCAAGGAATTTTGGCCCGAGCCTGGCGCTGCTGACATTCATAAACTCTTTGATCGGCGCCAGGCCCAAGCCTGGCCCACGCCTGGCACTAGCTTAGGGCAGCGCTAAACTAGCCCGAGCCTGGGGCGGGCCACTTTGGCCCGACCCATTCAAAACTCAAAATTTTACGACCTAGCTCCGGCCTGGCCCGAGCCAGAGAGTTACTGAAAGGGGTATCAAATCCTCTACAGCAAGTTCAGTTAGAAGAACTTTACTAGGATCTATGAATGAATTGAACAAAAGCCATATTTCTGCATTGAAAAATCACATTACAAAATGTTACATGGCCATACACTGGCACTGAAGCTATTACTATGGCATTCATAACAGAAATTAATGCACGCACACGTGACTCATTTCAGCGCTTCCAATTGGCTACATTCTTGAACCCATTTTATAAACGTGACTAATGCACGCAAAGAGACATGTTCGTTTCGGAAAACGAATGCGTGTTAGCGCCGAGTCTATAGTCAAACTACAAAGTTTTCTGAAAACATATTTGTCCATATTATATAACAACTCTCAATCACTTCAGCTTAAAATTACACTTAAAAAGCACACAATAGGCTCTGTTCTTCTTGCTCTTTCTTATGAACTAGGTACACAATCCCCAAGGGGTGGTACCCTTTCTAACAAAGATTACCAGTACTCTATTCTAGACATATTAAAGATATTGATTCAAGACCAAAGATATAAAATCCTTGAAACAGATTCAAGATTCACATAAGATACTGAATGCGTGAGACAGATTCATGAATCACATTTGATGTCTTCTTTGGTGCATGGCACACAATAGGCAACTCACAAAGAGTAGAGGAAATCGTCACATACATGTAACTGTAACAGATATTCAGACCTCCCAACCGTTCTGACTGAAAAATGGGGATGATTTGACTCAAAAGTAGGAAAGAAAGAGCAGTTCCCATAGGAGTGTGTAGTAAAATTATCCAGAAAAATAGGAAATTCCTGTTGAAACAAGAGTTGGGAATGGTCAAAATTCAGATTCTTTCCTCCAAATGCAGTATGGTTGGGAGGTCTGGATATTTCAAAGCCTCTTTGGGAGACTACAGCCTGTATGTGATATCCCATTTATACAGGGCAGTTAAAGCACCCAAGGAGCACTCCTGGACCCCCCCCCCCCCCCAAAAAAAAAAAAAAAATAATAATAATAAAATAAAATAAAAATAATTAAAAAAAATTAAAAAAAATAAAAAAATAAAATAATAATAATAAATAAATAAATAAAAAATAAAAAATAAATAAACAAACAAAAATAAAAACAAAAATAAAAAATCTATATGAACAGACCTTCAGGCCCTGGGGCGCCCCTCTCTAGGCTGGGGTCAGGAGCACTCCCTAAAATTCTATATAAATGGTCACCTATGTTTAGTGAGTGCTCCGGAAGTTCAATGCGTGCATACAGTTTGTATGTTAGAAGTTCTTGTGCACTTGAAGGTCATCACAACATTTAATTTGATTCTCCATTCCCACTTTAAATGCTTGCTTGCCCTGGCCATCATATTCATGATGCCCAAGGATGGCTGCACACACTTTATTCATGCTACAGAAACCCATTTCTTACCATGACTATTAGGATACCACTCTGAAGGCGGGAGGGGAGTTGCAATGTAGGAGTGACAATTACTGTACCTCTGGGATAAGTCTGTATGCAAGAATGCACCACTGGGTTTTTGATGGCATTTTAATTCACAAGTCCAAAATTGACCAGTGGTGAGGAGAGAAAGAAATAGGAAAGGGGGGGGGGGGGTGACTGCATGAATCGAGCAGTGCTCACCAGAGCATCACACTGCCACGTGTCTTGCTTTTTTATGTGCCATATTGCTACAATACACGCATAGATAATTAAAAAACATTTATTGCACCAGATTTTTAGCGAGTCCAGCTTCCTCCGTTGGTACGATTGTATATTTTGCTCCTAAATCCAAACCAGTAGGCAACAGAACCAGGAATTAATCTACCTTTTTTACCACCTTGGAACTTCATGCCTTCTATTCTAGGTACAACCTGTATCATCAGTATGGAATGCATCATTGCACTTGCAGTGAATCGGCACACTTTGGAATGACATAATAGTAGAACTTGACAAGTGGCAGAAAAGTGGCCAGAACTCACACAAAGGAGTGAGTGTCACAGTTAATCTTGTTTAACTTTCACTTATCAGCTTTCATTAAACTACCATTCACAAATCAAGATGACTGCGCTCAAAAAAAAAAAATGATAGCATTATCTAGTGTATGTCTCACTGTAATTCCTCTAGATTTGAAATTAAACAAATCCCTCTATCAATCAGTATCACTATACATTGTAAACATATGCAAAACTAAAAAAAAAAAAAATGTGCAGTTGCTGCAATATTGTGTTTTGAGTGAAATCATCTCCCCTGGTTTCTAACACCCTCAAAAATGAAATATGTAGCATCTTGTTTTGGAACGAATTCAGCACGACCTTTGTGCCACATAGTGCAATTACTCATATTATAGCTGCAATGGCTCCAGGTAGCGTTTCTACAAGTACATTGAAATGAGGTGTCGCAACACCTCCATTGTTTTGAGGGGGATTTTATGGTACAGACAAGGAGTCCAGGACATGTACTTTACCATGCATAGTGCATGTGCAATATTACTTAGCACATCATGCTCTGCCTTGTATTGCTTTCCTGTGGATTACATAATTTTCTTTGAAATGGCATAATGAGTCCAGCCACAGGATCCAATGACAGGCAGATGCTTTTGCATCACCTTTAATAGAGTAACCAGTAACCCTTGCTATGAAAACATGCAGCAGCATACAAATTGACACTTGGGTGTTTAAGGACAATGTTATTGCTCTGTGGGATTTCCATAGAATACTGGAAATACATATACAGTCAAACCTGTCTATAGCGGCCACCCAAGGGAAACGGAAAATGTGGCGTTATAGACAGGTGGCCGCTATAGACAGGTAATCCAACTTTGTGTGCATTGCTTACATGTACATGTATCATTGTTGTACCCTTATTATACATGTATGTGTGAGCGTATGCACACACCGTGTGTTTCATGCATGAAATCATGCCGGTGTACATGAAATTGTTGCACAGTAGTATGTGTATTGTCGTGAAGAAAGCTTAACGGTAGTGCATAGTTATGATTGAACGAGGGATGAATGCAGCAGAGGCGATCACTGATCGTTGCCCGCATGGCTGCAAAGCAGAAAAAGACACTGAATTATCGGCTCGGCTAAGGCTCATTTGGGTTTTTGGCCGCTATAGACAGGTTAAATTCTACCGCGGGAAACAAAATTTGTGGCCGCTGGCCGCGTTAGACAGGTGGCCGCTATACACAGGGTCTTTAACAGGGTTTTTATCTCGGGGGGATTTTTCAGTGGCCGCTATAGACAGGTGGCCGCTATAGACAGGTGGCGCTATAGACAGGTGGCCGCTAAGGCAGGTTTGACTGTACTCGGAAATATTCCCTTTCCCAAACACTTCACAAGACATCTACACTTGCTTAGACATCCCTGAATATGCAATATAATATTTTTATCTTTAATCATTATTATTATTATTTATTATTATTTCTTCTTTTTTTTGGGGGGGTGGGGGGGGGGGGGTGTCATCCTCTAGATAAGATGTTAACTCAATGTTGCTTACAACAAATATCACCAAGGAGACCTACCTTAGCAGTACATTCTTGGGTACCATCAAACTGTTCATCCACACCATACTCTAAACTTTGCTCAGATACAATATTTGCCCCCAAAAAACAAACAAACAAACAAACAGAAAAGCAAAATCACACCACCAAACAACAATACAAATACACGCACTCGTTTCATATAGCAACACAACATTATCTGTGGTTCATCATCATACAGTCTACAATCATTCTACAGTGTTGACAGATATTTGGGCCAGGTGAGATTGCGAAGAACAAGTTTCCATGGCGATGAATGGCTATGACATCACACTTTGGTACTCTATGCCGTCTGAAATTGCAGACCGATAGGTCCTTCTGCAGATTTATTTTGAATCATTCTTAGCTCAGATTTTTTCCAGAACTTTTTAGCATACTGCAAAACTACTAAATGGAAGAAACGAACGTGCGAAGCATGCTACAGTTGTACCACACACGAGCTTCTTTGCAAAGAGCTCTGCTGATCAGCTTCAAATTTTGCTACCCAACAATGGAAGTGAAAATGAAAGTGCTTAGACATTCAGATGGGTCTCGCCAGGCCCTCTCAACTGGGCTTGCCCCTTGCCAGTGGCTTGACTCTTGCCTCATGTGATGACCCTCTGTTCACAAGTTTCTCTAGCAATTACTACAGTGAAAGGGCAATTGACAAAGGTTAAATCAAGGGATGTCCATCCAGCGTAGCGGGCAACTGTCACCACCACAGAGCATGTTTGCAGGAGCTGGTAAATAAGCCCACTCATATATATTAGCTTTACAAAATGTACGTCTACCTGGAGTTCAGAAGCCAACGGACATGAATGCACTATGCAATATAAGAATTGAGTAGGAAGAACTGAAAATAGTATTACTGATATACACAACAACTCCACAACAAAGTGTCATTTGGCTATCTAAATGATATGGAGGCAAGTAACTACTTTACTAACCATTGATTTTATTTCCATTTATTCCCATGCAACTTGCCATGTTGGATATTTATGTGGTCTAAAAGCGCACCCACAGAGCATTTTTAGAAGAACACAATATACTGATCCAAAAGCATACTGTAGCGGAAGTTGACAAGAGTGCCTATAGCAGGCACAATATAGCTCAGATTTGATTCTGTGCACTAGTGACATTGGCATGCCTGTGTGACACAAGCATGCATAAATTGAAATACCAAATGCGGCAAAAAGCACCAAAGAAATATCTAAAGAAATAAGTACCTGTATTCACTAACATACTTTGTGCAGTTTATTATTTTCAAACTACACCTGTACATGTAGAGACAGAAAAAAATTTTTTTTTTTTCATTCACCATGTTTATGAAACTAATCTAGCAGTGGAAAATGTTAGTGCCCAAACATGCAAATTTGTGTTGTGTTTACCTTGTAGATTTTGTTTTCTTTTGTTTTGTTTTTTTAACTAAAGAAGTGCTTGTTGTGTTTCATGGCTGGTTAAAACAAAGCAACTTCAGAAATGTTGAAAGAATAGGCCATGTGTTCTCATAGATGTCAAGATTTACCTAGTACATTTAATGGCACCATAAGAAAGCCTTTAATTCAGAGTTTTTTAAAAACTAAACTTTTAAATTCATGCTTTGTTCAAATGCGAGTATAATGCACGATTGCAATATTGCGCATGAATGGGTGAACTGCCTCTGTGAGGCAATTAGCAACCCTGACCCAACCCTATGCAAGGTGGGAATTTCATACATGCAGTTTGATGAGCTATGAACAGTATTAGTGTTATATACGCTGAATATCTCGCGAGGTTTTTATTTTCGCGAATTTCACACAAGTCGGGTGCTATTCGCGAAATTAAAGACACACGAAAATATTGACTCTGATCAAGCTATGAATGTGAGGTACGCGTACATACACACATGTACATTCGTCCATTCGGTACAGGACTCCATGATCGCGAATTTAACCACTCACGAAATCGTCGGAAGATTCCAATTCACAAAAATTCAGACTCGCTAAATATATGGCGTATACGGTTGTACAGTATGACCTAACCCGAGTGAAACAAGACAATTCTACCAGGCAACAACATATAGCTCACACTTTCATGGGTGATGGATACCTATTGTACATTTCCCGAACCTTAACAAATGAGGTACATGTAGTACTACTAGTAGTAGTACTATATCGTATGTCGAAAGCTCAGCAAATTCACTGATATGATCTTGAGAGCTTTGATTTCCAGCCATCTCCATCTAAAATTGATACATGTTGAAACAAGCCACCCATAATTTGACCATAATGCTGTCCAAGATTTGACCGCCAGCTACAGCACATGTAAAACCTATGCTTTTGCATGCGCTCGAATTTTGGCACGGGAGGTCGAACCTTGGTGCTGTTTTTTTTACTGTTGAGTACGAAAGATTGCTTAAAGGGACTGTACAGTACTGGTTTGAGGTGGGGATTTAGGTTTATAACATTCCTAAGTAAGATAATGAGAAACCTCTTATGAAATATGAAAGAGCATGTAATTTTAAGAAGGATTCAACGTCTATTTGATGAAAATTGGCTTTCAAATGGCTGAGATATCCAAAAACAAAATCATAATAATAAAGGCGACAGGCCACGCCTTTTATTAGGATCTCTTTGTTTCACCTTGTTTTTGGATATCTTGGCCATTTCAAAACCGATTTTCATCAAATAAACTTTTGATACCCCTTAGAATTGCATGCTCTTTGACATCTCATCGAGTGGTTTCTGAATATCTCACAAAACGTTAAAAAAGCTAAATCCTCACCTCAACCAGAACTGTACAGTCCCTTTAAAATCTGTAGGTCCGTACATGCAGAATGTATGCTATACCTGATATAGCGTATATTTGTAAGTGCACTATGCGATTGACCCGTTGCTACACATGTGACCTTTGTGTATCAAGAGCCCAAACAAACTTGAGAGGTACAAGTATGAATGTACAAAGTTGTACATGGACACATCTCCACAGAGCCCTCAAACGCTCCCTACGCGAAGCAGTCAGGAACAGTATTCACATCATGTGTACAACACGCATTCCGATACAGTTCGCTTTGAGCACTCAACAAGGTCATATGCACTGATTAGACTCAAACAAAGAGTATACACAGTAATAAAATGACCTCTCTTGAGTTTGGCAGTTGCGCAAAAATAGCTATTAGAGCAAGCATAAACAGCGTTGGAAATGACAATAAAAATAATTAAATAACAATGACAATAATAGTAGTGGTAGTAATAATTATAATAATAACAATAATGATGGTGATGATAATAATAATAATAATAATAACAATAATAATAATAATAATATCTAATAATATCTATTTGCAAAAAACAAAAGTAACAATTTACATTTTCAGATTTGACATGAAACCACGGAAGAGGTGAAAACAAAACAGCAAGTGAAATGTAAACCAACACAAATTCTCAATCTCAGTGATCCTGAACTAGTGAAGGTGTGTGAGGAAATACTTACTGGTACATGTCCGCAGCATTCTTTAATCCTACTGTACCTGTGCCGAGTTTTACATAGGGCTTCTTTTATACATCTATGCCGAGTCTGCACAATGAGGCCTGACGGCAGTCATGATGAACGTGCACATCATCACGCAATCACGTTTGAATCAATTCCCCCCCCTCCCCCCCCCCCCCCCCCCCCCCCCCCCCTCCGATATTGCTATTGTATCAGGCATCATTGTTGGTATGTCACAATTACATACTGTAAATAGATACATGTAGTCTATGCAATACTCCAAGCCCCTTGATCTAAACATGCTCACGCCCAAATTGATAAATCATTAAAATGTCAAGCCCACACCCAACTTCAGAGTGTTACGTTAGAGCCCTAATCATTAAAGTTATCATGAAAATAGACAACAACCTGGATAATGTTGGGTAAATGGGAGAATAATAGCCTGGAAAACATTCCAAACCAATAAACATCATCAACAAACAGAAAAAAAAAAAGTCATGGACCAAACACATAAGCTTGGGCTTACTTGAGACTTGTCATGCCACCATATTGCATCTTTGCGACGAGTGGGCATGCCATGCCTATCCCTATTGAGCCATTTGCACAGTGCACAGGTCAACCTCTTCATGTGGCACAGCTCAGCTCAGCGCAGTAACGAGCATGTGGCACACATGTCTGCTCAAAAAGGAATGACTTCAAAAGCTGTAAACATGTCAAATATCTCACGTGATCATCTGTTTATCCACTGAAAAGATCATCCCAACCATAATCATACTCATCACTTCATAAATCATGTATATATTTTCGGTAAATGTTTTCACTGATAATGGGAGCCGAGTGGGATTCCCATACCGGCATTTTCACTTCAATCATTGCAAAGCACGACGCTGCGCTACGTGTCCTGCGTATGTTAGTTTCCATAATACGGACACGTATGGTTAGCTGTATCGTTCATGATAAATACCTTAGAATCAGTCATTTCACACGATTTTCAAGAACATCAAATGTAATTTACAAATATAAGGAGTAACATAGCTTATAAACAGCAATTTCATTGGAAAAAGGATACTGTTGTGGGTGTTGTTGCTGGTAATACACACCTTTCCCCTTAGGAGTGGGATAGCTCATGGCAACTTGCAAATCGTACGGTAGTCCGTCCAGGACCAGCCGTTGTTTACCGTTTTTGGTAGAGATCTCCTGCGTAATTAAAGATAATATCAATCAAAATACTAAGCCTAAAAATACACAAATCAATACAATGCCACAACAAGATGATAGATACACCAGCAAACGAGATGAAGCTCGATTTTCTATGAGATACGTAATTTCCATTACCTTGTCACGGGTATTTCGAAGGAGACAAAACCCGAGAGCCGAGCCCCTCGATCGGGTAATTCATTTCTCCCGAAAGGAGTGTTCGTACGGTCTCGGGATATGATCGGAGAGTACTGCTCAGTACTGGTGACGTCATCGTCTGCATTCGTTTCGTCTGTGATGTCTGGGTGGAAATGGAAGTCACCGCATGGGTTTACACGGTGTTGACAAGAAAGGAAATGTTTGATCTAGTTTTATCGTTTGCCAGTAAAACGTGTTGTGCCCACACTGCACATACTGCTGGTGTAGAGCATTGTTTGACTGCGTGGGACAGCTTCTTATTTTCTTAGCTTCTGACTGACAGAGAGGCACAACAGATGCTAACTTTTAATGTAACTTTTCTTTTTTCCCCCCTCATAACTGATAATTACCATGCTCAGCGCTCTAATCTTCATTTATTGTACTAACATCCTATAGGATTCCATGTCATATTCTCTTATTATGCTTGTGGTCGATCACAAATCAGATACATTGTCGTTGCACGTTCGAGACATCATTTTCTTTTCAACCACTGTAGAATAATTTAGGAAAAGGTATCTTTCTTTGGTCTCTATCCTTGGTCAGTGAGTTTTATCGGAAAGTAATTCTAATTTCCAATTCAGAGTTTTAACAACCATCATTTTTGGCGATTGCATAGGCCTAAATAAACACGATCGTTCGTTTGATCTTAATTTGTTTTGTTCTTTTCCTCTGTTTCTTTCCAATATCTTCCTTTACTTCTGTTTTTCTTTTCTTTTTTATTTGGGTTGGGCAAAATACCAAACATAACTTGTGTGAGTGCAAAATGATTGACAAACTCCTACAGGCTAATTTTAAGGAAAATCGGACAATATCAGACAAAAATTTCACCCCATAAAATAATTATTTTGAGTTTTCAGTTGACATGATGCCCTCTAGGAGATGAGCAAGCACGTCAGCTATCTTTAGTAAAGCAATAGTCCTGATAGATGAAGAAAATTACAAGAAATATTATTCATCTGTTTATTAAATACAACGCATATTGTTAATTCCCTTAACCAGTTTTCGCTACTGAGAATTGCATCAACCAACAGTTATGAGATATCATTTGTGCCTTCTTGAGTTAGTATACTTTGTGCTGGTTTTATAGTAAAGATAGAAAATGACTTCAATTTTCTTTTTTTTAAAGTGATAATAATTTTTGCGTAATTTTAAGGGAACGAAATTGTTCGTATCCCAAACAAAGTTTAACAAGCATAACGAGGTGTAAGGACTTTGAGGTCTGGACGTGCTTGTACCCAGTTTGAATTCAGGTAACAACGACACACACAAAAAAAGCTAATTATAGAGATCTATATAGCTAGGCCAAGATAGGCCTACATAGTCAGCCACTAGCTCGATACAAAGATGTACAGGTATGCGTAAGATTCACTACAGTTTGTGCGATTACAGAAAAAATGAAATGAATGAGTCTGAAGTCTGCATAGGTATAGGCCCTATGTGTGAAGATGAACAAAAACACCAACAACAAACTTTCCATATAATGAGCTCTGTTATAGCGCCCTCTTACATCATAGCCACGGTACTTTTGAGGTATAATACGATAAACGCTTGGAAAAAAAAAACCACACCGATCGATAGGCAATAGTTTTTGATATAATAATCACGTAATAATAGTTTTATTATGATTGAGATGCTTGAATTCGGTCTTCTTAGGCACTGACGGTGTGTATCATCAAACGATATTTTATCTGTAATACTTACATGGTAATATAAATGGAAGAATAAAGTTTGAGTATTCCATTTGTGTCATTAAGGAATATAAACAAAGAACCGCATGGAAGATGTTTACAGGATCACTGTAATAGTGTAGCATGTAGGACTTACACACGAATTTTCTGACACCCTTTTCCAGTTGGATAGGATTTTAATGTCATCTTACATTATCATCAGGATCATCGGGATATAACGTCATTATATCATTTTGTTTCACTCTTTGTTGGATGGAAAAATAAGCTGCATTGATTGAAGATATAGACGTTTAACTTTCTGTCTCTCTCTCTCTCTCTCTCTCTCTCCCTCTCTCTCTTCGTCTATACTCTGTAAAAAAAAATCGAGTGAAAATGTTCACTCCTGAAGGGATGAATAACAGAAAAGAGTGAATTTAGAGTGAAACTGGAGTGAATTTTGAGTGAAAATGTTCATTTTCACTCGTTTTATAGTGACCTCAGGGCAGGATCACTCCAAAATCTTCGAGTGATCTTATAAAGATCACTCCAAAATAAGTGAAAATGAACATTTTCAGGAAAAATTAACTCCAATTTCACTCAAGATTTACTCCAATTTCATTCTAAATTCACTCTTTTTTGTATTCACTCCTTCAAGAGTGAATATTTTCACTCGATCTTTTTTTTTTATAGAGAGTAACATTATTTGTGTCTTTCAAGGGTACATCATTCCATTCATTTTTGTTCTTCTCCGTCTTTCCTGATTTTTCCCTTTAAGAGCGGAAAAATTATTCCTAATGAAACATTTACTACGAATAAATCAACGAAGTCGACAAAGAGTATATACGAAGAGTTTGCAAAAACCGATAAGTCCATATTTGCCATATGGAGATATTTGCGATTAAAGGTCAAGAAAAATACAGAGAATAATAAGAAAAATTTTGTTTCTTTTGACCATAACTTCAAAAATATACCTTTACATGCAGTGACCAATATATCATTTGAAAGGTATTATTTTGTACTTTATGACAGAGATCAACTTCAAAATCTTCAAAAATGGACTTATCGGTTTTTGCAAACAAACCCTTCATACGTACCAATGTATAATGACACAATGTTAAAGACGAGGCTCTAGCATGCTCTGCTCTCTTTCTTCGTTCTTACGTGCTTTGAAATCATTCTTTCTGAGCCATGACTATCTTCTCCTCTCCTCTTTCTGTTTCTCTCTCTCTCTATCCCTCTTTCTATCAATCTATTTTTTTAAAGCTAGTTTGCCCCATCTGTCCATTTGACTGGAGTGATAAATCAAACCAGATTGAATTTTTCTACTGTACGATAATTTTATACATGTACATGTCTCTCCTCTCTTTTATAATTCATTTCTTTTATGGAATACCTCCTCTCTATGTACTCTTTGTGTCACATCCCCTTTCTATATACACATGTACTTGTACCCTACTGAGGGTGGTTGCATCATTAATTAGTTAGATACATCAAGTATTCACTTGCAAATCTTGTTTGTAGTAATTATTATCATGACACGATTGATGTATTTAAACGATTTCTTATCTTTTATTTTTTTTTGTTTTATTGATAATTACGATGAACCTGCATTTTGACATGGCTTCACAACCTATTGCGTGATTATATTTTGATATTGAGAATAATTATGTATATTACTTTTTCAAAGCACTCAGTGTTTAATATTATAATAATCATACGTATGCTTTTGTGTTGAAAATGAAAATGAATAAACGAAATACAAAGAGATAAATCATTGATATTATTAGTCATAATGATTATAGAGGTGATGTAAATATCAGAACAATCTAAGCTTTATTTTTCACATCAAATCAATGCAGTCTTGTAACTATAGCTAGTATCACCGGCATTAGATGGGGGAAGGGATTAAAGTCGATGCAAGAAAACTAAAAAGTAGATTGTTAATGTTTTTGTGTGAAAGCAATATATAGGAAAGTTGTGAGGTGATCTAATGTGGTCTAATTTTCATGGGAGTTTGCTTAAAAAAATGTTCGGTTATTATTCGGTTAAGATTTAATTAATGTTTGTCGATTTTGATTTATTCTGTTTGTCATAGCATACTTTTTTTTAATCGAAACTGGCAATTTAAGCATAATGTGTGGAATGGTTATTGCCCATTTGAGTGAGGACTTGGTGTGATGCTTGAAAGGAAGGATGACGTCCGGCGAGAACACTGAATGATGATGGATGACTTATTGTCCAATATTGTTTATTGATTGTTTAATTGTTTCGTTTATTCATTAGTGAACAAACTGCACTGTATAATACACTTATATAATGTGACTCGAATGCAGTCTGTCATTCTCTTGATATGTATACATGTCACTGTCAGTTTACCAGTAAGTATTTTTGTTGTATCCACAGTGGGAGGGTCTGGTCTAACCAAGGAGGTACCGGACCGGAGGTAAGACTACGTACGTTATTGTGAAAGGGTCTCGTGACCACTTCAGAGGTCACATGATGAACAAAGTCAGGAAACCATAAACACTCCCTTCGTACGCGATTTTGGTGCGAGGTGCATGACCGCAGTACGAAACGGTGCGGCCGCGGCAGTAGTTCGAACGTCGCGGGACTTGTCTTTCGTTGACTGGCAGTCGGGTATCGGCCGCGAAATTACGTAGAGAACCAACAGACAGCTAGCTATATCTCGTTCGGGCCGCCGAAGCACGTAGACATCAGTTAGACATTGCCAGTGTAAACTAGTTTTATTGCTGTGGCGTGGAACTTGTCGTCGAAGTTCATCTCAGTGGCAGATTCCAGGAAAGGTAAATATATCATCGGCTTATTACGGATTGAATTAATGTTTGAATTGAAGTAATTATTGCTTTGAATCAATATGAGTAAAGACAGAGAGAGTGAGAGAAGAAAGCAAGGACTCGACGGACGAGAGTGGTGGCGGGCTAACTGCGACCAGCCCCAACACGTAGTGTTGGGGCTGCGCATTGTAGCAGACATGATCATGACAGGCGAAGTATAGCGCCTAAAAATCAATATGAAATCGCAAAAATTCCGCAATATGAAGACTTACAGGTGAAGATGTAATGTTGAAGACTGACTGCGTTCAACTTTTGGTTCTGGTAATAGTCCCTTTCTGCTCGGTTTGATGAGTTAAATGCGACTCGGTCGAGAGGAACTCGGGAGAACTACATCTTATACAGTAAATGGATTTGAGATTTGTGCGCATGCGCTGGCAATCAAGTCGTGTAGCTTTGTGGCAAGGCCTTATCATACTGTTGGCAAACCCTCTCGCTGTATATTGCGTTGCTTTCTGGGTGGGTGCGCGCGCGCTGGCATTGTCAGAAGGCTAAACGCATTGCGACTCCGCCAGCACATGAATATTTACGTGCGCAGTGTACTGCATACTGATTTCGAAAATGGTGAATGGGATGGGGAGCTAGGACTACGGACCCGTATATGGCCGTGAAAAAAACGTTTTTTCAAGATCATTGGACCAATGTGAACAAGAACAAGGTGAACGAAGGGTATTAATTAGATAAGAATCTTATGTATACTATAAAAGTTCGTTTTTTCCTCGTGATATTCGAAACCTGCGGAGGTGCGAAAATCTGTGACAGACTGTGTATGTTTTTCAAGCTTACCGATATAGCACTCTATTGACTCAGGACGCTCCCACAGTGTGTAACTGTGTATACGGAGCGTCCCGGGGTTAGTGGCGGGCCAGTTACAGTGCCAGTAAGTTTACCATGTTTACGTTCAGTACAATGCAGTACCAGTAGGTCAGTAGTCTGTAGGTTTCTGCTAGAAGTGTTACTCTTTAAATGTAAACTGCAAAAACGCGTAGTACAGTACCGTACCAGTTTTAAGTTTACATCACTTCTTCAGAGAGAGTAGAACTACCTCGAGATCTAGTTTCACTACAGTAGTGTGCTTATAATAATTCATTATAAATAAATCATTGTTAAAGGCAATGTTATGATTACATGAAGATGTCTACTCGAGTCTTGTTAACAATGTTATTCTTGTTAGAATCTAAAAGTGTAGGATGTACTTTAACTGGACTAATGGTAGGACTAACGTTAGTGGTTATGTTTATTTCTTCCCATTTGTTTTGTTGCTGTTTCGATACTGCTCTGGATCTTTTCAGCTACATAGCCATAAATAGCATTAGACACCCAATCTACTCACAAATGCCAAAGAAGATGAAGGTTCCACTTTGTCACATCTTCAACAAGTGTAAATTTAAACAGTTAAATATCATTGTGGAGTTGAATGGCCTTGAGCACTTGTCCTCATTTTAAAATGACAAGTTGGTCCTACTACTAGCACTTCTTCTAAGTGCCTAGACAGAATCTCTCTGTTTGGAGGAGTTTTATAAACATTTAAAAGAAATTGACAGTTCTCCTCCAGAGAGAGATTCCATGAAACCAGTCATCTCCAAGGAACATTATCCCTGCCGATAATTACAGACTGACTGATCTTTTGGTGTAGTGCGTAGTGGAGTATCTAGACCCTCTAGTAGGCTCAATAGTCACAGGCTTATCATGTGTTATACAGTATTCAGAGTTGTTTCTATTCATTCGGCCTACAGGTCCACATCAAACATTTACTGATTTAGTATTGTTGCACTTTCTTTTAAAAAAAAGATAATGTTTATTAGTGATTAATGATATTCAATGGCAATGTGGATTGCTTTAACAATTAAAAAAAAAGAAGAAGAAATGCCCTTGCCTATTTGAGAGCTCTCTGTTGCCAATAATGATATAGCATTGACTTGATGACTAAACTAATTTCAGATGATATCAATGCATTTCAAAGAAATAAAATGTGTTCTTACAGTAAAATATTTACCTAATTGACTGCTTGTACAGAATTTTGATGCAAAGGCCAAAGCAAAGATTAGTGAAGATTTTTCCTTGTATTTTGAAGATTTGTTGGGCAGACAGTAAACACAGCATGACAATTTTTGTACCAGTGAGTTTTCGATCATGTAGCATCCACCAACACTACAGATGAATTTGACCCCATACATGATGTCATTGTCATGTACCAGACGTTGCTCAAGCCTAGTTTTCATGCTAATAACTTAATATTTCATATTTCATTTCATGTCCCAGATAGAAACAGTTTCTTGTTGATACTGAGGAACTTTAATACAAATGTGTGCAAACATGTTGCATCATGACAGGCTAACTTATTCTATTTCCTGTACCAATGATTGATACTCAGCCAGATAGTAAGGCTATTCCTGTAAATGAATGATAGTAAGGCTGTCACCATTTGATAAAAAATACAGTTATTCCAGTTTGCCAGATGCCATGTTAGGGGGTTATGCTGTCGATCGTTACAAATGTTTTGTAATGGCCTGACCTTGCTCAGATTTTCATCAATTTCTTGTTTGTGTATGTACAGTACTAATATTGTCTTGTGAGCAAAATCCCTTGTAACGCTTGCTCTAAATGAATGGAAAAGAGATTTTTTTTGAGATGGTTGTAGTGCTGCTCAGCATTTTAGCCCTCAGGAGACATCAAGGACATAGGTTCATGTTAACCCGTTGAGGATGGGCTGATTTTGCTACAACACGCATTTCCCATAGACAGGGCTGCACATTGGCGCCGGTCCGACGGTCAAAGACCGGCAAAAGTCACCGTCGGACCGGTAACTTTTCAGGAAATCCACAAGTTACCGGTCCGACATGACCAGCAAAAAAAAGCATTGGTGGGGTCAGTAGAAAGAAAAAGAGCAGCCCCGTTCAGGGAGAAACAGAATGCAAGATATCGCACTGTTCAACAAGTTTTACGCAAGTTTTCGTTTATGTCTACCGGTGCAATTTGTACAGTAAAACATATATATTAGTTTTGAACACTAGCAGTCGACCAGTTATTCGCGCTCGCTTGCGCATTTGGCGCTGCTCACGCACTGCCATGCAACGCAATACATGCAAAGCACACGATGCAAAGCATGTACAGTGTAACTGCGTTTCGTTTGCTTGCGATCGGCGGTCATGCCAGACAAGAAGCATTGAAAGAAGCGCACGCATTTCTGGGTCATTTTACGCATGATTTTTTAACGCAAGATCGATCCGATCCCGGCTTCGCAGCAGTGTGGCACTTATGTAATAACTAATTTACTTGTGTCGATTTTTAGAAAAAGTAAAAAGACATTCGATATTCAGCGATACAGTAAATGGATCTGATTGCGTTTATTTTCATTTTACACAGTCATTTCACAAATGAATATTTTCATTCGTTCAGAATGGTCTCATAATGAAGATAGGCGCAAAAAGGATCACGAAATCGGCCCTTCCGTGTACTTTTTAAGAACGCATGCACAAAATGTGAAGAGATAATACTAGGGAGAAAAAAAAATCATGAAATCATCGCAGTCCCGCTTACATATTTGAGGTAGAAATCGTCCCAAAAAGGATCATGAATTCCACCGGCCGCGTCGTATCTTTCAGAAGCTTACTTACGAAATGCGAAGAGATTACAGAGGAGAAAAAAACAGAAACAAATAAAGGACACATTTCGTGAGTGCATCATAGATGATAACAGCTGAATAACAGTTCATAAAATCAACGCAATCCCGTTGAAATTTGAGAAAATAATAGGCGAAAAAAGGATCTTGAATTCAGTCCTGCATGCCGTGTTGGTTATCAAAAACGCATGCACAAATGCGACAAGATTATCGGGAGAAAATAAAAAAAAACCCACATTTTTACCCTTCTGGTGCGTGCATTATACAAAATATTACATCCGAAGTTATTCATGAAATCGCCACAATCCCGCTGATATTTGAGGTAGAAATAGGCGCAAAAAGGATCGTGAATTCGGCCGTGTCGTATACCTTTTAAGAACGCATGTAAGAAATGGGAAAAGATTAGCGGGAGAAAAATAAAGGACACATTTTCACCCCTTTTGGCGCTTGCATCATATAGATTACAGCCGAATAGTAATTCAGGAAAATTTCGCAATCCCGTTGGAATTTGAGTAAACAATAATAGGCGCAAAAAGAATCTCGAATTCGGCCCTGCATGCAGTGTATAATTTTGAAAACGCATGCACAAATGCGTAGAAATTATCGGGAGAAAAATAAAGAACGCATTTTCAACCCTTCTGGTGCATGTATCACAAAAGATTACATCCGAAATAATTAATGACATATCGCAATCCCGCTGATATTTGATGCAGAAATATAGGCGCTAAAAGGATCGTGAATTCGGCCGTGACGTATAGGCATGTATACGCAATGCGAAGTGATTATTGGGTGAAAAATTCAGGACACATTTCAACCCCTTTTGGCCCGTGCATCATAAAGATTACAGCCGAATAATAATTCATGAAATCATCGCAATCCCGTTGAAGTTTGAGGAAACGATAGGCGCAAAAGAATCATGATTTTTGGCCGTGTCGTGTATCTTTTTAGAACTCATTTACGAAATGCGAAGAGTTTATCGGGGAAAAATAAAGGACACATTTTCAACCCCTTTTGGCGCGTGTATCATAAAAGATTACATCCGAAGTCATACATGAAATCATGGCAATCCCGCTGATATTTGAGGTAGAAATAGGCGCAAAAAGGATCGTGAATTCGGCCGTGTCGTATAGGTACCTTTCAAGAACGCATTATACGGAATGCGAAGAGATTATGGGGAGAAAAATAAAGAGCGCATTTTCAACCATTCTAGCTGATGCGTGCATCACAAAAGATTACATCCGAAGTAATTCATGAAATCGCCACAATTCGGCTGATATTTGATGTAGAAATAGGCGCTAAAAGGATCGTGAATACGGCCGTGACGTGTAGGCATGTACGCAATGACAAGTGATTATTGGGTGAAAAATACAGGACACATTTTCAACTCCTTTTGGCCCGTGCATCATAAAGATTACAGCCGAATGATAATTCATGAAATCATCGCAATCCCGTTGAAGGTTGAGGAAACAATAGGCGCAATGAGAATCATGATTATTGGCCGTGTCATATATCTTTTAAGAACGCATTTACGAATGCGAAGAGTTTATCGCGGAAAATAAAGGACACATTTTCAACCCCTTTTGGCGCGTGTATCATAAAAGATTACAGCCGAAGTAATTCATAAAATCATCGCAATCCCGCTGATATTTGAGGTAGAAATAGGCGCAAAAAGGATCGTGAATTCGGCCGTGTCGTATACCGGTACCTTTCAAGAACGCATGTAGGGAATGAGAAGAGATTATGGGGAGAACAATAAAGAACGCATTTTCAACCATTCTAGCCGGTGCGTGCATCACAAAAAGTTACATCCGAAGTAATTAATGAAATCGCCACAATTCCACTGATATTTGAGGTAGAAATATAAAGCGCAAAAAGTATCATGAATTCGGCCGTGTGGAACATCTTTTAAGAACGCACTTACGAAATTCGAAGAGTTTATCGGGAAAAAATAAAGGATACATTTTCAACCCCTTTTGGCGCGTGCATCATAAAAGATTACAGCCGAAGTAATTTATGAAATCGCCACAATCCCGCTGATATTTGAGGTAGAAATAGGCGCAAAAAGTATCATGAATTCGGCCACGTGGTGCATCTTATGAGAACGCACTTGCGAAATTCGAAGAGTTTATCGGGAAAAAAATAAAGGACACATTTTCAACCCCTTTTGGCGCGTGTATCAGAAAATATTACAGCCGAAGTAATTTATGAAATCATCACAATCCCGCTAATATTTGAGGTGGAAATGGGCGCTAAAAGGATTGCGAATTCGGCCCTGCATGTCGTGTACCTTTCAAGAACGCATGCACAAATGCGAATATATAGATTATCGGGAGAAAAATAAAGAACCCCTTGTAGCGCGTGCATCAGAAAATATCACAGCTAAAATAATTCATTAAATCGTCGCAATCCAACTGACCATCAAGATCAGGTTACGCAGCAAGTTCGTGCGCCGATGTTTAGAAAAAGTCACAAACGCATTTGATACAATCTGATTTTGTTCATTATCAGTTTACACTGTAATTCGCAAACAAACATTCTATTTTTTCCTATTTTTTTTTATTTCTTGTGCAACAAATAATGCAAGTTTTACCCAAAAAAAATATTAATCTGTAAAATGTACATGGGTTTGGGGGGGGGGGGGGGTAAAACGTCCATAAAAAACAAGAAAATAAGTTTGCGAGTCATTTATTGTTTTTTTATGTTGTCGTTGTTGACCGGTAAATTTTCTGTTCGGACCGGTAAAAAATGGTAAAACAGAGCATTTACCGGTCCGACAGAGACAGGTTGGACCGGCAGAAAAAATGGGTTAGTGTGCAGCCCTGCCATAGACACTTGCCCGAGTATACTCGGAACTCGTCTTCAATAGGTTTGAAATAGATGTGCAATGTTATATGTGAAAAATGATACACAGTATGTGTCAAGCTGCTGCGTATCCAGATACCTGGTACTGTATTAGGGGTAGAGATGTTGATATATTTACGCAACATTTTTGAAATGCTTCTTGTGTGCATGCACTGCACAGATGAGTGAAGACATCAGATGGTAAATATTTAAACATAAACATGAAATCACATTCTCATGTAAATATTTATAATTTGGAGAAGATTGTGGCATATAATTTACCTTTCTCCAGCACCATAATGGATGATATAACACCACTGAAGCTGCTGTCAGTAGACCTGGGGTATGGGACAAATTTCTACGGCTCCGGTGTGAAGCACGAGAACTGCTCAGCAGAACCTGACCATGTGCCGTGGGTGTGGAACATTTTCAGGGAGTGCGTGACGGACTCCATGGAGTATGCTGGCTTCATTCTTGGCCTTGCGCAAATTTTATGCTGGATTGTGGTTTTCTTTCCGTAAGTATGCACCCACCTTTCACCATTTGTAGTGTTGGTTTTTTTTTAGGGGGGGGGGGGGGAGAGGGGTGATCAAATGCAATAACATGAATAACAACATAATTATTGATGTACGCTATATGAAAAAAAAACAAATATGAAACAGCGACTGTATGAAATTCTTGCAGTTGCTCTATTGTCATCTTTGTTGCCACCACCACAATCACCAGTTACGGGAAAAGAAATTAGCGGATTAACCCCTAGTAATTGGAGTGGGCTTCTTGAGTGTGGTTGCAACTCACAGATACCTTTTGATGATAATCATGTTTGAAAAATTATAAACAAGTAGCCAAAATTCTTGTGTGAAGAACAGTTCATATCATTAGATTGATATTTGTTGAATAAAAAATCAACCCCCCCCCCAAAAAAAAAGAAAGAAAGAAAAGAAACTCAATGTCAGGGGCTCTTCATTTCCAGCAGTTACAGAGGGTCTTATTTATGTGTTATATGAGTTTAATATGAAAGAAACATTATGCAGATTTTGCTCTAATGTGCTCTTTTTCTTTCATTGATTGTAATCAGTTTCTATGCCACCTGTCTGTAATATCTGCCTGTTTGCATTCTACTTTACTCACATACCAGTATCTGCCTGTTCACTTTACTTTACTCACCTCAAGGCAATTCTACGAGAACTACAAGCGGGGCAAGATGGACGAGGCCATAGCGCCCTCGTTCCTCATACTGTGGATGATGGGCGATATGTCCAATATGTTGGGGTGTATTCTAGCCAAACAGCTTGCCACTCAGGTGAGATGTAATGTTATGTTGATTGCGAATATGAAAAAAAGTCTCTAAGAAACTTCTGCGCTTGTGCTCTTGAGACAATGAAAATACGTGACCCGCTATAACAAAAGGATACAAAAGTCGGGGGAGGTCGAATTTCTAAAAATGACATGACATTATTCCCTTACTCTTCTGCTTTAATTTCATACATAACACGACTCATAAAAGTAGTCAGTTTCGGAGATACCAACGATTTTATGAGATTATGTTGAGTGGTCTAAGAAATCAGCATTTTGAGTATAAAACCACCTTCAAAGTTTTCCTTCCGACGCAATTGTGATCAAGGGGAGGTAAGACAGTTTTGCGGCGCTTAATCCAAATCTTCGGACACATTACTGTTCGTTAAAAGTCGGACAATCATGGCTCAGGAAATGCTAATTTCTTGCTTCTTCTTTGGTCATCTTGCTTCAAAATTTTGGCAGATGATAGACAATACAATTAGACTACAAAATTAGGCCAAAACAGAAATTTGATGGTTTTGACTGATTTTGATAATCTGACTTCAAACTCGATTTCCTCGGCTCATCCTTCAGCGAATTTCGGACCTTTTTTTGTTGTGGCGGCTCACATATGCTCTTATTGTGGGTAATAAATTTCACTGGTTGATTTAAAAATGGTGCTTTTAATGAATAGATTTGATGCTTTCATATGAGATCCATGCAGACAAGCCAAGGACTCAAAATATTCAAAATTTGTTTTGTACGGATAAATGCAATAAAGATATCTTAAGTTATATGTCAGGCATATCACTGACTCTGAAAGGCATGTAGATGTCATGTATTTCATGAGGAGAGGAAAATATTTGACAAAAATGATCTAGGCATCCAGGTTATGAAATATTGGCTCTGAATCTACATCATGGGGAAATAGATCTTGAATATCACAACAGTTTACTGTTGCAGGAAAATAGACTGAAATCTCAAATATTTTGAAACAAGAGGCAATTGTTTTACAGTCCAAATACCTTGTAGGATTAATCAGAGTGCCAGTGATTATCAATGACTCGTTTAAAAGTGATTTATTTTTAGTTTCACAAAGATATATCCAATCTCTAAACCATTAGATTCTGTTTAATGACCAAACCTCATCCCAAGAAGGATCTTTAGGTATCCACGAGTAGCATATCCTCTTCATATTTATGTTCCTGACGTAGTAATTGTATATGATTTTGAACTCTTGCTTTCGTTAAAAATGGATGTTACTCTTTATGACATCATATATATCAAAATAACTATTATACATTGTGTCAGAAAAGCTTAGTCATATCACATAGCTGTATTCATCGATAGAACTTTAAATCATTTGCTGGAATCTGTAATGTTTTACGGCCATTATAGAAACTTCACATGTAACATTTTTTCACACATATTATGACACCTCGTTTCACCTCCCTGGAACAATTCACTGAAACTCATCTGAGGTAGAAAAAAAAATGCATTTCCTGCTGAGATGTGTCTTGTACACACTTTGTAGAAGTAATTCATGATTTTGATGGTACTTTTGTTGTATTTTACAGTAGTTTGATGTTTTCATGTCGATAACAAGTCTTGATTTTGCTTTGTTTTCTGACTCCATAGCTTGCCACAGCTGCCTATTACATTCTCATGGATGTAATCATCATTTCCCAGTTTGTCTACTATTACATCAAGAACAAAAGGAAAAGAGTTCCAATTGCAGGTAAGAAGTAAAAAAAAAAAAATGTCGTTGTTGAAAATTGAAATGTTTGAAAGTAATCTTTCTTGTACTTTTGTGATTTGTTGATTTGTGTTTGGGGCTTGCTAATGATTTGTTTATTGAAGTAATATTTAGGAAAAAGGTGATGTTCGACTCATTCGTATATTTGTGTCACCATATTTGTGTCATCTTGAGAACATTTATCATGATTTTGCAAGAAAACAAACCCTTGTATCTGTGCATATATTGTTATGTTTGAAAAACTGCTAGAGCATAAGCATTTGTATGGATACATGTTTATCAAGTTCCTGGGGACAAAACATCAGTTTTACCTTTATCGTAATATGTTTGTCACATTAATCACCTGACCGTTGGTTTGTGTGTGAAATTTGTGCCTATTTGACTCATTGGCACATAAAGGGTTAATCTCTCCATCCTGCATACACTTGTAATTGTAAGATGCAAGGAAGCCATTGCCAAACTCAGAACCCAACATCATTGTCAGTGATCAAAGTAGTCAATTGAGACTGCCAAGGGTACCAGCAGACTCAGGCAACAGGTCAAACAATGAAGGGATTACAGGATACACACTGGACAGTGAGATGGCCAGCACAAGCCCTTTCACCCCTGCCTGGCATTGATCCACCCTTGTGCATGGTGATGGTATCTTGACCCCTGATCCCATCTCGACCCCTAATCTCTTCTCGACCTCTAATCCTGCTTGAAGTTGAATGCCCAGTATGGGTTCAAGTTGCAGAGAACAAAAGGGTACCAGCAGACTCAGGCAACAGGTCAAACAATGAAGGGATTACAGGATACACACTGGACAGTGAGATGGCCAGCACAAGCCCTTTCACCCCTGCCTGGCATTGATCCACCCTTGTGCATGGTGATGGTATCTTGACCCCTGATCCCATCTCGACCCCTAATCTCTTCTCGACCTCTAATCCTGCTTGAAGTTGAATGCCCAGTATGGGTTCAAGTTGCAGAGAACAAAACACAAGTTCTCTCTTTGAGCCCTCCTCCTCAATGAGTTCTAAAGAGAGATCAGTTAAGAATGAACTCCTCTACCAGTGTAATAATAGGCCTCTATCTGTAAGCCTGTATTCTTTGCCTTTAGCTTTCAAGCCATGGTGTTACACTAGCTTTCAATACATACATCAAGCCATGGTTTTAGCTTTCAATACATGTATACATACTGATGAGTCTTGGGTCAACCAGTTGCATGTATGTTTTGTTGCAGTGGAGATAAACCTGTGTGTACATTATGTATATCAAACGTATAAAACATAGTTTAAGAAAGTAAGTGTTCACATTAGGGCAGGGACCAAGGGGATGTGGTGGTAGGGACTTTGGAGACTGCAAGAACCCCACTTCTCAACAAAAACAAAGGTACTAAATAGATTTGAAAAAAAAAAGATAAAAAAGCCAACAGTAACAACCAACAAAACAACAACAAAAAAAAAGAGAATTTTGTGTAGTTTGCATGCTTGTACATTTGGTTTTGATCAATCTTCTTGTTTTTACCAAGAGAGGGACAAGACTAATTGAAGTGTCTCCAATGAAGTGGAAGATAAAAAAACACAAACAAACAGTGTGCTCGTTTTAGAATTCAGTGCGATCAACACTATGCAACAGGCCTAAAAGCAAGAGTTCATTGAGTTTGAAGGCAATTCAAATGAAATTTGGCCCACCAGTTTGTCTTGATGTATTGCTGTGCCAGCCACACTTTAAGAGTGACTTAAAGTGAGTGTCTATCATATCAATGCATGCATTTCAATTTGTACATTTTTGTAGAGAGGTAAAAGGTGCTTTTACCATTGTAACTATACATACATTTGTACTATGGTGAGGTAGCAAAGGGAATCTTGCAGGACAAACAACTCTCCTCCTTTTTTTAAAGCATTTTAACTAAAAATTTGGCAACCCAGTTGGTCTTGAGGCATCCAGTTTTCAAGAGTGGCTAAAAATGGAGGGCTTTCATAACGACGTTTAATGGCGAAAAAATAAGGGGAAACCCTGTGAAGAGTCTACTTCCAAAGTCTATTTGGAAGTCTCATTTGCCATAATTACAATCCTTTCTCAAGAAAAATTGTGGGAATGGGACATTAATTACTTTCAATTATATTTTCATGCATAGAAAAGGGGCATATTGTTCATATCATATATCATACCATTTAGTTTAGGATTGCATCAGTAAAAGAACATGCTTTGTTAGAGTTAAGCCAAATTCTCTGACCAGACGCTTTTTTTTTTTCATAGCTGGGTTGTTTGTATATGCATGAAAAGAAGGACAAATTCGTTCAAATTTTCAAAGAATAATGTGAAGAAAAAATCATGAAATTCTCATTACTTTCACAATAAAGAGATCATTATTAATCGACCCGGGCATATACAATGAACTAACCTTTCACTGTATCCTGTTATATGTTTAACCACTCAACATTTAGACCTGCATTTTGTATTTAATAGTTTTCTTGCAACAGGGTCAAACAGATTTCGTTCCTTAATGACTTCCACGACCAATAGTACATTGTACCCCGGTCAGGGAAGGATAATAAGTGTTAGTTTGCTTTCCTTTCCTTGTACTCTTATACAGATGTTTATTTGATACATATGATGTGTGAAACTTGTCTCTGGTGATCAGTGATTATGGGATAACATAAAACATGCCTGATGAGACAGAAGCCATTAGTACATATGTTGTAATGATTTTGAAAAGCAGTAAGCCCAGTCATGAAAGTAGAAGGATAATTATTCATCATTTTGTAGGGAAATATCAGGATCTTATGGAGCTGCTGAGTGAATTATGTCAAGTTCTGGTCTGTCATGTTTTCAAAGATATTTGTTTGTAACGTATACTTTAACCATGTAAATATATCAAAACAAAATATACTTGATATTGTACATAATGTGTAGTTGTCTGTAATATTTATATTGTCTTTACAACATTACAAGAGTACACATATCCCATGCAAAATTAGAAATGAAACAGTCTTCAATTTATATTTTCCAACAGCATTAGTAATGAGTTTCAGTTGTTGAAATGATTGGAGAACAAGTGTGAAGGTCATTTCACTTTACTTTTGCTATTTGAAGAAATGTATTGCTGGTTATTTGTAAGCAATATTTCTATCAAATTCAAATGGTCTTATGAAACAAATCTAGACAAGGAGAAATGGGCAAACCACTGAATTATCTGTGAAGTAGATAGGAGCCTTGCCTGACATAGTTACCACATTTTACTGAAATCTGGAATACTCTGATTGTAATGGCATTCTCTTTTCTGACAGTGATGAACATAATTTTTTTACTAATGATAATCACTCACCTTCATTAAGAGAGTTTAGAATATCATGCCTTTGTGATGTTTACTGTTTGTAAATTTAAGTCATCATGTTGTATCAAATCAAGGCTAGTGCTTACTCTAGCCATTCGCATCCATTTACTCTAAGTTTACTGCTAGAGTAATCCATGAAGCAACAGAATGGTTCAGTGTTTAGGTGTAAGCAAGGTTTCAATTTTATTTAGAATATCAGGGAGAATCTATGGAACATACTTAGCAATACCTGAGTATCACAAAAAGTGTACTAAATTGATAAGAGTGTAATGAGAGAAGATAAAAGAATTGATTTGTGATTTTGCGTGTAAACTCATGTCACTATCTCGCAAGTTTGCTTCATTCTCTGATTCCATTTACAGAGGCTTCACATGAACACCCGTCAATTCAGTCGCTGTCAAATCCCTCGCATGTCATCTACTGCTGTGGCTTCCTCTTCTCAACCAGTCTTCTCATGTCGTTACCATGGCAACAGGGCCAGGCCTCCTCCCATCACATACAATCCCATCATGCCGCAGGACGGTCGCTGCTCTCAGTCGGCAGGGACGACGGTTGTATACAGTATTACCGCCACACGCAGGATTGTATATTCACTGTAAGTAATTCTAAAGGCCTTGCGTTTCACTGTTACCCCCGTTCCACTGATCATCAAAAGCTCATCTTATCTCCAATACAAAATGTCTACATACCAGATGTCAACATTTGGGCAGTGAGTTAGTTCAGTCAGCATGTCTGCCTCGTGATACAAAGGATCTTGGTTCGATACCAGGTGGGATCCCACTGAGTAATGTTGTGTGTAATCATGCTGTCCCTTCTAGTAAGTGGCAAAACACTCTGTCCCTCAGATAGGATGTAAAATGGAGGTCTTGTGTGTGAGAGTCACAACTTATGCATATTGTATCCAGATCTTGCTTCATTTGTTCATCGCAGAGAGCATGGTGTTTAACCAGGTAAAGTAATCCCACCTTACATCCAACTGGACCCCATGGAAGACCAACTATTGAAGCTATTGGGCTATGGAGCTGTCTTCTCAGATGGAAATGAAACAAACAAAATGAAAAAAAAAAAAACAAACATCAATGGGAGGTACAAAGACACTACACTCTGGCAGTAAATATCCTTGTTTGTACATAAAATGAACATCAATTTTTCTCCTTTTTAAATAAAACTTTCACAGTTTGGATTCCACCCTTTCTCTGTTTTAAATGTCAATTTGGAAACATAGTGGCAAGTGCATGCAAAGCACTGTGTTTAATTTTTATATCCCTTTCAAATTTTCCAGTGATTTCTTCTTGTAGTCCTCTCAAGTCAGTTGTTTAAGTGAACATAAGGTGCATATATAGTATGTGTCAGTTCACACACCACTCCGTCTCTGTGTACATGGAGTCAACAAATCCACTGTGCTTGAATTCTGAATTGTGCAAACTTAGAAATGTTTTTTTTTTTTTGTCAATTTTGTAAGCACTCTGAACCTTATGGGAAGAGTATACTGAATATCAGTTTTAATGTATTGTATTGTAGTGCCTGACTCTCTCCAATAGCCTCAGGCAAACTGCACTGATTTCTCTGATTTCACCTCTCGCATGCTTCATATGGTAGCTACCAAGTACTCAAGTACAATTGCAGTATACCACGTGACTTCTTTACATTTAGCAGACACACCACGTGGTAGCAGCTCAGTCACATGCTATGATATAGAGAGGATGTGAGATAGATACCAAGTATGACCCGAGGGCATCCTGCTTGTTGTTTCCTTTTTTTAATGGAGATAAATTTATCAGATCTACGACAGCAGCCTCCTTTCAGGGATACATTACCAGTGGTCGAGGTCTGAGCGGCTGAAGGCTTTGTTAGCGCTATCTAATCAGTTTTTAAACGCATCAAGTGTGGGTGAGAAAGGCTAATGAGTATGCACATTCTTCTTGAGTGCACATGTATGATAGTGAAGTGAATGTGTTGTGAATAGAATGAGACCAAAGGTGAAGGTACATGACATGTTTACAAGTATGTCAACTTATCACTCTGTAATTGGGCATACCTCTGATATTTCCTCCATGTACTTTAGTCTGAAGAGGGCCTCAAGGGTGTCAGCATAGCTCTAATGATGTATCAGATTAACCTCCTTTTCTGTTTTGTAGTATTGCAGGGTCGTGAGAGTTCAGAGTTTAATCTGATTTCATACTTTTTTCACTCTGCCCAAAACCCACTTTTTAGATCTTTTGCTATTCAAATGCATTGAAATATTGAGAATTTAAGGCACTTCAGACTTTTTGATCGATAAGTTTCGGATTTCTTTCAGACTTTTTTTTTTTTCTGCAAGTACTCTCACACTCCTACAAATGTGAATACACTGTCAATAGTGACAATTTGTGTTTACATTGATGATAGACAGCTCTTAACTCTTTATGTGCCATGGTGGAAACCCCCTGTGTGCCACGTTATTCTGAGACACGAAAGTAGTCATGCTGTGAGAAAGAATTCTGTTTTTCCAGTCTATACAACTTCTGCCAATTTCTGTTAAGCTGGACATGATAGTGAGCAAAGTTGAAGAGGAATGCCAAACTTTGCTTTGATATAAATTGTATGACAGATCTACTTCTATTAATTTTTTTAATGACCAGTTGCTACATTACTGTAAAGGCATGACTTTTGCACATGAAATCATGAGAAAAACTTTAATAGAATTTACATGAATATTTAGTTGGGAACACCTCTAGATAGTCAATCACCACATAGATTGCAAGCTGTATGTAAAAGGAACAAAAGCGTGAGAAAAGCTTTCATTGTACCGCGGGGTTAGGCGATTTATCGATTGGTTTAAGCGGATTAGTGTGTTTGAGCGGAATATGCGAAGTTGGCACGCCGTCGACTGAGTGGGACGTGCAAACATGGCACATAAAGAGTTAAAAATTGAAAATTATTTTCTAATTTGGTTGTTTCTCTCATTGTAACCACCAAAGTAAAGACAAGATTCCTGTCAATTTTTCAGTCTTATGAAGAAGATAATTAACAATTATGGTGGTCCATTGGGTGTTTTAGCATGCCACAGCAATATGCAAGCATTTTTGCACAACATCTTTTAAAAATATGTAACATTCTATGCACTGTGCCTAAAATTTGTGACATGCTGGCAAAGAACTTTTGCTGTTGAGTCACATGTGTCAGCAAACGTAGAAACACACAACTGTATTTGCCACGCTGTGTTCAGTAATCCTTGAATGTGTTAATTAAATAAGACATCATGATTAGCAAGTGACATACATTGTTGTATGTAGGTCACTTCCTGTAAAGACTGAGAAAGGAGGTCATTGGGGACTTGTGGTCTGAATCACTGATTACACTTATTCCCATAACTGGTTTATGTTCTGGATTATGAACCAGTGTTATAAGAATGAAATCACAAATCAACCTGCATGAAGGATGATATGAAAATCCTGGACTGCAGTTCTTACAAGTTTATATATATTAGTTTTGATACAATGTATTTTTTTTTTACTGCAGTAGAAAAAGTTACAGATGTTGAGACTACAGCTTTAACTCTTTATGTGCCATGGTGGAAACCCCCTGTGTGCCATGTTATTCCGAGACATGAAGGTAGTCACGCTTTGAGAAAGAATTCTGTTTTTCTAACTTGTATAACCTCTACAAATTTCTGTTAGGATGGGCATAATAGTAGGCAAAGTTAAAGAGGAATGCAAACTTTGTTTCGATATAAATTATATGACGAATCTATTTTCAATTTCTCTTTCAAATGACCAGTTGCTACATTACTGTGAAGGCATGACTTTTGCACATAAAACCGTGACAGGAACTTAGAATGTACGAGCTAATCTAGTTAGGAACACCGCTTGATAGTCGATCACCACATAGAATGCAAGCTGTATATGAGAGGAACAAAAGCACGAAAAACACTTTCATTGTGCCGCGGGATTAGCAGTGATTAGCGATTTATCGATCGGTTTTGGCAGCTTTGTTTGTTGAGCAGAATATGCGAAGTTGGCACGCCGTTGACTGAGCCGGACGTGCGAACGTGGCACATAAAGAGTTAATGTTCTCCTTTTTGTAAACTCAGTAGTAGTGTGCTAGAAAGTTGAGTACTTCATGCAGTAGTGTTTCAGTTTCGAAATGCCATTGTGCTGCCAAAGAAATCAGTATTTCATATGAATACAAAAGTGTAGAAGTTGTTACCCGTTGAGGACTAGTCCCGAGTGTGCTCGGGCAGGTGTCTACGGGAAATGCGTGTTGTCGCAAAACCCGTCCGTCTTCAACGGGTTAAAATAGTATACTGTTTAGTGCTGTAGGAGAGCTCTTATAGACAGCATGATTATAGAATGCACACATACATGTTCACATGTGGACCTGGCTATGCAAGATGTGACTTTTCTTTTGAGACCATAAACAAAAATGTGCCAATTTTCAAACTTTGGAATTCAGATGTACACTGTGGAAGAATCATTTCATAGTTTGCTTCACACAGATCACATAGCTGTCATCAACTTTGATTTGAAATTTAATAGGTGACTTGAGAAAATTTCTCTTTTTCTTACAGAGTGAGTGCTGAAATAATTTATGTAATTAACATGTAATATTTAGCCACTTTCATCACCTGCTTCTTTTATGTTTTATCCATCTCTTCTTCCACCAACAGACTACACTAGACATCATTGGCTATGTATGTGGCTGCTTCTCAGGAATTTTCTATGTAGGATCAAGGGTTCCGCAGCTCATCAAGAATGTGAGTATGAATCACTGTGGAGATTAATTGTCAGTGCATCTCCTCTACTGCGTTTGTTAGCAGGAATTATAAATGGGCTTTAGAATCTCTGCAATCTGATTGGTCAGTTATCATGCATTGATCTTTTACTGATCCACACTGAGCCATGCGTCCTGTAAAATCCAAACGCATGGCCATGGGTCTGGTAAAGTCCGAAGGCATGGCTCAAGCCTTGTAGGTGTACTGGAAGCGTGATGAGGAAAAAGGTTGAATTTTCATGAATTTATGGGGCCATTTTATAAAACAAATAATGCACAGGCCTATTTCGTTGATCAATGAGAATTGGATGCTCCCATTTAACTTTGGAAACAGTCTAAAACCCACTCACTGCACTCATGGGCTTAACCCTAACTTACCTGGGGGGGGGGGGGGGCCATAATGGCCCCCCCCCCCTCGACAAATTCAGCGACCATTCCGGCGTGCAAAATTTTTTGACCGCGCCGCTCGCTGACTTTTTACTTTCAAGTCTCACGCAACTTTTGAGACCAAATTTGTCGCGCCCGGGCATACCGTTCCGAAGCCACGCCCCTTCAAAAAATTTTCGTCAACCCCAAAATCGCTCAAAAACGTGATTTTGTGTACAAAGTCAATACAAATTGTGTTTTTTCAATTAATTCATATAAAGATTCATATTTTTCATTTTAATGGCTGAAATCAATTCATTTTAGTATAATTATGCTTCAAAAAATGTGTATGACAAATTCTGTTGAAAAAAACAACAAAAACAAAAGTTCGAAAAAACACAGAAATACATAAAAAATTGATAAAACAATAAAAAACATAAGAAATTGGTTTTGATGCTGAATTTTTTTTTACACGCAAATGTTTGGAATGTCAATAGGAATATTTACACCAAAAATCAGCATTCCATAAGCTTTTATAAGCCAATTACAGATGAAAATGAGGTCTTTTGCATATATTTGCATAATTAATTGATTTAAAATAGAAAATGCAAATTTTTTGAAAATCTAACTTAGCAGTCTTGTAGATTACATCCGGCTTTATGTTCATGCAAAATTTTGCGGCGATCGCGCGATCAACGGCCGAGATCTGAAGGGGGGGCCATAATGGCCCCCCCCCCCCCCCCAGGAATTCAAGCTCGCTAAATAGCCCAGGTAAGTTAGGGTTAAACAGTTCCAAAGTTAAACTCATGCCTCCAATTCTCACTGATCCTCTTTGCCCTTTGCGTCATTTGTATAATACATGTATTAGTTCAATTTGAGAATGGTCTAAAATCCCTTGCAGTGTTTGAGCCACACATATGAAATGTGAATGTTTTCATCCTTTGATGATCTATATATTCATGGATGAATATGTCAGGTCTTTACTTTTGCACTTTCTTTTCTCTCTTTGTTATCATTCTGTGATTATGATAATGATTATCATTGTCATCATTGTTATCATGATCTTCTGTCATTGTTCTTACATTACTCAGTATCATTATTGCTATTGTCATGATCATTTGCTCGCACAATTTTAGTCACTTTTCCAGTCAGCTGTGGCGTGATACTGTTCCCCAACCTATTATCATAATGTCTTCTTGTTATTCTCAAGTTTAAGAGAAGGTCAGTGGAGGGCGTGTCCATGCTGATGTTCATCTTGACAGTCATGGGCAACATCTTCTATGGAGCATCAATTCTCATGGAGGACACATCTGTGGTCTTCGTCCTCAGACATCTTCCCTGGCTTGTGGGCAGTCTGGGAACCCTCTTCTTCGACTGCATCGTATCCTTTCCAATCTCCAATTTCCAATTTGTTTCGTCTTTGCACATTCTCTCTTGCCAAAGAAACTTGCTCTGCATAGGATTTGTGTGTGCTAGCTGTTGGAACCCTCTTTATGGAGTTTTGTAATACTTACGAGGCATTACAAATGCTTGCCACCATTCCCCTGTATGAAATTACAAATATGGTAAATATCAGTATTATCCCAGGATTGATTTTTCATGCCGAGCGGCTCAAAAACGTGTTTGCAGGTTTTTGAACTCGTGCTGCACAATTGTCAATCCATTCACAATGTGCAGAGAAGATTGTTATTATTATTATTATTATTTATTGGACCAGGTAAAGAATATAGGATACATATCATTAAAATCACAAACATGAAACAAAAACCAGAATGAACATTACAAAGGATACACTGTACTGTACACATTACACAAAATGAAAATGAAATGAATGGAGGCTACATGAGGGTCAGGGCACACAAAAGTAAATACATTTACTATTGCCCATAGGCATGTGAACCCACACATGTTGCCCCTAAGAAACATTTAACAATCATTAAAAAATTATCACTCTACCCCTGATCCCCACCCCTTAACTCCATAATCCTTATCAAACTTCAAAACATAAAAAACACTATACAATTGTGAAGATATTTTCGTGGGTTTTAGAATCTATGCGAGCCCAAAGTGGCTTGAAATAAACAAAATGAATACTACAAAAATATCTGTGTTTACAGTATCATGTCAGACTGCTCTCATGTATGAAATAATATTTGCTTTATAATACAGATGTGACCCTGCATCACAAAACTGACAAGAAGTCACCATGCATGATTTTTAGTTACGGGCAGATTCTGAAAGAGCAGACTTTTAATGATTTATAACTTAAAGTGTATCTTTGGCCCAAAAATATTTTTTGATATGTGTAAGAGCTACATTTCAGTAACCTATTACACCAAGAATCAGAAAAAAAATGTTCAATATTAGCAAAGAAAAATAAATTTAAAGTTATAAACATACCACGAAAGCCAATGGGTCTGAAAAGAAGACTATAACTTTGCTATTGTTCCCAGGTTGCCTATAATCTCTTGCTGGTTCCTTAATCCCTTGTTGGTTCCTGAGAACAAAAGAAAGTTGATAGTCTTTCCTTTCAGACTCACTGATTTAGTTCTTATTTTCTATATCAAAATATACTTTTTCTTCATTTATACGTAACATTTTTTTTTCTGATTGTTGGTGCAACAGATTACTAAAATACATCTCTTTCACATATCCAAAAATATTTTTTGACTAAAGATACACTTTAATTTAGATGGACCTCCAAACCTCTCTAAATATTAGAAAGAAAGTTCACACTCTGGAAATATGTTTACTGAAAAAAGAGGCTTTGAAGTTTAGGGTCTATTCAAGTGCTTAATCTCATCAACGTGCACTCTGTGTGATGAATAAGACCCCCCCCCCCCCCCCCAAAAAAAAAAAAAAAAAAAAAAGGATGTAAAACTCTGATAACCACAGTGAAGGGATTATCAGATTAACCTAAAATTTTACACACTCATTATTAATAAAGCACATTCTACTAATGACTGATACCAACTTTAAATGCAGTAGCAATATCTTTTCAGAAGCTGTCAGAGTTTAAAGTAACAGTGTTTAAAGTTTTTAATGAAATCTGAAAAGACCTGTAAGACATACTAAATCACACCATTCTATAAAGAATAGTGTTCAGTTAAAACTGCCAAAAATACATTTCCCATTCGTTTTATAAACCCAAACATTAGAATGTCATAGAAGTATTGCTCTTTCAGAAAATAAAAATAAAAAAACACCTAAAAATTGACTATGTTCACCAAGTTGCTCTTTATCCCGAGCTGTTCTTAGTTGTGTATGCTGCACAGCTGTCATGAAGTGCCCGTGAATGATTGCAAACAGTTTCAAAATCCTGGTTTGTATGTTTTCATGATGACCTCCCTCTGCCTCGGGGATTCTCATATTGTTTTACCCAATAGGAAAGTATAACACAAATTGTAGCCAGGTTTGGGGTTAATCGTCTGATGATATAACAGCTTGGCGAGTTGTGGCTAGTCCAGTGACACATAATGGGTTAATGTCAATCCCTTCTAAGTAGCAACGACACAGCTCCTTTAATTAAGCCTCTGTGGACCACCACTTACAGATGACACTGATGCTTGTTGCTGATTGGTACAGACAGGGTTAAACAAATTCCTTACCCTTGATTTTCCTTAACTCATCCACCCCTGACACCACTCAGATGCTCTGTCAATTTGCTGCCTTCCGATACTTTCGGACGAAGCCGATCAGGACTGAACAAGAGATAGAGGAAGACAAGAGACGATTGCTCCATGGCACCTTGTAGGACGTTACCATGACAACGGGAAACAGTATGTGTGTGTGTTGGAATTGCAGTCCTTCTTTCAGCAGTAAAAACCAATGCTGGAAGTGATAGCAAGGAATTTAGGGCCTCTGCATTGGAACCAAGTTTTTTCTATGTGTCAGTATATCATTATGAAAAGATGAGACAGAATGGTTTTAGTCTGCAGTTTACATCTGCTAAATTGTGCTTTATTTAAAGCAAAAACAAAAAACAAAAAAGTCTTTAAAAAAAAAATCGATTGAAACAGGGGTACACTACCAACTCAAACCTGGTATTATCATGACAGAAATTGTGTAGACATGAGTGCAAACTGCCTTGTAACCCGGTAAGTACCGAAAAGGTGAGAGATACTGAAGACAAACAAGTCTCCACAGTGTAGCCACTTTCATAAAGTGGGTGATTTTGTGCACTGTATACATTACAAGCCATTCTAAAAAATAAAAAAAAGGGGTTGCTGTGAACTTTTATATCATTGTGCTTTGGCCATGGCTTACAGTGTTCTTTCATTTTTCAAGGCTGTTTCTCTAATTCCAGGCAGTTTAAAGTGAGTACACATTACTCTTTATCGCTCTCTTGCTGTTTAAGTGCAACTATTTACCAAGCAATGCAGTATAGTGTCGTTTTTTATTAACTTTAGGGTATCAAATAGCAGTATTAGCAACATTGCTCTCCTTGTGATATAATCAATGCATCTTTTAGCCATCCTTTTATCTGGATTCAGGGTTCATGAGTCGCATGTTTTATTCAAATCTACTCGTTTATTATTTTGAAATGTAAAGTGTATGTTTCCTTCCCATTTTTCAAGATCAAAGTTCTTTGGAAATTGGAATACATGTGACGTCATTGATGTCTGTTGGCACAATGCTGGTGTCTCACACAGATCTTATATGATCCGAGTCCATGATTTGCTATAGGTATCAATAATAAAATAATGATAGGTGGGTATTTATAATGACCTTTACCACTCAATCTGAGTGCTCAAATAAGCCAGTTCACAGTTACAATCTGAGCATGTGCAGATAAAGGTCATTACAGACATTCTCTTGAGTGGAGAGTCACTGAGATGTTCCAAAAAAAAAAACTGGATAGCCTTCATGAAGACTGTGTTCTAAATATTCATGTATGAACCAGGTGCATATTGGAATGTACTTGTTAATGTGTCTTCTTTTCAACCAAATCAACAAAAGACTTTCATGTAGTACTTGCATGTAGAGGGCCTAGATTACCACTTTCTGCTTGGCTGTGCTCAACTGCTCCTCTTAAAGATAATTCCACGTTTTGTAAAGTCTGTGGTTCAAGAGGTCATTGCGGACTGGTGCTAACTGTGTACTGGCTTATTGCTACCATGTTTTATTGCTTTTGGCAAATTTACATCAATGTGAGAAATGTGTCCTGAGTGTGAACCAGCCATTGAGACTAATGACATACCTGCACATTCTTTGGTACCTGCTATTAGAGCTTAACTTTGTCATTTGTGTGTGATTTAGCATACTGGGGCCTCTTTTTTCTTCTTCTTCTTTTTTCTTGGGGGGGGGGGGATACTCTCCCATTATAATTTGCCATGAAAAATACCATTGGATTTGATGACATTTCTTAAGTGAATATGAAAAAGATTCAAAAGACTGATGCTGAGGAAGTTAATGAAAAAGTTGGAGATAGAAAGAGAGTTAGATGGAGAGAGAGAAGGAGAGAGAGAGAGAGAGGAATAGTAAAATCTGATTTTTATTGCTTTTTAGTCATTGGAAGCATTTTGATGACTATCAGACTTTTTAACCACCCTATTTACTATGACTCATGAGTTTTAATGGTAAAATTCTGTACTAGACTTATATCTGATATCTTATATTAGCAAATACACTGCCTACAATCTCTAAGTAGATGTATTGGGATAACAACAGTAGCAGTGTAGTGGTTTTATTGTGCAATCATATGTCGCCCTCAAATCCATTTACATATCCTCACTGCAGTACGGCTAATCATGTTTATCTTGCATGTAACGATCATAGCAAATGACATCAGAAGAATAAGTGTGAACTTATTCATTAACCTGGTGAGGACAAGCTGATTTTGCTAACACACATTTCCCACGGACACCTTCCCAAGAATACTCGGGACTGGTCTTCAACGGGTTAATGACTTGTCAAAATCTGCTTGCTGAGAGTTTGCCATTCTTATTTTTACTTGTTTTGGCTTACCTGATGATATTTGATTGTATGATCTTTACCAAATAAAAAACAAATAAACAAACAAACATACAAACAAACAAGCAAACATTGACGTGTCTGGAAACTGTTATGATTTAGAATAGGAGCAAGCAATTTATTCTTTTAATGCATAATAAATGTATAATGAAATGTCTGTAAACTGACAAACAAAAGCAAACACAATATTGGCATGCCTGGTAACTCTCATGATTTAGAAGTGGAGCAGGGTATTTATGCATTATCCAGTATATTTTTGTTGTTTGGTTTTTAATGCACAATACATCATGGAATGAGAGTAAACCATGAGTTCATGTCACTCGCCGTACCATAGTGAATCCTAAGAATAGGATGAAAGGCTCATTACAATTATGCAGGGATAGATATCATTTTTCCTTGGTGCTTTGCTTGCAACCCAAAGTCTTGTTTGCATCATTATTTGTCTTTTATATCGAGAACAATGTAGAGCAGTTAGATAGACCTAGAGTTTAGTTATTCTACCTTGGAGTTAAAAGAGGTTGGGTGGATGGGGTGTCCAAAATTGGCTTTATATTTTGACACATGATGTATTGCTAATTTGGCAAGTTCAGTCGACCACATGCACTTAATGCACCTTAAACTTCAAAAATGTATGTAATCCCTGGTTGACAATACCTGGTATCTGACAAAATAATGACTTGTCTTGAACAAAAAACGAAATAAAACAAAACAACCAAACCAACTAAAACAAAAACAAAAAACCTTTTCGTATTGATATCAATTGTGCTAAATAACATTGATGTTGATGTCAAACAATGTAGAAACATTGTTTGGGGTTTCATTAATAACTGTGATATTTTAAAACTGAAATCAGTATTTTGACGCTCAATATTGAGTTTGGAGGTTTTATATATTTCACTATGCCATAATATGATATGAGGGCTTTTTACCCCAGGGACACTATTACATTGTAAGTTCTTAAAAGGAGACATTCTCTTAAAGTATACTTCCAGAGACATTTGAGTGTATTCGTCTTGCCATGAGAAGTATTAATTAGGTCTATCTGAATTTGAAGCTATGTGTGTGTATGTTTGTTAATATATGTCTGTGCTAGAATATAGTTTTGAATTTGGTGGTAGAAGGCTTAATGGTGCACCACATATTCTTTCTAGGGTATGTATTTGGCCCTGAAAAGGGCCTACCCAGTCCTGACGTTTCGGCAAGCATGTTCTCGCCGTTCTCAATGTACATGCTTGCCGCAACGTCGGGACTGCGTAGGCCCTTTTTAAAGCCAAATACATATACCCTAGAAAGAATACATGGTGCACCTTTTAAGCCTTCTACCACCCAATGTTCTACCGCCCAACGTTCTGCCGCCATGGAAGCCTTCAAAAATAAAATAGTTGTGAATTATTAATCGTGAGTAGAATATCTGTATGTCCACAGCAGTTACGCCCTGCCCTTAATTCATTTGGGCTGTGACAATTATTGTGTTTCCTCCTCAAAGGCAGTTATTTCATTAAACAATTGGCTCAACTCACTTTATACATGAAAGTCTGAGTGCTTTGCTTGTACACCTTACCTCAGTGTAGCTTCTAGGTAAACATGATACTCAGTGGTATTCTGAACCAGGGTTTAACACATCTTCTGTAAACATATGTTATTAGAACAGAATTTTCAAGGCTCTGCAGATTCTGTAATGGCTGCTTGTTCTCTGTTCTCTGGTATATCTTTGTTTTTTTAAAGGACTTTGCAGTGTATCATGTCACATGTAAACACCCGAGGAAATTCCCATGTATAAGTCCAGCACAGTGTAATGCATGTATGTCGACTGTGACACTATTCTTTGAAACTAGTTAAACACAAATTGATGTGTTTCATATTATGTCATCAACTTTCGTCTGCTATGACAGTACTTGCATGGAGATGATCCTTCTTGTGTGTAAGTTAGACAAATACTTGTTAATCAAGGCTTGCATAATACCACAATGTTATGGTTTATGTCACAGGAAGTACATGTATAGAAATTCCACTTGCTGTACAAATAATTTGTAATATCAAAGCTCTATATATCTACGTTCATTATGTATGAACCCATTCTACACTAGTTGTTCATTGCAGCAAACATACCTGGTAAAATATTCACATTTCATGATTTGTAGCTGATGCTTGGATCTTTTTAAAAAGTGATAAGTTATGAGTGTATAGACAGATGTGAGTAAATCAGAGATATTTTGTTGCATGGATGTCATTTTATATCGTGCTCATTCAGAACAGGTGCTGTGTTATGAACTAAATTCAATATCACTCCATCTTTGCGCAAGTAACTACTGGGTATTTGGTCCAGGGTAACTCTCAGGCATACTCTACTGGTATGCACATATGATTTCGGGACTGTCAAAAGTGAAATCCAACACCATATTTATGTTGGCTGTAATAAATAGAGTAAAATCAGATGAACTGAGTGGATAAGATTTCAGCCAAATCCAAATTCAAATGGAAGGTGTAGAATTTTGAAGTTTCATTGTCTTCACAAAACAGTGTCATTAGTTGCAATAGGTGATACATGTAGTATCTTTTCTCAAGTCTCCCATGGACATGCTCGGAAATATTCTGTGAATATTGTTTATTTAAGATGAAATAAGTAAGGACATGTCTGAAATGCCTCGAAATTATCATTATCTTGTAATAACATGGTGATGGTTTGAGAGGTATCAGATTGTATTTGCTATTGAAATTACCAGAAGATTTTCTTTATTCTATTGTTAACTCTTTATGTGCCACGTTCGCACGTCCGACTCAGTCGACGGCTTGCCAACTTCGCATATTCTGCTCTACAAACAAAGCCGCCAAGACCGATCGATAAACCGCTAATTACTGCTAATCCCGCAGCACAATGAAAGCGTTTCTTGTGCTTTTGTTCCTCTCGTATACGACTTGCATTCTATGTGGTGGTCGACTATCAAGCAATGTTCCCAACTAGATTTGCTCGTACATTCTAAGTTTCTGTCATGGTTTTATGTGCAAAAATCATGCCTTTACAGTAATGTAGCAACTGGTCATTCAAAAGAAAATTTGTAAATAGATTCGTCATACAAATTATATCGTAACAAAGCTTGGCATTCCTCTTTGACTTTGCCTACTATTATGCCCATCTTAAAGGGACTGTACAGTACTGGTTGAGGTAGGGATTCATGTTTTGAACATTCCTAAGTGAGATAATGAAAAGCCTCTTATGAAATATGAATGAGCATGTAATTTTAAGAAGGATTCAAAGTTTATTTGATGAAAATTGGTTTTCAAATGGCTGAGATATCCAAAAAAGTGCTAATAATAAAAGGCGACATGCCCCAACTTTATTAGGATCTCTTTGTTTCACCTTGTTTTTGGATATCTCAGCCATTTCAAAACCGATTTTCATCGAATAAACTTTTGATACCCCTTAGAACTGCATGCTCTTTGACATCTCATAGAGTGGTTTCTGAATATCTCGCAAAATGTTAAAAGCTAAATCTACACCTCGACCAGAACTGTACACACCCTTTAACAGAAATTTGTAGAAGTTATACAAATCGGAATAACACAATTCTTTCTCAAAGCATGACTACCTTCGTGTCTCAGAATAACGTGGCACACAGGGGGTTTCCACCATGGCACATAAAGAGTTAAGCTGATGGGAGAATTTTGAAGTGATATTTTCATGTGTGGTTACAACCAACATCCAAGATCACTTCTGTTTTTGTGAAAACACGTGAAATTTCTTAACTTTCTGATTTTTGTCAGACTTTGATGAAACTTCCACTAGTCTTTTCATCCAATTTATTTTATTTAATTGGGATATGGTTTGAAATTTCATTGTAGTGTATTCATGTGTGGTGCGCTGGCCTGAGAAAGAGGGGTTGATTTGTCATAGGCCCATGGAGTATAACTCCTTCATTTACCAATGAAACATAGGCGGTTCTACTATAGTGCTATCTTACTACTATACGGTACATTCCTTTTCAAACATGGTAACAAATGGAGATACAGTGTATATCATATGGATAATATCATTCCCTTTCTATACTGGAATTACTTAAGTACATCTTTTAACACACAAAATGTAATATTCCTACAAATATAAGTATTTCTTCTTCCTCAGAATATGATAGAACTTTATGATAGAAAATCATACATATTCTCCACATCTTCATAAAGCTTTAATGCATTACACAGTATGAATTTGAACTTGATACATGGCAAGCGAACCTTTCTGGGTTACAATTTTACCAGTGGAAGTTATTGTTTCAATACACTTCCTGTGTAGAGTTGGGTTTTGCAGAAAGTGGTTATTGCAGATGTTATTGTCATTTCTGTGGTGTGATACATGTTTTGAATCCAGCAGTCTTTGTGTGAAAACCTAATTGTTCATGTGTACATACCAATGTACTTTTTTGTCTTTACATTGGTATATATTATTAATACTTAGAATATATTGAAATATTCTGTAATATATGACTATAAAGCAATGAATAAATCTGTATTTTTAAGATTCTATTTCATGTTGTAAAATGCTGAGGTGCTTAATGTCATGTGGTGATCTGTTAGTAGTGGAAAATTGAAATGCTAGGTGTTTTAGTAGTTGATGAAGTACTGCAGTTTCATGTATTTACATTTGCTATTCTCCAATAATCCTTACAATTTGTCAAAGTCAAGGGGGACTATCATATTATGGTAGTACCCTTTGACCATGACAAATCGCAAGGATTGGCATCTTTAAAAAGGAATAAGCACTTTGTAGCTTACAAGAAAATAGCACTACATGTCGATAAGTTGAATGTTGGGAAAAGAAATTAGGCTAAATTAAACCAGATCGATAGACATTTTATTAAAGTGGACATGTATGCCCTTCATCCACTCCAAATAAAAAAAGAAATGCACAATAGACTAGAAAAGCACTCTGAGAGTGCAGACCTCTGCCAAGCATGCAGCTCATTTTCACCACTGATCTTGTTCTTCCATAGAGATATCATTTCCACCCATACGTACTTACAGCATTGTGTGCTGAAAGTCGCCCGATTTCCCAATAAAGAAGCCTTTGTTACATCATAAACCCTCAGCTGCACGGCACGCCTCGCCCTAGCAGAAATTATAAAATGGGTTCAAGAATGTAGCCAATTGGAAGCGCTGAAATGAGTCACGTGTGCGTGCATTAATTTTTACTATCATGCACGGCCTTGCAAAAAAGCGTAAAGTCACTGACGTCACAATGTTTACACTAGCAGTGCGCACTTAATAAGTTGTTACAAGTGCGTCGCGCGCTACCATACGCGCTGTCAATCCTGTAAACAATTTCTCGTTCGGGCTGCCAGCCGGCCTTTCTTGTGCACAACAATCATGTGGCGTACGTATACGCTTATACGTACAGTACTTACATGTGCGGGATTTCCGAGTGCGACGTGCGTAAATGTTGGGGACGAACATCCTCGGACGTCTTGACCCACAAAGGTACGTGAAAAACGCTGACAAATGCTGTTAGTTTTCGAATTTTCGACCCATTTTATAAAACAAATGATGCACAGGATTATTTCGTGGCGTTAGTGGAGGCGTAGCTCACTCGGGTATTTACAATGTAGTGCAACATGCACTCGGCTTCGCCTCGTGCATGTTTCACAATTGTAAATACCCTCGAGTGCACTATACGCCTACACTAACGCACTCTATCCTGTGCATCATTTGTATACTAGAGCACGCACTGAAGTGCGCGCATGCAAACATCAAATCCGCGCAGCCTGAACTCCCAAGTTCATTGACCCTACGTGCCAAAATATAAAAAAACCTTCATAAACTCCCCAAAAATTCTTGGATCATTACCAAAAGTTAATCGTTTGTTACTTGTGTCATTCTCAACCTTTCCTGCAAGTTTCATCCCAATCTGTTACCTACTTTTTGAGTTATTTTGCACACGGACAAACTAACAAACCAACGGTAACGAAAACATAACCTCCCTCCTTGGCGGAGGTAATAAAATGGATAATAATAGATAAAAATGCACAAAGATGCATAATAGATGCGACCACATTGGTGAATTAGATGAGTTGATGACATCACTGTCTGGCATCAAAGTATGCCTTGCTTTGGGTGATAATGTTAAAACTAGAACCTCCTCTCCCACTGCTAGCTTTAGTTGCTGTAACTCTGTAAGAATCAGATGCTCAGGACAACATACATTCTTTTTTAATCATTTTAATTCCAAGAGGGGTATTCAGAGATGATTTGTGCACAAGTCAATGGAAAACTTGCCAGTCGATGACATATCTAATTTGCATATGTGATTGTAACCATTATCACTGCTTGAAATATATGTAATATAGAATTATATATATATATATATATATATATATATATATATATATATATGTATATATATATCTCGGAATTTTCCACGTGTTGGACTGCGAATGTTGTAATTATTAGAAGAAAGAGTCTCAAGTACGCCATGGATCCAACGACTACAAAAATTTTGTAATAAAAATTTTTGTAATCGTTGGATCCATGGCGTACTTGAGACTCTTTCTTCTATATATATATATATATATATATATATATATATATATATATTATGATCGATTTTTGCTCTTTGAACCTATATTAGGGTGATTGTTCAGAAGACACCCAAATGTTGAAAGGAGCATTTTATAACAGTACTCTTCTTTGCCTTCCTAAATGATACGTCTACATCACAGTATGAGTTTGGCAAACACTATAAGAATTGTCGGCAGATCTTACTGGACAAGAGATCGAATATCAACATGAGTTTTAATGTAATCAATATTAAAGAGTCACAATATTTGATAGTGCATTCAATAAAAGTGGATATTCATAAGCTTACACAAGAGCAACGGATGAGAAGAAAAAAAAAATCACATTGGACAACACAGAAACTACTACATGTCGGTATGTATAGTGAAGATATGTAAAAATGAATGGACAAAGTAGATAGAGCAGAGAGGAAACAAAAACATATATGAATCTTTATCATAAACTATTTCACTTACAATTCTGACTTTAAGTCATGAGTAGAAAATCAAAATCGACACCAAGGGATTTCATTTCTTTTGGTTATGCAACAAAAAGCAATATGTCAGTATATGGAACCGGCAGCTGAATATGACTGCCTAAAGTTTAGATTACATGAATGATTTTCATGTTTTGATTTTAAAGTGCAACTTTTTGTGCAACTGACTGTACAACCATTACTTGGTTGATGAGAATTAGCAGCTGCACACCACACGACAGTTTACATTTTTAATTCATTCTTCACACATAAGAGAAGGAATCAGGGTCATAATGAGTCCATTTTATACTAAAATTGTTCGTAGCTAAAGCAACCTTTCACCATTTGAAAGTACGATCATATAGGATGTTGCTGATCTCATTATCATGACTTTTAAATAATCTAAGCAAGCAGAGATCAATCCTACAAAGAAGATAGCTCGTGATCGAAGTATATGTACTTCACCTGAACTACAGTACCTTTAGTGTCAGCTAAACCACGCCTGGTCTGACTCGCTACTCGTAGCCTCAAATATGTTTCTCATCGGTTCATACGCTTCCTGATCATGTCGTCCCCGTTCTTCGACGATTCTTCCTTGCCCTGCTATCTCTATTCTTTCTCCTTGTCGAGGATTACTTGACGCTGTCCTTCCCAGTAGCGCATCCACATCAACGAAGACTTCGTCCTCAGAGCAGGGCGGAGTCCCCGAGTGTTCGGGTATCGCCCAGTCATCGCCTTCCGTCTCCCACGCCCACAACCACACCCCGGGCGATGTCGTGGACTTCGTAGGCTCCGTGTACGGACAGTGAGGCCTCGCTCTAGGTTCATCCACGGCCAGTAGCTCTGCCGTCTCCTCGGGAGAGCGGACGGGATACAGAGCAGACTCCCCGCTCTTCTTCCTACTGATGCTGCCCTGCAACGAGGGCTTACGAACAAACGCTTGCACGCTCGGCTTTCTGGCGCCCTTGAAGACGGACCCGATGCTATTGCCACTCTTAGTTCTGTACGGCTGCCTACCGCGTTCCTTTCTGACTTTGTAGCAGTAACTGACTAAAAAGACCAGAAGGACCACAACGAGGAGGGACGACAGCATTGTTGTGACAGCACTGATGAAAAATTCTTCTCGTCCATAGTGATAGTGATGATGATGATGAATAGATATTGGTCCTATTATGAAAGTATAAAGAGAAAAATACATGCAAATCATAATGCTGAAAGTTCTCTTTTGTGCCGCGTAGTAATGAAATTGCTCTTGTCTTCGGGCTTTGGTTTTTCCGAGAGGAAGAAAGGATCTCATTCGTTGAGAATTTCCCGATTCACGTTGAAAAAGGCGAATAAAGCTTTAAAAGAGAACATACTTGATCCCTATAAGGCACGATCCATATGATAAATATTTAACTCAGTTAGACCTAAGTACATACATTTCCGTAGACTTTGCGCATGATCCACCAGGTTTCGTAAACAGCGAGGCAAACTTAACTTATTGGAGCACAGTTGGCAAAAGAAAAAAAAAAAAGAAAATGATCTAATGAGCACTGTAAAATCAGAAAGGTAATGTACTCGGTGTGATCTATTTACACAACCACCGCTATCTGACAGATCTGTTGCATCCGACATTACAGTGCACACGTATACTGCCACGCTATTTGTGTTTGACTTCCTCCGACATGCAAAAAAGTAAAAACATGTTTTAATGTAGTTTTGATAGAAAGGAGACACCTTGTTGCTTTTGTAAAAATCGGTATCATATTCATTTCATAGGTTCAGACATTTACGCAATATACACCTAAAATAAGGATCCTCCGACGATCTTGAATGATTTAAGTTTATAGATATCGTACCCTCATGCATAATACAGTTAAAGATATCATACACACGCAGACATACACACACACACACACACACACACACACACAGACGTATAAATTACCGATATGACATGTCTTGTCACTCAATATTATTACTGTAGTAGTAGTAGTAGTAGTAATGATAATAATATTTTACATGCATTGATTTTTCTATGTCTTCGTATGGAGCTTATATACTGTACGTATAATGCGCTTGTTTAGAGTAATACTTTTTTTTTAGGTTTAAAGGAATGGTATAGTATTGATGGAGACGAGGATCAGGCTTTTAACTTTTTGCGAGATACCAAGAAACCATTTATGAAATAATACAGAGCACACCATTCTGAGAGGAATTTAAATTTATCATAAGAAAATTGGATTTGGAATGGCTGAGACATCCAAAAACAAAGTAAAACAAAGCAATCACAATAAAAGTTGGGTCCCACCTTTCATTAGGATTGCTCTGTTTTGGATATCTCAGCCATTTCATAACCAATTTTCATGAAAAAAATGTTGAATCCCTGTTGAATTATATGCTTTTTCATATTTCATATGAAGTTTCTCATTATCTAACAACAACAACAACAAAAATGTTAGAAACCTGAAGTTAGGTCTCAACTAAAACTATACGCTCCCTTTATTTTACCTCTTGTCAACGTGTCTTCACTGCATACGTGGAGAACCGAACAAGAGATGTTTTGCTGGGAATCTCCCTCGCAGAGAAGACCTTCATCTCGCTTCCGCATCCGGGTCTCAGGTGATGTTGCTGCGGACGCGTTCCGATGTTGGCAAGACCGATGCCTCAAACTGTAACCGCTGCAGTTCGATGAGCACGGAGACCAATGGTCCCACTCCGTCCACACCCCTGAATGCAGAACGAATTATGCGTTACTGTTGTGTGTGTGTGTGTGTTTTTTTTTTCATAATACGTGATCTGACAAGCAAGACTCTTGCAACGATGTTTAGTAATACCTGCATTATTTTGTATGGTATAAAATACAAGAACAAATGTAAGGATATGATTGCTTATGATGTGAAATTTCACCAGTCGCTCAAGTTGTGATGGAGTACGAGAGTCATGGCCATGACTAGACTAGCTGCTTGCTATCTCTGGTTCTTGTTTTTGTGTACCAATTAATAATGTTCTTCTTCTTTTGATTACTTTATAAGTTAATCATCTTTTTTTTTCATCGATGACATTGTTTTGGAAGTAAATTCCTTTTCATTTGATTTCATTTTTAATCAGTAGTACTTTTGTTTTGTCCTGTGGATAGCTTGTAATCATAGTTTGTGCAGATTCCTGACCAAGTATATGATTTTGAGAACTATACGTTCGGTCAATACTCATACCCGGAAGGAACACCTCGTGAAGCGAGCACTCGTCGAAGTCATACTGACGGCAGCTAGTCTTCTCTTCAGACGGTCCCTCGCAATGCTGGTTCGTGGGCGCAATCGCTGTCGAGTTGGACATGCATTCTCGAACCCTTGTGTAATTGCCGACCCCGCACCTGTTGCTGCATGGCGACCATGGCGACCACTCAGACCAGAAAACTAAAAAAAAAACAACAACAACAACAACACCACATGGAAACCCTGAATAAAGTCTGATTCAAAAGACTCCTACTTTGAGACCTAAATTCCTCAAAAACTGTCAAATATATTAAATACACAAGTTGTATGTCAATTATAGAGAAAAAAGTAACAAATAAGAAGCAGAGGAACAAGAGAAAACAACTCACACACACACATACACACAAACATTTTAGCAAGAGTGCATTCTATTTTTACGTATCACTAAATACGACCTTACAATGCTAGAGCATGCTTCTTAACGCCAAACATGAGAGTAAAAGCAATATACGATCATGTACATCGTCGAGTATCAGTGTGTATCTTGAGCGATACAAGCGCATCTCAAAAGACGTCGAGAAAAAGTGATGGTGTGATAAAGAAAAGCATGAATAACAACCACACAAAATATAAGACGAAAGGAGCGGATACATTTGAATATTAGGGATGATTTAGTCTTTTTGGCTGATGTTTAGACCGTCAAGTTAGACACATTTTCGTCACATAAGCGGAGGTTTGTGTTGTCATAATACACATACCATGACAAACGTCCAACACGCACGACATCGTGTCTTCGTCGGGCCCCGAGCAGCTATCGGAAATGATCAGGAGTCCTTCGATGGTGATGACGCAGTGTCGATGTCTGGTCTGTACGCCCAAATCACACGAGACCGAACACGAGTTCCATGACGACCATTCTGACCATTGCTGTATCAAATCTTTACATGGGTAGAAAATGGAGAAACGCCTTCCACATGGTTTCATGACGATAAAAACGAGTGTCTCATTCTCCCCGACTCTAAAAAGCACACTCGCAACGACATGACATGAAATGATAAGGAGTATTTTTATATGTATAATACATAAATCGCTACGAGTAATGTGTCATACTCATTATATGGAGTCTGCTAAGGAAGTTAGGAATTGATGAATCAGTTTAGCCTTAAAGCTTTCTCATTCCACTTGCGCTCGTTTCATAGAGTCACAAGCTTTCAAGAAATTAATCGCAATGAACTGAATTGTGTCAAACTGTCAGTGAGTTACTGTTCCACACTAAAGGCAATGTGCAATTGGTTTCTTGTTAATGGTGAGCCATTCATTTTATTCAGCATTGCTGATCGTCCTAGTACAGTTATTATTCACCATTTGTTTTTACCTTGGTTGGAATCCAGGGGTGAGGGAGTGGATGGAGGAGGAGGAGGAAGAGATGTAGTTGCACCACCGACAGTTTCCTGGCTCACTGTGCTACTTCTTTGTTCATTCCACCACCGCCATTCGTCATCTCTCGATGTAGTACTTGGTGCCAGGCTGGAAGTCAGCTCAGGCGGCGTTCGCAGCCTGCCTCTCCTGCGTGTGGCAGAGTCTCCAAACAGAGCAGCAAAAATTTCCACGGCACTTTGTGAATCTCCTCGATTTGCAGAATTTTCCTGAAAACGATTTGTCAAGTTGAAGAAGCTCCAGAGGCTGTCGAAGTTGCTTCTCACGGGCGCAGATGGGGTAGTGGTATGAATCATGAAATCATCGCCTGCGAGGGATTCATTTTGCACAACTTTTAACATCCCATGGAATGCCTTTGACATCAACCTCACTCCTTTCGCGAATAACAAATACATTTGTCGCAGGTCCTCAATCGATAGTCCATGAGTACTTGCAGTTTCACCGACAAATTCGCGAAACGAGTCATTCCATTTCCGTAGATGAATGTCCGCAAACTTTTCCAAGACACCCTCCAAATGGCCTACAGGATTGCCGTCGTCACTATGTGGAGTCTCTTCGAAGAAACTGTAATCAAGGTAGTCGAAATCGTTGACCATCTGGATGGCCTGGAGGTCACCACTGTTAAGATCCGATGCGTTAAGAAGCCGGGGGAGCTTCAGCAGGAACTTCAGCAACAGACGTTCACGTTTCTGCTTCTCAAATTCCTCGGGGTTATACAGACCGCCAAGCTGGAGAAGGAGTCTTCTGTTTCCTTTTACCGTGAATTCATCAGATGTTTCGCTGCCCCAGAGCTCCTTGTAAATGTTCGCAGCCACGTCCGTAAGCATTCTTCCCACGGCAGTCACACCTACACTTCGATTTAGCATTGCCCAAATAGAATCTAACACCTGTTTGGAGTCATCTGATTGTGACGATTCAGGAACAATGCGAGCTTGTGATTGTGTCGTATCCCACTGAGAGGCAAGCAGTTCCAACAACGGACGCAAAACACCTCTCAAATTGCTGGAAGACGTGTTCACAGTTTTAATGATTTGTACCCAAGTGGGTGTATTTTCTAATATGAATTCTCTGGTGTCATTCTTAAGGGTCGATATAAACGAAAAAAGTTCCTTCGTTCTCAGGTTATCGATATGATTGTCCGCCGGAAACATTTGCTCAAGCAGTGACGACAGTGTTCTGATGTCCGATTCTGTCGACTCGTTCAAGAAAGTATCAAAGAAACTACGCCATGTTATGTCGTCATGAAGAAATGGACGCTTTGATACAAACGCCAGAAAATCTAATATCCGAGCCGAATCAGACAGTGGTTTGACATTGTGCAGTTCGGAGACACCATACAAGGAGAGGATTGTACCTAACAATCTACGATGGGCGTCCTCGTTCGATGAGTTTGAAATCAAACCTATCAGGTCATTCCACTGCTCTCGATCTTCCTCGAACGATTTCATAATCGTTACGTTTTTAAGCAAATCAAGCAGAAGAGAATCCGTTTGTACCAAGGACGGGTCCTGATCAAAGATGGACGATATCTCTTGTAGATACTGTGCGAGGTTCGGATTGTCTTTCAAAATGATGTCACTGTCGGACGTGATGTTCTGCAGACGGCTCATTATCCCCCTAAACATTTCAGTATTCCCAACTCTATCCCCATAGTCACTTCTTATATGGGAAAGAAAGCGGGTTAACGAAACGATGCTTTCAGGGAGCACTGTGTTTTTATCACCTTTGAAGACAGCCGACAGTTCATCTAGGATGTTTGTAATGGTATCATTGGTATTAAATGCAGCAGCTCCTTCCATGTTTTGCAGACGGTTCATTATCTCCCTAAACATTTCATTATTCCCAACACTATCTCCGTAGTGACTTCTTATATGGGAAAGAAAGCGGATGAAAGAAACGATACTTTCAGGGAGCACTGTGTTTTTGTCATCTTCGAAGACAGTCGACAGTTCATCTAGGATGTTTGGAATGGTATCATTGGTACTAAATGCAGCAGCTCCTTCCATCTTTTTCAGACGGCCCATTATCTCCCTAAACATTTCATTATTCCCAAATCTATCTCCGTAGTCGCTTCTTATATGGGAAAGAAAGCGGATTAAGGAAACAATGCTTTCAGGGAGCAGTTTGTTTTTATCATCTTCGAAGACAGGCGAGAGTTCGTCTAGGATTTTTGTAATAGTATCATTAGTACTAAGTGCAGCAGCACCTTCCATCTTTTGCAGACGACTCATTATCTTCTTAAACATTTCATTATTCCCAACTATATCTCCGTGGTCACTTCTTATATGAGAAAGAAAGCGGGTTAAAGAAACGATGCTTTCAGGGAGCACTGTGTTTTTCTCATCTTCGAAGACAGTCGACAGTTCATCTAAGATGTTTGTAATGGTATAATTGGTATTAAATGCAGCAGCTCCTTCCATCCTTTGCAGACGGCTCATTATCTCCCTGAACATTTTATAATTCCCAACTCTATCTCCGTGGTCACGTCTTATATGGGAAAGAAAGCGGATTAAGGAAACGATGCTTTCAGGGATCACTGTCTTTGTATCACCTTCGAAGACATCTGACAGTTCATCTAGGATGTTAGAAATGGTATCATTGGTACTAAGGGCAGCAACTCCTTCCATCTTTTGAAATTTACCGCGAAGATGAGATACATTCATCTGATTTGCAGAGGATCCAAGGGTGTCAATCGCATTGAATAAGAGGTTCAGAAATTCATCACGCTCACTGCTGCTAAAATTGTTACGGTCATAGTGCCTTTCAAGTACCGACGTAATATTATGAAGCCAACCCACAGCTGAAGGATCTCGATGAAAATCGAAATTGTTGAAGACCCGACGAAACAGTTGATATCTATCGGACGGGATATCGGTTAAGTTATTAATGAGATGAAGTAATGCAAGTCCTTCGGGTTGCATCTGCTTTGATCGATCCTCATCCACTGGGTTCACATTAAGCCCTTCGAGAGATTGCAAGAACTCAGAAAACTGTTCTCTTGTCATATTCCAAGGCGAAGTCATATTTGCACGCGATATAATGAACCGGAAAAGTTCATTATCTTTCGAGGAGTTGGTTTGAATGTTAGAGAGTAATTGAAGCAAGTGCTGCATTGTTGTCAGTCGTGTTTCGTCATCCTCTACTTCATGAGACTCGCGAAGCAGTTTTTCAAAATCACTCAAGAGACCCGCAGTTGTCTGATTGTTCGGACTCGCCACATTTGCAACAACGTCCAGAAGATGTGACAATTGCACCTTCGAATGGGGCAGGTTTTGGAAGAATTGTAGGACGGCATCGCCATCGGCCGGTGTGTGGGAGGTTTGCTGTGAATCTGAAATTGAAGAAAAGAATTCCGATTTTACCACGTGACGGAAAAAAATATATCTAGGACACTAAAAAATGTTGACATACTCTGCTGAAATTTTGTAATGACAATTAATTCGATCAAACGAAAACCCTCTCAATTCTTTATTTCTTTTTCGTTGCGATGTTAATGTCAAATTACTATCATAGATAGTTATACGGGGTGGGATGTTCATCACTGGATGTTGATTCTATCGTTTATCAATGACACATAATCGATAAATAATAGACATATGGGGGGGGGGTTATATTGATGAACATAACTTCATGCTATTTTCCAAGGAGAAGTTTTGTCATGCCCTTACGGTTTACGTTACATAGGATAATCATAAGATATTGTTTATTTCTAAATACCTTGATAAAGCTTATGAAAGTCATCCAGGAAACGCCAAAGATATCTCCCATCATCTGCAACTAGATCCTGGTAGGCAACAGCTAAAGTGTGAAGAAGCGTCAGGTTTGACATCTCGCTGAGATCGGCGATCATGTCAAGTAATGCCGACTCGGAAATTGGCTGTTCTTTGCTGGATTGCCGGTGAAGGGTAAGTACGTCAAGGACATTTTGTAGATACTTGGTGTATTGGCTCTCTCCAAACGAATCATTTATCCTTCTTTCAAAAGCTGAGAATATCCTCTCCGCTTGAGATTTGTTCGCTTGCAGATTATCTGCAACAGCTGACAGCAAATCACCTAGGTTTTGAACGAAACCTGTCTGTGTACTTTCGTTGTCAGAATATGGCGTAGTTGTCGGGGAACTTTTTGTTGTTGTTTCGATTAGACGTTGCATTTTATCGTCCTCGACTGTGCCAAAGATATGTCGTATCTCATCTAAAATCGATGTCGCATTTGACTCGACTCCCGCCGTGACAGGCGCCGTATTTCCCTGATTTCTTAAGGCATGCATAAAGCTTATAAACAGCTGACGATTACTGGTGTAGTTTGTTTGAGTGGATTGTGCTAACTGGTCTAGGAGGTCTGCGAAAGAGAATGCAGGCGCTTTGCCGGCCTCAAAGTCGATCATCTGCTGGATGGCATTCAATGTTGATGTCAAATTGAAGTCATCCCTTGTCTGATCATTTTCATGTCCACTTTGCCATATGTTTAGTAAATTAATGAATAGGTGCCTGTTTAGCGTTGTATCAATGGACTTCAGGCCCTTAAGATCTACCAGAAAGTCAGAGAGCGATGTGGATTCTTCGTTGCTCAAGTCAGGGTGGAGTATTCTTTGCAAATCATTAAAAATTGATGTCACATTCCAATCCGGTTTTCGGAAGCGAAAAGGAAAGCGGTTTGCCTTACTCAAAGCGTTCAGGTACTTCACAAACACTTGTCGGTCATTAATGTGCTTCAGATAACGTAGTTGGTTGACAATTTCTAACAAGTCCTCATTGTGTGAAGTATCCTTACTATCCATATTTGAGATGAGCAATCCCTCAAGTGCGTTGAGAATGGACGAGGCATTTGACTGTCGCTCCTTTGAGTTACCAAGACTCCAGAAACCGGACCTTTGCAAACTCCATAACTTGTTGAATTCTTGCTTGCTATCAGTCAAATTAAAGTGACTGATTTGAACCAAATCCTTCATAAATTTCTCAAAGGGGGACAGTTCATTCTTCCTTCCAGCAGCGTCAATCACTTGACCCAATTCATCCAGAATCAACGAAGCGTTCATCTCGCGTCTCTTCGCGTAATTGACCACATGGTATTTCTGAAGAGCTTGCAGAAATTTGTTTAACAAATAACGGTCACGGGTGAGATTGGAAGGACGTGATGCCGTCAGCGCGAGCAGAAAGTCATCGATATCATAGGCTGGTTTTGAGTCTTCGGAAGATGTCCACAATTTTTGTAGATTGCTTAATATCAAGGAGGAGTTCGTATCATCTTGTGATTTTTCCTGTGACTTCAAAAGTCTTGCATACAATTCCCGCGCTTTGGTGATGTTTATATCATGCAACAGTGGCAATGAACTGGTAATGAAGTTGATGATGCCGAACTTTGGCTTATGTCTTGGCGCAGGACTGAGAAGTTGTTGCACTTCTTTCAAATACAAACTTGTATTTTGCTCATTCCGAATTCCTTCGATGAAATCTCCTTGCTTCCACAATGCATCTAAAAAGTTTGAAAACATCTGCCGGTCACGGGTTAAGTTCAGATGTCTTGATTGTCGTAGGTTCTCTAAGAAATTCTCCATCAAATACCGTGGTTCCTCATCTTGCTGAAGGCCCAATAGTTGCTGCAAGTCATCGAAAAAGGAAATGCCATTTCCTGGATATTTAAAAATACTCGATTCGCTTTTGCTTGAATTCCAAATCTTTTTCGCAATGTCCATGGTCCCGTCATCAAATGAGTGTAAATCTGTTTTGTCGATGCGCTGTAACGTAGTCAGCAATGATTCCAGATCAGCATTAGAAATCCGGGGGATGAACATCTGCCGCAGTTCGTCTAGCATGGACGCAAGATGATTGCCGCTTACATTTCCTTGTCTTCCTTCATCAAGTATTGTATTCATTAATGACTTAAAACCCTTTCTCGTTGATTGTACATCTTGTGAAGATTGTGATTCCAACAGTTCTTGCAAAACGTTCGCGAAAGTGTCATACTGAGATTGCTCTAGTTTCTCCCGGGAGGCGAATAGGCGCTCCATGTCAGCAATCATGGAGGAAACATTGAAGTCATTATCATGTAAAATGTCTGCGGCGAAGATCGGCTGAACTCTCTGCCATAACGTCGCTAGAGTATCAGGAGGCAAAGAATTAAAGAAATTGATAAAGTCGTGCGCTGTATCACCTGTCACGTCATTCGTTAAAAGGTCTCCGAGATCATTCATAATGGCGTCGACAGAATACTTCTCAAGTGATGGAACGAGCAGTTTAACCAATCTGTCAAATTCTCGCAATCGCGCTTGAATGCGTCCTATGTCGTCATTCCGTAATAAAGCCAAAAATGTGAGGATGTCTTGTCTTGAGTGATTGCCTTTTGGTAGACGTGCTTCATCATTTTCTTCCGTTTCAGTTGCTAATCGCAAGAGTTCCTTCGTCACTTTAGAGGACATTTGGTCTGGCTGCATGGATCCTATGACCTGTAGAAGCCTACCAATGGCAGATGTATTGGATTCAGTGAAGAGATCGGCAAGCTTTAAATCATCGTGGAACTTTTGCAACTTTGTCATCTGGTGCTGTGTAAATTCGCGCGTATCCACGTCGTCACTCCCGAAGAAGTCCAGAAGAGGAGACGCTTGATGTAGGCTTGTTCGACTTCTTCCTCGGTCACTTTCCACTAGCTGATGGGAGACAAAAAAGTTTCGGGAATTTTCGTCCGACTCTTTGATGCTGCTAAGCAACCTTGCCACGTTGTTGAGATCGGTGTCATTCAGTTCACTCGCGTAATTATCCATCAAAAAGGACAATGATCTCAAACCATCAGTGGCCCCCGACGAAGTGAATTCCATGACATTGTTCAGTAAATTCTCAACATCCTCGGGCGGGATTGTCTTGAAAGTATCGGTCAGAACATCTACCAGCGACAGCATTTGAGAACTCGGCGTGCCATTGGTTAAATTCCTTCTCAATAATGCGACGAAATTTCCGCTTCCATCATTAGCGTGAAAATGGCGACTTGACAGTGATTGCATTAGGTCGACGAAATCTTGAACTCTGAAGTAATTACTTGGAGTTGAAGAATCAAGTTGCCAGGAACCGTTTGTCCAGTGAACATGTGACGCGATCCAATGCAGTTTTCTCAACGCTGAGTTGGCACTCAGTGACGAGCTGTTGAAAGCTGCGGTTTCCATCAAATCCACAAAGGTGTTATCAGCTGCACCATGTGCTCGTGCCTGCCTGTGCCTCTCTCTTCGGGATTTGAGCACCTCTCTATCTATTGTATCATTTGAGGTTCTGACAGTTGAACCATTCTTTGCCGTAAGCAATCGACGGAAATTAAGTTCTTCATTTTCGCTGTCCTTCGAGATATTGGGATTTATCTCCACACCACCTTCCTGCAAAAGTTGACCTTCCCTTTTCTTTCGAATGTACGATATTTTGGTCATGAAACGGTCCGTTTGTGCTTTCACTTCCGTCAGATCTCGAGGTGAAACATCGTAGATAATTCGTGTTTCGTTCCTGCGGGACGATGAATTTAAATCTGCACCAACGTTTATCGAAGGGCGATCCATGGATTCCGACGTGGATTCAGGAAGACGATGAACAGGTGCAACAGAAGTGGAGTTGAGTCCTACTGCAGGTACGGCACTATGAGATGCTCCCTTATTTTCCTGCAATCAAAATCATAGTCAATTCACATCATTTATGATTTAAAGTATTGAAAATACTTATGGATAGCACGATCAGCCTTTTGAGACCTAGCTTTTAGGAAATGGCTATGTAGTATTTTATATTGTTATTATTTATCATAGTAGGTATATACCAGTGCCGTATATTAAGAGAGTCTGGCCAACTCATAAATTGGACGCCATGTCGTTACCCAGCGTACAGTGCGCTTCAGGTTTTAGCGTGTGCGCTTGGGGTTTAGCTTTACGCGCAGGCGTCCCAAAGGCGCGTTGCTTGACTTTTTTTTTTTATAGAGAAAGAGGGAGAGACACACAGAGAGAAAGGGTGTAGGTTGGGGGAGGGACATTCTTTCATTCCATCCATGTTGAACAAAGCCAACAATCGTCAATCATTTTTACACATTCAAATAGACCATTGTAGACACAAGCACCCAGGTGTAGGGAAGCTGTCTAAAGGACATAATTCTTGAATATAAATATGATTTTTTTTTGCTGTAAAAATAAAAGAAGAATTCACAGTATGCCGTGTCATACACTTTCACTAGACTGTATGCTATATTGTATTTAGCAAGCTGTCCAGGGAACAAGAATATTGTACAACAAAATGATAAATAAATTTACAATTCTAGCAGTGCACAGGCAATAAACGAATTCCACAGTTATTACTGTTTTGCACGTAAATAACCATCCATTACTATCCTATTTAGTACCATATAGTTATGTATTAAACAGACATGAAGGCCCACTAGTATGTAATCCAAAAGGAATACGCCTATGTACAATGTACAACATGAAACGTCATCGGCAAGTGCGTATTAAGGTATGTAAAATGATCTCAAATTGTTTAGAAATAGTTTTTTAAAAGACCTGTAATTGAACGAAAGCACAAATATCTGGATAACATAATGATTAGGGATATCGTCAGTGACATCCGTACCAAATATAAACTATACGATCAGGACCATTTAATATATAGATATGAAATAAGTAAAAAAACAAATAAAATTGTCCAAATGGCAACCGGCATATACCTCAGCCATATTACATTGTTCTCTTAGCAGGTGTACAGTATGCCCCCCCCCCCAAAAAAAAAAAAAAAAAAAAATAAATAATAATAATAAATAAATAAATAAATAAATAAATAAATAAATGAATAAGTCAAAAAATACAATCAGATTTTCGCATTGATAACACCCAATAGGATTAAACTGTTTAAATGCTACTTCAGAGTCTTAAAATACAATATCTTAGCTCTCAATTTGGTAAAGCGGTCACAGAGAAAAGTGGATAGTTGTAAAGCATGTCATGAGTCTGATTCTTCCAAGTTTAGCACTTCGACAAAGCTCTTGTGTTAGAATACAATAGACAGAACTTGGAGGGAAGAGATTTCTGACATCCTCTGCAAAACCCCTAATTTCTCTTTGACCACTGAAGCAAATCGAATGGGGTTTTCTGTAAATAATTTGGGCAATGAGTTATAGTTTCATACCATAAATTTGTATTTAGATTGATTGACTATTTTTAAAGATATCAATGCGGAGAGTCCCGTTGTATTCTTTTTTTTTGGGGGGGGGGAGGGTACATACGTGAAGAGTACGTCTTGACAATGTTACATGTCAGTTTCATACAATTGACAAAAAAAAATGGCATGTTTGTCATAAGATATAATACGTCGAGTGTTTACTTTCCTTGAACTACGTGTGAATGGATGACTTAAGTATTAAGGAATTTGAGCATTTTTTACTCGTCAGTTGACCTATCTATACTTCATGGCAATACCTTGAGTGGTTATTTTAAAAATATGTGGAAAATCTTGTCATTTTACTATTTTCACTTGACCTTTGACCATTATGGCCAAAATATTTTCCTATGTATACGCGTAACTGTGTAGTAACGATGGCATGCAAATACCGTGTTTGGTTTTAAGTTTTTGCATTGGGTAATCTCCAAGGTACGGAGGAACTGGGTAATAATATTTTAACAATAGATACTAGAATTTTAACATTTTACCTGACATTGATCCTTGACCTTTGGCCCCCTCCCATGACCCCCACCCCTACCCCCGCCCAATAAATGAATAAATAAATGAATAAATCACAAGAGAATCATAGTCGCCGCAGTAAGTTTTGTTTGGAAATACATGTACTCACCTTCAAAAATTGCATGTAGATATGTGGGAAATAGTAATATTGCTTTAAGAATTTAACCATTATGTACATGATTTTGACCTTTCACTTTGAGCGTGTTTACACAAAAGTTTATAAGCTAAAGACAAAACTTCGTCCACTCACACATGCATCTTATGTCAAACAGTTTCATTACAAACGGTGTCCAAAAAATGATTACGGAATGAAGGACAGACAGAAGGACGGACGGACGACCAAAACAAATGCCTCAGGCTACACTTCGTACGTTATGGCGGTGGCATACAAATGTAAAACAAAACTTGGATAGTCTGAAAGACACCGTGAGGAATCCAAAGAAAACATATCATACAGTTTTCCCGTCGCTCACTGATTTATCACTTTTTTTTTCCTTCGTTTTGGATCTGTCGGAAAGCGGTGCATCATTACACATGAGTCAGGTGGTTCAAGCAACGCCATGCTGGGCAGGAATTTAGGCATGACAAATCTTCAGTTTTTCGCAGAAACATATCAAAATAACTTTAAAATGATATATTATATACCTTCTACTTCAATAAAGTAGACAACGGCAATGACAATTCATTATCCCCACTGCACCGTGACTGATATTGGGGATTTCCCAAAGGCAAACAAAATTAGCGCGTAGCTGCGCGTAATGAACAATGGGCACTTGCGTATGAGCTTTGCTCGCGCCCGCGTGATTGACTTTGGTAACGACATGGCGCCTGTAGATCACGGGACCAGCTTTTGACCAATCACAGGCTTCAAAACACATAAGCCAAAAACCGAGTTGGCCAGACTCTCTTAATATACGGCACTGGTATATACCATATAATTCATTAGATAATCTATATATACGCCTAGTATGCAATTTATTTTACATACTTACAAGTACACACATATACCGGGTGTCCCAAAAAAGCGGAACGGTGGATTTTCAGTACCTTGCGGTCTAAAAGTTATATATCTTTTGACATCATTAGAAAGAGCATCTTCCGCAAAAGACTATGATACCAAAATCATTAAATTTGGTTCAGTACTTTTTATTCTACACCAATTTCTGAAAATGCAGTCATTGTCAAATTTCGCCGGATTTTTGCGACTCATGAGATAATAATTTGAGTGCGACACGCGATCCATACGGTGAATATTGTGTAAGCTCGGTGATCCATGTCAACAAAAGATCTAGCTTTCACATTGGGCACGGGCCAGGAAAAAAAACAGTGTGTGTGTGTGTGTGTGTGTGTGTGTGTGTGTGTATGTGTGTGCGCTCCCAATATGAAAGCGTTATCTTCTGTTGACATGGATCAACGAGCTTACACAATATTCACCGTATGGAACGCGTGTCGCACCCAAATTATTATCTCATAAGTCGCAAAAAATTGAAAATGACTGCATTTACAGAAATTGGCGTAGAATAAAAAGTACTGAACCAAATTTAATGATTTTGGTATCATGGTCTTCTGCAGAAGATGCTCTTTCTGATGATGTCAAAAAATATATCACTTTTAGAACGCAAGGTACTGAAAATCCACCGTTCCGCTTTTTTTTGGGACACCCGGTATATGTACGTATAATTGGTATGAATGATATAGGCACCTATTCGCATTACTATTGCTGTTGATGGATACGCAAATGGATGCAAAAAATAGTAGTCATTTTATCTTTACTTCTTAGATTGTGACGCCAACCAAAGCAACATTTCAATATTGCCTCGCTGCTATTCTTTTATTGTACTACAAACTATATTGCAAATGTTGTAAAGTAATCTAAAATATTGATAATCTTTGAGAGCAACGTGAACAACGACGGATTTTAAGTTTGATGCTGGGGCTCCTGCTTGAGTTTTCTCCCAGACAACTGCATCAAACAACTACACAAAGAAGCATCCAAGGAATAAGCTGGCGACACCGATCATTACTATCAATCCCCAAAACATAGTAATATTTTCACAGACAGTTTTAGACATCAATGACAGAAACATTGAATTTTCGTCATTTTTTATTGTACACGATCAATGGAAAATTGTGAGTTTATGACATGGTTAGCTCACTCATTTGCGTATTCATATCCACTGTACAAGAACTGTTTTGCAGAAACAAACTTCAAAATGTCATATCTTCCTTATTTATCATCCGATTTCAGTCATTCTTTTTTTACCGTTGAACTCGGAAGATTTTACTCTTTTTTATCAGACTAACTTACATGTGTATTTGGACTGGATTTTCCCTTTAATAGGATTTCAACCAATAAAATGTCAAATTTGATAGCATACCCATAAAGCAGTCACCCTGTCTTTGACAGCATGGTAGACATGTCCAAAACGTTTCCTGCAGTCGGTGAGGGCGCTCTTCAAAAATGTCCAGGCTCCCGCGAAAAGTCGATGGACACTGTGCGCAATGTTTCCAAGTTGTTCCGTAAAATTTGTATTCAACGCTTCCTTCAGCGAACTTGCGAATTCTCCGGTAGTCTATTCAACCTCGTGGATCAAGAAGACCGGACAGAATGAATTAGCTCAAAACATCGTCTACCAAACCAAATGTAATACAAAACACAAGCGGAAACTAGAAATGTCGCTAACGCGACTGGTATGCCTCCGCCATAATGCATGATTCTCCTAATAGGTCTATAGTACATATGGACAATGTGTGATTACATTTTCACAAAATTGGTAAAATGTTAAATAAAATGACAAGTTTGTCACAAATGTGTTGAATTTTCACCTTCCTTGACCTAGGTTTAATTGGATGAATAGGAGAGCATGCATTTGGGGATTTAAGGACTTTAACTTGACTTTGCTCATTCATAAGTTTATGCATTGAGTAATTTTCAGGGTATGGAGAAAAGGTGCAATTTCTGTTTTGAAAAGTACATTGTTACCATTTTCATCTTGCCTTTGACCCTATATTCATAGGATAATCACTGTCAGGCAGAACATGCATAAATATGTAGAAAGTTTCAAGATAACTTGAGCTACTTCTGAGATATGGAGGAAAAAGTTGTTCAGCACGTTCCCTTGATCTTTGACCTTTTGACCTTTGAGGCAAAAAACAAAAACAGAAAGAAAGTTTCCGGAGAATCTCTATTAGGTTATACATGCATACACCAAGTGTTAAAAAAAATAATCCTGCTGGCATTGCATAAATATGGGGGAAATAGTAAAATGTTGAAGTGTTGCCCTTGACCTTTGACCCCTGCCCTTTGACCCCCATGAACCCTAAATTCTCTAGATAATCACTGCTAGTCAGTACATGTAAATGTACAAATGTACTATGTTCCATGAAGATACCTTGAACAATTTTCAAGTTATGGAGAAAAAAGTGAAATTTTGATATTGTTACTGGACCTTTTGACCTTTGACCTCATGACCCCAAACTTTCACCAGAGAATCTTAATTGGGTAATACATATATACACTAAGTTTTAAGAAAATATCTTCCGGCATTGCATGGATATGGAGGAAATAGTGAAATTTTACGTATTTGACCTTGACCTTTTGACCTTTGACCTTGAGCATGTGCACCGAAAAGTTGATAGGCACAACTTCACCCCCTAATACACACACATGCCAAGTTTCATTAGGATACCTCAAAAGGGTTTTTTTTTTTGTTACGCTGTCCACAAAATTCATTACGGACGGAAGGACGGACGGACGGAAGGACGGACGGACGGAAGGACGGACGGAAGGACGGACGGACGGAAGGACGGACGAAAGGACGGACGGACGGACGGACGGACAACCCGAAAACATAATACCTCCGGCACCACTTCGTGGCGGAGGCATAAAAAGCTATCAAATTGAGCAAAATCTTATCGAAATTGGAAAAGAGAGGCCTGTGTAAAAGACGATCTTGTACTGTAGAGATATGGACCACTCTTAACTGGAAGTTCAAAAGGAAAAAGGTATAAATTATTGTAATGGGAGTATACAGGAGCACACACAATCACACACATAGACAAACAAACACATATTACAAACGAAAGAGGAAACTAAGACGTATACTGAACAAAACAGCAAGAGACATACATCAACCGTCAATACATGCAAAGTAATTGCTACTGTCTTTAATTAAGCATAGATCAAGATGTAGATGATTCATTCGATTTCAAAGCCACTGTTAACCATTGACAGCGCAGTGAATAAAACGTTGGTCGCTTCTATCCCCAGCTGACATTTAGAACTATTTGAAACACTGCAGCTTGGGTTTTTTGTCATCTGCAAAATGATAAATAGTGGCTTTAAATTTTGAAACTTTGCGTTATATCAGAAAACACATGATAACTTGTCTGACCTCTTCAAAGAAGAGACATAAAATATCTCCAATCGTTTTGTTGGAGTTGTACAACATCAGTCTATGAGTAGTGTGATCAGAAACTCACGATTGCTGTATCGCTGATCTCGTCCCGCTTATGGCGATGATGCTGCGTATCAGAAGGAACGTGGCCGGACCCCGTCTGGGCCACATCTTCCTCCTCCTTTTCCTCATCCTCCTCCTCATACTGCGAATTAAAGAAGAGTCGCAGGTTTATGAGAAACTGTTCGATTGATTCTTCGTCTTCGTCAGTTCGTGACGAAGGCGCAAGGGACCGCATGATGGATAATGGAGATGATGATGATGAGGAGGAGGATGAAGATGTCGGTAATGGAGGTGACAGGTAATCCAGTATCTCCTGATCGTTGGGGGAGTTCAGCTCTAAAACATCAGCCTTAACCGCACTGTCCAAAGAAGAAGTCTTCGAATGTTTTGGAGCGTGGCCGTCAGCCGCGTCGAGTATGTTCAATATCGTCTCCTTGATGCGTTTGCTAAGCTTTCGTTCACTCTGCCGGTTGCGTAATCGGAGCATCGATGACAAAAATTCTTCGACGTCATCCATCGTTTCTACGTCAAAGTTGCTGGAAGTGTTTAACTCGCTGATATTCTTGGCCAGTGAAACGACACCTCTGACGAAACTCCTATAAACCATCGTCCAATTGCCGCCCAAGAGTTGCGAGTTTATCAAACTCTGTTCGATTGATTCCTCGTCATCGTCAGTTTGTAACGAAGGGGCAAGGGATCGCATAATGGATAATGGAGGAGATAATGAGGAGGAGGAGGATGAGGATGTCGGTAATGGAGATGGCGGGTAATCCAATGTCTCCTGATCGTTGGGGGAGTTTTCCTCCTCATCGTTGAGGGAGCCCCCTTCTGAAACATCAGCCTTAACGGCTCTGTCAAAGGAAGAAATCTTCGAATGCTTTGGAGCGTGGCCGTCAGCCGCGTCGAGTATGTTCAATATCGTGTCCTTGATGCGTTTGCTAAGCTTTCGTTCACTCTGCCGGTTGCGTAATAGGAGCATCGATGATAAAAATTCTTCGACGTCATCCATCGTTTCTACGTCAAAGTTGCTGGAAGTGTTCAACTCGCTGATATTCTTGGCCAGTGAAACGACACCTCTGACGAAACTCCTATAAACCATCGTCCAATTGCCGCCCAAGAGTCGCGAGTTTATCAAACTCTGTTCGATTGATTCCTCGTCATCGTCAGTTTGTAACGAAGGGGCAAGGGATCGCATGATGGATAATGGAGGAGATGATGATGAGGAGGAGGATGAGGATGTCGGTAATAGAGATGGCGGGTAATCCAGTGTCTCCTGATAGTTGGGGGAGTTTTCCTCCTCATCGTTGGGGGAGCCCCCCTCTGAAACATCAGCCTTAACGGCTCTGTCCAAGGAAGAAGTCTTCGAATGCTTTGGAGCGTGGCCGTCAGCCGCGTCGAGTATGTTCAATATCGTCTCCCTGATGCGTTTGCTAAGCTTTCGTTCACTCTGCCGGTTGCGTAATCGGAGCATCGATGACAACAATTCTTCGACGTCATCCATCGTTTCTTCGTCAAAGATGCGGGAAGTGTTCAACTCGCTGATATTCTGGGCCAGTGAAACGACACCTTTGACGAAGCTCCTATAAATCATCGTCCAATTGCCGCTCGTTTCCGTATCATTCTTCTCGGATGACGCATCTGGAGCTGGCGATGGCGCTGGCGATGGTGTCGGCGGATTCCCGTCTCGTATCTGCTTGGCAAGAGCTCCGAAGCAAATGTTGATGCTTTCCGCATCTTCTCCGTGCGCTGCCACCCAGCTGTCATGCTCCGAGAGAACTCGCTGGACAATCTTTGTCGGACAGTCGCGACAACCCTGTGACGCCACTTCCATCAGTGTCGCAGGACAGTCCTTGGATGTCTTTCGCGCTTTATTGGCAGAGCGATGATGACGCCCTGAACCGTGGTTATCGTCGCAAAGTATGAAGCGAAGCAGCAACTCCCCCTCCTCCTCCTGACCCTTCTCCTGTTGACAAGGCATCCACTCCGTCCACTCCCCAGCCCCATCCGCTGAGTAGACGAGGCTCACTATTTAGAGTAGAGGTTATAAGGCAAAAGCAAGATGACATTGCAGTTGTGTACTGCCACAACTGAACAATTTTTTTTACTTTGAATAAAAAATTAAGAAACTACAACAAAACAATAATAACAACATTGTTTACCAAATGTAAACAAATTTGCATATCACGTATAATATAGGCCTATCTGAGTCTCTAAACATTCTATTGCTTTTTCCCCCTTAAACTGGCTTTTGGGCAGACCTTCTTAGACTGGCTTTTGGGTATTTCCTTCTGCTCTTTAGGAAAAAATTTCTGTATATGAGAAAATGTCTGTCCATCTTATTCTGTTGCTTTATTGTTATCATTCCGGAAAGAAGTGAATCTGATCATGAGCACTAAAAGAACTAAAAAGGTCGACATGTGCGCTGTTATTATTGTTATTATTATCATTATTATTATTATCATTATGATCTAGGTCTAATTCAAGTTAAAAGGAAGGATTTGATCTGCGATTTCTGTGTTGGTATTTTTTTTTAAATTTAATAATTTGGTTTAATAATACCATCATTCATCCAAGGCATACCAGAGACTGAAAACTGTGAGACACTAGAAAGTCCAGAATTTCTCAAATTCACTGTTTTTCATGATGTATGATGTATTCGGGAGCATCCACGTTACAACATTACGACTCATAGGAACCCCACAAGCTTAATTATATCTTAATTATTATCAGAGAATTATTAACTTTTAGCTATGCAGACGAAAAGGAGAATGAGGGGTCCCCAGGAAGGGATCAGAGTTAAAGAGAACTGTTTACTTTCTGATTTTTCAAAATCAAAAGTAAAACAAATCCTTGTTATCTAGGGTTCTTAATCTCGAGAAGAAAGCACACCTGAATCATTGCCTTTTTTTAGTCTAAAAACAAGCCTAGAGTAAAGTGACCGTTTCTGTAATTCATTACAATATTTTAAGGGGTCGGTGCAATATAGTATAGGCAGGTATCGTATTACCGAACAGTATCCTATTACCGAACGCGTACATTTTCAATGGAAGCCCATAAAAACAACTCGTATACGCGCGCATCCATTGCACTACGCACGCGCTGTTATCTCACAAGGGAGGCCGGTGCAGAAAATTGCTAAACTGCAGCAAATACAGTACAAATTTCAGTAATTATCGCTGAAATCTCGATGTTTGTTATTCTGCGTTAATAACATTGACCGAAAATGCAATGCCTAGATCTCCCCATACAGAGGGGGCATGTTCGGTAAATACAATACGATTTGCGTCGGTAAAAAGACACGGTTTTTGTGGAAGGGTTATTTGAAATACAGATTTTGTTAAGTGCGTGGCTTACTTTTCAAATAATACTGTTACAGCTAAATTTATGAGAATTTCAATTATCTTCTGGGAGATCTTTAGCTAAATTTAAGCATAATGTTGCCCGTCTGGAGAAATTAAATAAAAATCGTTCGGTAATAGGATACACCTCCATACTAACCCACACTTTTGTAAAAATTGAGTTACATGCATTTTCATAATCCTTATCCATCACTCTAATATCATTGAATTCAAGCAGTAAGATGGTAAAAAATCCATGCATTCATTCATGTATGGACTTTCCAAACATTCAACAGCGATTATCTCAAAATGACTATTGCACCGACCCCCTCATTTATTTCCTACAGCCTATTTCATTCACCTGCTCCCTCCCAGTTAGTTTCAAAACCAAAGATTCACTTAGTTGTTGCTAGGTAGGGCAAGCTTTGTGGTTGTCAAGAGCAACTTTTGTGAAGAAAACATGCATAAAATCTGCATAGATTACAGACCCAACCGGTCTATTCTAACACACCAAAACCATAGTCACTTACCTTGTGTGCTTGTCCAGGCTAAAAACAACGCGATCAGCCATGTCGAAGTCGATTTAAACATTTCTTCCCCTCTGCAAATATCAGACAAAGATGATGATTGCAGATATTGGGGCCATTGGATGTGTCTGTTGGCGTTTGCAATCGCTCGTTATTATGTTGCCTGTATTTCTCTATACACGTCAGCGTAGTTAACGCGTTGTTGCCCCTTGATGGTGCGCGCAATACGCGCAGCTGGACCTCTCTTGCTCAGGGAGCTAGGTACACTCCTCACATTGAGTAAAATCACTGTCTTTAATTGTCCACGCAATTTATCATCTGATTTCGCTTTATTTTGCTGGATTTCGATAACATTAACACATCAGCTGCGTGAATCATTATTCCCTTTAATAAGCATAACAGATTGAAACTGCATGATTAGTAGGTTGACTATCAAAAGCATTAAACTGAAGCAGAGCTAACTTATTTAGCCACTTCGGTGGTTGTAAGGATGCGCGCTGATAATGACTGCGTGTGCAATGTGCGCGCGCCTTCGCGCAATGATCTTGCAATGTGACTCGTTGCTATGATGACACATGCATAACATACGTGGTGTTTGTTGACAAAATCAGGGATGCCTCAACTCAGAACCTGATTGTGTTGGCTCAAAATGTCTTATTTTGCTAATCATGAGGTCAATTTCCTACCTGCTTCTTGTAACAATCATCCACTTTAACGGCAGCCAAGATTCACACGTGGAAATAGATGGTAAGTTTGTGATAATTCACTTTTTTATAAGCGATATTTCAAGTCCCGAGAATTGTATTCTGATTGTGTATACTTGCCCAGCTGTAAAGTCTTTTGGCACTGTCTGCCCGCATTGAAAGAAATGCGGCACGGTATACATTTTTTTCTTCTAAAGTTAGGATTTGCCGTGCAGTCACGACGCCTCGTCTTTTGTTTATCTAGCTCAACTCCTTTATTTCTTGGCCACAGCTTTAAAGGATGGTCTAAATTGTTTTAATTTCAGAAAGTCATTTTGTTTACACATGAGGTAGCTAAGTTTAGGCTAAGACCTTGTATTTTTTATTCAAATTTTACATGAAAGGCATTTCATGCATAGTCTGTCTAGGACTCTACTTACCTCTTCATCTTATCGGTCATTGAATGACTATTGTCTTCCCCCCTTTTTTTCCTCGAAATGACTCGTTGTTTATTTCATGAATACAAACTAAAGATTTCGAGGCATAATGCCCGAAATTTAACATTATTGTAATGTATTTTGAAGGAGGAATAAATGTCGCACAATATTATACAATTGACTTCTTCTAGATCCATACCTTGGCCAGTGCCGGGATGAGTCTTGCTGCGAGGGGGCAGCATGCGTTCCCGATGATTTCAGTCCCGGGGGATTCCACTGCCAGTGTATTGGAGGATGGGTCGGAGACGGAATTACGAGTTGTGAACGTGAGCCCTCTCTACTGTTGATTTATTTTCCCATGTGTGTGTGTGTGTGTGTGTGTGTGTGTTTGTTTGTTTGTTTTTTGTCTACTTATAGATCTTTGATGTTGTTTGCATTGTTTATTTTTCTTTCTTTTATTTTTTTTTGTTTTTGCTGTTCCTGCGTTTATTTTGTATATATATCTTTGAAGAAATATATGTTTCCCATTTATCATAATTTGGATACTATATCAGAAGGGCGATACCTGAGGCAAGGATCCGCACTGTCATGACCGTCATGACAGATTAGAGACCTTTGGAAACGGAGAATTCGAAAATAATTGGTTTAAACATAATTATGGTTAAAAATACTATGGAAACGCGTACAAATCCTGAAACAGGCTAGATTGTATTGTCATAATAATCACTATCACTAATGAACTTAATGTTGTAGAGAACATAAACTCTCAAGGGCTCTGTTGCATAAAAAGATGCAATCAAGCATAAATCAGAAAATCAAACATTAGTCAGGAATTAGCAAATCAATTCAGAGACTTATGTTTGACTTTTTGACTTTGTTTGATCTCAGCTCTTCCATGCAACGGCGTAAATCCGTACTGAGGAGTGGGGGGATGGTCACCATCACCACGATCACAAGCCCATAACCGGACCGGCGCAGCCTGGGGGGGGGGGGGGGGGGGGGGACTTTTTACAGTCCCAAAACTGTCGTTTGTAGCTATATTCTTCGCTTTGGAAATAAAGGGGGGGGGCGCACCGGGCACAACTGCTGGCAATTATTGGCAGCATGCAACATCAGGAGAATGGCATAACGATTGAATGCGAGCAAGCGAAGCGAGCGAGTTTGAAAATTTTGACATTACAGTCCCCAAAGTGCCGTTCGTGGCTGTATTTTTTCGCTTTGGAAATTAAGGGGGGGGGGGCACACCGGACCAACTGCCGGCAATTATTGGCAGCAACATCAGGAGAATGGCATAACGATTAAATGCGAGCGAGCGAAGCGAGTGAGCTTGAAAATTTTGATATTTTACAGTCCCAAAAACTGTCCTTTGTGGCTGTATTTTTTCGCTTTGGAAATCAAGGGGGGCGCACCAGGTGAAAACTGCTGGCAGTTACTGGCAGCAACATCAGGAGAATGGCATAATGATTAAATGCGAGTGAGCGAAGCGAGTGAGCTTGAAAATTTTGACATTTTACAGTCCCCAAAACTGTCGTTTCTGGCTGTGATTTTTTCGCTTTGGAAATTAAGGAGGCGCACCGGGCGAAAAATATACTGGCATTTACTAGCAGCAACATCAGAAGAATGGCATGATTAAATGCGAGCGAGCAAAGCGAGCGAGCTTCAAAATTTTGACATTTTACAGTCCAAAAACTGCCGTTTGTAGCTATATTTTTCGCTTGGGAAATTAAGGGGGGCGCATCGGGCGAAAACTGCTGGCAATTACTGGCTACAACATCAGGAGAATGGTATAATGATTAAATGCGAGCGAGCTTCAAAATTTTGACATCATGACGCAAATCTCTCGTTTGAAGAGGCTACACCCCAGTAAATAATGCCAGTGCATATCTTGGCAATCAATGACTTAAAGTCAAAGATATAAAACACCTGTTTCTTGACCCTGGCCTAATCTAAGCATCAGTCATCGCCACAACGCCACAGGAGGGGGGGGGGGCACCGCGAGAGGAGGAGATTGTTTTGGTTTTGGCATGGGCCATGTAGCTCCATGGCGCGTGTGTGTGTGTACGTGTGTGTGTGTGAGTGTAGACATTCAGCGTATGCAGACAGAGCATGCCTGTACTGTAGTGACCGGAACTATTGTCATTCCATTTTGCTCTCCCCTTCTCCCTCCCCCATCTCTCCCCCCCCCCCCTCTCCCTCCCTCGCTCTCCCCCCCCCCCCCCCCCCTCTCTCTCTCTCTCCCTCTCTCTCTCTTTCTCAATGATCCAGTCAGCAGGCTGATTGTAACCAGGGAGGTAGTCTCACCTCCCCGTTGTAACTCACTGCCAAATAGCACATTGTCAGCACCGGCAAACTGGCAATGCTCTCCTTCTTATTCCTGTATTTTCGTTATTTACGGGTCGATTTTTTTCGTTCGAAATGTAAAATGGATGACCATAGAATTTCTCAATAGAATATAAAATTGAAAACTTTAGAAAGGATAGAGAAAATTGAGTTCACTTTGAATGGTCTGCCACAGGCAGATATCCTTATCATGCTCTTACGTAATACGACAGCTGCTTTCTCAATGATCCAGTCAGCAGGCTGATTGTAACCAGGGAGGTAGTCTCACCTCCCCGTTGTAACTCACTGCCAAATAACACATTGTCAGCACCGGCAAACTAGCAATGCTCTCCTTCTTATTCCTGTATTTTCGTTATTTACGGGTCAATTTTTTTCGTTCGAAATGTAAAATGGATGACCATAGAATTTCTCAATAGAATATAAAATTGAAAACTTTAGAAAGGATAGAGAAAATTGAGTTCACTTTGAATGGTCTGCCACAGGCAGATATCCTTATCATGCTCTTACGTAATACGACAGCTGCTGGAGTCATCAAACCCTGGCTTGGCCTCCAGGTTTGTCACGCCTGAGCAGAAAGTTTATTTGCAATGGACATAGTCCTTCGACTCCCAACTCCCAAACGACAAATATACGCACCCCACTTTGGGTATGCCCCAGTTGGGGACTCGCCTCAAACGAGGGATTGACGGCATGTTTTACAGTCCCAAAACTGCCGTTTGTAGCTATATTTTTCGCTTTGGAAATTAAGGGGGGCGCATCGGGCGAAAACTGCTGGCAATTACTGGCAGCAACATCAGGAGAATGGTATAATGATTAAATGCGAGCGGGCAAAGCGAGCGAGCTAGCTTCAAAATTTTGACATTTTACAGTCCAAAAACTGCCGTTTGTAGCTATATTTTTCGCTTGGGAAATTAGGGGGGCGCATCGGGCGAAAACTGCTGGCAATTACTGGCTGCAACATCAGGAGAATGGTATAATGATTAAATGCGAGCGAGCAAAGCGAGCGAGCTTCAAAATTTTGACATTTTACAGTCCAAAAACTGTCGTTTGTAGCTATATTTTTCGCTTTGGAAATTAAGGGGGGCGCATCGGGCGAAAACTGCTGGCAATTACTGGCAGCAACATCAGGAGAATGGTATAATGATTAAATGCGAGCGAGCAAAGCGAGTGAGCTTTAAAATTTTGACATTTTACAGTCCAAAAACTGTCGTTTGTAGCTATATTTTTCGCTTTGGAAATCAAGGGGGGCGCACCAGGTGAAAACTGCTGTCAGTCACTGGCAGCAACATCAGGGGAATGGCATAGCGATTAAATGCGAACGAGCGGAGCGAGCGAGCTTGAAAATTTTGACATTTTACACTCCAAAAACTGCCGTTTGTGGCTATATTTTTCGCTTTTGTTTGTCCCACTTTTATGGGGGAACCATCCCCCCCCCCCATAAATATACGTCAATCTCAAAAGTGTACAAAGTCTATCGAAAGGGATCCTGTATAGCGGAGCTTTTGCATGTTTAAGATTGCAGTACAACGATTGGTGCATAGTTCTGGCGATATTTGGACTATTTTCCATTAAGAAGGTTGAAAATTTTGATATTTTACATTCCCAAAAAACTGTCCTTTGTGGCTGTATTTTTTCGCTTTGGAAATCAAGGGGGGCGCACCAGGTGAAAACTGCTGGCAGTTACCAGTCAGGGAGACTACCTATTTTGAGGGAAGATTGAAATCCCCCAAAAGAGGGAACATTGAACCGCGAGTAGATGTTACGTAACGGAGCGACGCGATATGGTCAGAGCGAACCGTTACAGATGTTCTTTTTCCAGTCGCTATGAGAATAATTCACCGAGAGGGAGAGAGAGAAACACGTACACACACGCGAGCGTACACACACGGAGGGTCATCCGCATCGAGTTGGAGGACGGATCGTTGTGTGTAGCTATTTTTAGCGCTCCTCTCTCTCCCCCTCTCTCCCCCTCTCTCCTCCATCGTTCTGTTGCTGCGTACCCGTGATCAGTGATGATGCTGATAAGCAAAATCCCCAATCACTTACCTTTCGCGACCCCCATGGCAGAAAAAACAAAACAGCAAGTGAATTGACCATGCACATCGACATTGTGTTGTTGCAAGGAGCTTCAAACACAAGCTCCTTGGTTGTTGGAAGGCGGAGCATGGTCGTGCAGACCTATGTTTTGATCGAAGTTAGAGCTCGAGGAAGAGACATGCAAGTTTGAAGAACAACAAAAACCTTCACAAGACAAGACTAATAGTGAGAGGTAATTATCATCTATTAACTCTATTTCAATTTCAACTATTTTAGTTAAAAGCATTTAAAAGCATATGTGATTGTGACGTGTTGATCAAACATTTCTAGAGACAAAGTGAGGGTGGACGTCGCAATATAGTTCCCTGGTTCATTACCGTGATAGTGTACGTGTGATGTTGCGATGATCTAGATGAGGTAACCTTGTGGTTGCATGAGGCTTGTAACTTTTAACCCAGTGAGCATGATCGCAAGATAGCAAGAAAGTATGAGGACACTGATGGTCATGTAGCAAAAGAAAGAACCCCGGAGCTCCGGCGGTCCGCAGTTGACGTTCGACGGCTGTGCGAGAGCTCCAGCGTCATGCAACCTATTAGAACACCTACGGTGGCGGTCCTCTCTTGCTCTTTTCATTCGGACATTCCACAGAAATACGGGCAAACCAGGAGTTTAGGGGACCGGACTATCTAAGTTCAATACCAGTTCTCACCAATTCTTGATCATTTGACGAAAAAATAACTGAATTGTTGATAGAAATATCGGCAAAAGCATGACAGGCTACCACAATTCCCACAGACGTTGAAGCTCAGCGGTAACAGCGCTCACGTACGCACGGTACGTGCGTGCACTGTGTTAACGCGATTCATGCATAGCGCATTGCAGACACACACACAGTCCGTCCCTGTGTTTCGTTGAATAAGAACGCCTTGAAAGAAACTATGACACGGAGATTCAAAAAATACACTTTGGATTCGCGTTTTCATCCTTCAATTACAAATTTTCCTCACTATATGTGAATATTGATTTTTGGAGGAGATAAACTTTATTTATTCATCTTTCATTGGGTGAAATTTCAATATCAACATTAAACTAGAGATTGTAATTTGTCATCACTGACAAATTAAGGTGATCCGATTTTTTTTTATCAATGATTCGAGTCCTGATCGCAATAGGCATGACCATACAAGTTTCATCTGTGTTTAGAGACATTGGCCGTGTGATGTTTGCATTCTCATTTAGAAAAGGGAGTCATATCTGCCATCTTTGGTACCAAATTCTGTATACACTGAATAACGAAGATACAGCAATGAATACATATGACCTTTGACCCACCTTTGCACTCCCAAGATTGCATCTGATGAAATAGTGGTTATTTTGTGAAATGATTCTCGCGACATCGTCTATACGTGTGGAAAATATGGGAAAGATAGGACAGGTATTCACTAAGATACAAGATGAAACATTTATGACCTTTGACCCTAATTTACATACCCAAGATGTTGTCCGATCTAGTAGTTGTTATTTTATGAAATAATGTACGAGACATGAACTAAACATGTGCAAAATATGGGGGTGATAGGGCATGTTTTTCTTGAGTTATTGCAAAGAAAGTTGCAGAAAGAAAGAAATATCTCAATACATAGAAGATAAGCTTTAATTTCAACCAATTTTTTATCGTAATTCCGACATCGTATGAAAAAACGAAGGAAATGAAACGATAGCGCAAAGTCTCAGCTACAATATATTAAAATCTGGGAGAAATTCACCGAAGGGTAAGTGAGCTAGTGCTCGATAAAGACAATCATGTCAATTTTCACATTAAAGAAAATTCCCTCCCATAGAGATAACACGTCATAACGAAGATACAAAAAGAAGTACATATGACCTTTGACCTCAATTTGCACAGACAAGATGGCATCTGAGTAAAAAGTGATTATTTTGTGAAATGATCCTTGTAACATGGTCTTTGCGTGTGCAAAATATGGGAAAGATAAGACATGTATTCACTAAGATACAGGGTGAAACACCTATGACCTTTGACCCTAATTTACATACCCAAGATGGTGTCCGATCAAGTAGCTGTTATTTTATGAAATAATTCACGTGACATGAACTAAACATGTGCAAAATATAGAAGTGATAGAGGCCGTTTTTCTTGAGTTATTGCAAAGAAAGTTGCAGAAAGAAAGAAATATCTCAATACATCGAAGATAAGCCTGAATTTCAACCCAATTTTTTGACGTGATTTTGACATCGTATGAAAAAACGAAGGGCACACTTACGGTAGCGTAAAGTCTCAGCTACAACATATTAAAATCTGGGAGAAATTTACCGAAGCTTAAGTGAGCTAGTGCTCGATAAAGATAGTCATGTCAATTTTCATTTCCAGAAAAACTGCACTCCCATAGAGATAACACGTAAACTGGTCAAATTTGACAAGATTACTTTTAATCCATTTTTACGAGGTGATACCGTTATCCAATCAAAATATTGTAATTCTATGTTTGAAAGAACATTAAATAAGCTACATCATACTGAAATCTGGGTGAAAATTGACTAAGGACTAGTGAGATATGCTCGAATGAACTTGAAATTTGATGACGTCATTTTGAAAATTTACTTTTTTTACTTTATTAAGAAATTTGATATCTTTTAATCATTTTGTCAGCATTGCCACCCCATGAAATGACATGTACAACTCATCAGCTTTCAAAATATGTACAGAAAATGGGGGGTCACCGTCCATCCTGACGAGTAAAATCGGATTTAAAATTGGCAGTTTTTTGGCATAGTTGCACTGTATATCGCCATTGACGCGCGCGCGGAATTTCAACTTTGACGGGCCCGTATGACGTCATATTGAGTCGGATTGATTTGAAACTTGGTATAAATATTCCTTAACATTTCAGACATCCGATCAAAGTGAAAAAACTGGAAATTTCAATTGCACATGAGCTGTGCGTGCGTATATGCGCGCGCGCGTACGCGTCCGTCCGATTTTTTCAATTTTTCAAAAAATGCTCCAAATGGTCTGAAACGTGTGCAAAAAAATTTTGAGCTCGATTGGAGCATACAAATATTTCAACGCGCGCGTACGCGCACGTTTTAAGAGAAAATATGAATTTTGAGAACATGAGTAGAATGCGCATAATTTGAAATATATGTGACGTAAATTTCATTGAAAAATTTCATTCCATTAATGAGATATGATTGAGAATGTGTTTTCATATAATGACGTCATAGTGACGTCACGGTCCACTGATCACAATGATACATTAGATTTGTCGTCTTTGGGACATGATGCATACATGGTATAATTTTGAAATTGATAGGCAGCGGACTTTCTGAGCTAACCTCTGCACAACTTTTGCGGAGAAATAAAGAAAGAAAGAAGAAGAAAGAATCCGTACAGATACAGAAGGTGATCCGAAGGATACTCGGATCACCTAATGAGGATTTTTTAAGGTGAATTTTTAAAGACATGCATGTCAAAACGATGCAGTGATAGCCATTGACTTTGTACGCGTCGAGCTTCGGCCAGAGACTGCGGAAAGGTCATGAATAATTCATTAAGTCCAACTTTCCCGATTTTTCGCGAATATCTCCATTCCCTAAAAATCGGCTGTCTCCCTGACTGGTTACTGGCAGCAACATCAGGAGAATGGCATAATGATTAAATGCGAGTGAGCGAAGCGAGTGAGCTTGAAAATTTTGATATTTTACAGTCCCAAAAACTGTCCTTTGTGGCTGTATTTCTTCGCTTTGGAAATCAAGGGGGGGGGGGGCGCACCAGGTGAAAACTGCTGGCAGTTACTGGCAGCAACATCAGGAGAATGGCATAATGATTAAATGCGAGTGAGCGAAGCGAGTGAGCTTGAAAATTTTGACATTTTACAGTCCCCAAAACTGTCGTTTCTGGCTGTGATTTTTTCGCTTTGGAAATTAAGGAGGCGCACCGGGCGAAAAATATACTGGCAATTACTAGCAGCAACATCAGGAGAATGGCATGATTAAATGCGAGCGAGCAAAGCGAGCGAGCTTCAAAATTTTGACATTTTACAGTCCAAAAACTGCCGTTTGTAGCTATATTTTTCGCTTGGGAAATTAAGGGGGGGGGGGGGGCGCATCGGGCGAAAACTGCTGGCAATTACTGGCTACAACATCAGGAGAATGGTATAATGATTAAATGCGAGCGAGCTTCAAAATTTTGACATTTTACAGTCCCAAAACTGCCGTTTGTAGCTATATTTTTCGCTTTGGAAATTAAGGGGGGCGCATCGGGCGAAAACTGCTGGCAATTACTGGCTGCAACATCAGGAGAATGGTATGATTAAATGCGAGCGAGCAAAGCGAGCGAGCTTCAAAATTTTGACATTTTACAGTCCAAAAACTGCCGTTTGTAGCTATATTTTTCGCTTTGGAAATTAAGGGGGGCGCATCGGGCGAAAACTGCTGGCAATTACTGGCTGCAACATCAGGAGAATGGTATAATGATTAAATGCGAGCGAGCAAAGCGAGCGAGCTTCAAAATTTTGACATTTTACAGTCCAAAAACTGTCGTTTGTAGCTATATTTTTCGCTTTGGAAATTAAGGGGGGCGCATCGGGCGAAAACTGCTGGCAATTACTGGCAGCAACATCAGGAGGATGGTATAATGATTAAATGCGAGCGAGCAAAGCGAGTGAGCTTCAAAATTTGACATTTTACAGTCCAAAAACTGTCGTTTGTAGCTATATTTTTCGCTTTGGAAATCAAGGGGGGCGCACCAGGTGAAAACTGCTGTCAGTCACTGGCAGCAACATCAGGGGAATGGCATAGCGATTAAATGCGAACGAGCGGAGCGAGCGAGCTTGAAAATTTTGACATTTTACACTCCAAAAACTGCCGTTTGTGGCTATATTTTTCGCTTTTGTTTGTCCCACTTTTATGGGGGAACCATCCCCCCCCCCCCATAAATATACGTCAATCTCAAAAGTGTACAAAGTCTATCGAAAGGGATCCTGTATAGCGGAGCTTTTGCATGTTTAAGATTGCAGTACAACGATTGGTGCATAGTTCTGGCGATATTTGGACAATTTTCCATTAAGAAGGTTCGAGATTTGTCCTCATCTCGGGAATTGCTTGGGGGATAAATGATTTGTCTGCCTAAACACTTCCGTAGGGGCGGGGCAAATGCCCCTTTGCCCCCCCCCCCCCCCCCCCCCCCCGAGATAGATTCGACGCCCCTGATCTTCCCTGGGTATGCCCATAGATGTATCCTGACTGAGTCACCAGTCACCGTCGTTTCTCAGGAATGATTCAGGAAATGGAGGGGGTTCAATTATGGCGATATAGTTTTTGTAATTGTTTGTTTGTTTTCGTACATATTTTGCAGATGGTCCCAAGTTACTCGCGTCATAGCATGTGTACATGTAGGCCTATACTATGTGACGTTGTCAACGTCTGAGCCATACCTTACATTGTACAGTAAAATTCTCGTCGGCCTCATGCCAAAAGGGCACTAATAGTGTACAAAGTCTATGGTGTTAAGGCCCTTTTGGCATAAGGCCGACGGTTATGTCGATGTTACTTTCTTCGCGAGCGAGCGAAGCGAGCGAGCTCTTGAGAAAATTATGTATACATTTTCCTACAAGATAGAATACTGTTCAGCTCTGTTACCTGTCTGAAGGCCGGCGCACAGACGTCATGCAATATGCCAAAGTTGATACAATCACATTTCTGCTTCCTCCATTTTTTTTTCAAAATTCAGGGGGGGGGGGGATGATTGTACAGGCCATCCCCCCCTCCTCCATTTCAGGGGGGATATATCCCCCCCCCCCATCCCCCCGGGATTTACGCCCATGCTTCCATGCAACAGGACCCTGTTTGAGAAACACTAAGCGTTATCAAAAGCCGAGTCCGAATATAGCTACCAGTGGTTAAAGGGACATGCCAGACAATTTTAATAATTTCACACCATGTAGTACATAAATCGACAGCTTCATGTATAGATTTGTGGAATTTATTGTGGTCCTTGAGCTGAGAAACCAATACTTTGACAAATCTTAAACAAATTACACTGAACAATGATGATGACATAGGAGGCTCACATATTTCTGAAATGTAGCAGTGTAATTCCACAACACCTCTTGCTTGCATACAAGTTCACCTGAGTGTAATCTATGCATGACTTGTTTTGTTTATGCTTCCTTGAGCCCCAACTCATGCATTCTATGGTGAGGCTGCCATGCCATCATCTGTGTTCATTGCAATTTGTTATAAAATTTGAAAACATTCTTATTGTTCATCCAAATCATTATAAATTCTGAACTCTGTACTCAATATAACTAATATAGTTGTTGAAATGTAAAAGTCTGAAAATCACCTGGAGGTCTCCATTGATGAGTGGAAACATGATATCAAAAGATTTCGTTCTGAAATTCTCTTCTGTTGAATAATATATTGTTTTACAATCTTTCAGCCCCGCCTGTGTATCTTGTCGTTTCATCGGACATGTCTTGCAACCAAACGCATCTCAACACGTGTTTCTTGGAGTCAGAGGTCGGAGAATCAATCCGTTTGCACGTTCAGCCTCACGGCGCCCTCTCCGAGGTCCGTTGGAGGATTGAGTGGTATCGGTTCTACAGCGGGCTGTTGCCAGTATTTCACAGGTGAGCAGGTGTATTTTCTTATTACGGTAAATACTATATAGTAGGGTATACAGAGACACAGACAGACAAACACAGACACACACAAATAAGTCTTAACAAATGTGTTCCGCGTCTGTGTGTGTGACCCAAAGAGATTTTATAGAAATCTCTCTGTTATGTCCATCATTAATTGGCACTTATAAGTGAGTTCTTTTTATCTTCTTTCCGTTTATGTGGTTGTAGAAAAAAGGCAACAAACTGTCTATATACCGACAATAAAATTTATGTCTAAGCCTGTGAAGTCTATATTTCATGTATTACCAACAAGCATTATACATGTAAAGAAAGAAACAGAAACGTCTCTAAAAATCTTTTAGTGAACCGGAGACTCCCCAGTAGCGTGGTTAAAAAGATTGCGTTGGGATAACGTAATTTATCCAAAAGCCTGCAAGACAATGGTTTAATATATAGTGAACTCCAAGTTTCTGTACTTAAGCTTCACAGGTCAATAGAACAGTTTTATAATGTATGCAGACTTTATGCATGCTTTGCTCACAAAAAGTTGCCCTTAACATCCCCAGAGCTTGCCGGAGGCTTGCCCTACCTAGCAACAACTCAGGAAATTCCTGCCTGGGTCTATATGGAACTTAATGGGAGGGAATATGTGAATGATAATTCGTTACTATACTATATTATGCTGTTATAGGAAAAGAAACAGCCATAAAATTTTAAACAGGCTATTGTCTTGGTTATAATAGGCATAAGAGAAAGCTCAATTCTTCAGTACAGTCGGGCAATCAAGGCTATCGTCTTAGATTCATTGTTGTTGCTTTTCCCATAATGCAACTAAAATGATCTTTCCACTCTTTGTTCCAGAGTGATCTTTAAAGCTCTCTTTTTCTTTTCTTGATTGTTAGTAGTTATATTAACTTCCTTGTTTGGGTTGCAATCAGCTTTCGAGAAATCCTAGACAGCCCCAGATTAAACTATCCAGACGAAGATTCTCAAAGGGAGGCCATTACTATAACAAGCCTCGGCGAAGATAGTTTCTACCCAAACCGATATATAGCCGAAATCTACGTGGTCGACGATCACGACAATGGTGGACACGCGTCCGCCGGTGACCGAGATCCAATCGCAGTGTTTGACCTCACCCAGGCCGAATGGCGGAATCCATCTATAACCAGAGTCTACTTTGTTATTGAATCCATACCGGTTGGTAAGTGCATCTTGAAAGCATGTATGTCATTAAAATGATGAATATTAAGATAGAATCACCCATCGCATCGCATTAGCATTATTATTGTCATTTTGATGGTACTATGACATAAATCGTATCAATTGTCACCCTCTGTTGTGCAAATGTATTTTTAAGATTGCAACTGCTGATCTTGATATACGTATACATTATTTTTAGCAAATATGTCGGAAGAAAGTGTCAGTGGGAATCCAACCTGTTATCTACTGCTGTGTGTCGGCATTTGTACAGAGGAATACAACTGAAAAAGCGATTAAAGTACTTTTTCACCCTTCTGCATTAATATTCTCTTGCTTTTATTCAATAAACTTTGTCCGCCTTGGGCTATTAACATAAAAATGTCGCAATTTTGAAGCCTGGGTATTTGTTCCAAATTCATCAAGTCACTGACGGCAACCGGGACGAGCTTGGTTGTGGTGTCGCTGTACCCGGAAAGTAGTAGATGACAGGTTCAATTTCCACTGGTTCCTTTATCCGACATGTTTGTTAAAATGTACATGAACATTTTGCGATCTTACAAAATTTTATGTATTTGAACGGAGAGTAACAAATTCATTGATACAAAAATTTGTCAGAGCACATCTTAAGCCCTCTGCATTAGTTATCTTGCTTTTATTTTCGTTGCAGTTGTTATTATCATTTATGGTAATAATGATACAGACATCATAAATATTTTTTTTTCTCTTTAACGATTCCATAGAAATTGCACCTCCTGTTACTGGTAATGCGGCGACGCTGGATTTAAATCAATACATCAGTTCAGACCAACCCAGACCGCTTCACTTCAGATGGGCAAGTGAGGGCGCTATCGATATTCTTGGTCGACGAGACCACATTCTGTTGGAGGAGCATGACTCCACGTTGAACCTGTATCATCTGGGGGAGGAGCAGCTCGACGGTGTGATCAGGGGGATGGCTTACAGGAGGAACGGGCGAGTTCCTGGCAGGGTCCTGGTTGCCTCCCGCCGATTTAAAATGCAAGAAGGTTAGAAAATGCCGGGAAAATGGTGGGGGGGGGGGGGGGAGGAATTTGAAGAGAACATACATGTTCGATGTTTGAACTCCGTGCAGTGAAAAACTCATGTGAGTGTGTGCCGCAGGTTCGTCGAGTCACATTATAAAGTAAGAGGGCAAAGTTTGCAGATTAAGTTGAACATGCTGTGTTCAAAGCACTGTAATCCGTTTTATTGAACAAAGAGCCGAAAAATTCCCAAAACGAGTGTCACAGTTGTCTGCATTGAATCAGTAAATGGTGACAAACATGTAAAAGACATTCACTCGTTAAGTCCAGACGATTTTCAAAATTTCACATCATATGTAGTACATAAATCGACAGCTCCATGTATAGATTTGTGGAGTTTATTGTGGTCCGTAAGCAGAGAAACCAATACTCTGAAAAAGCCTAAAACAGGTTACACTGAACAAGGATAATGAGGTAGAGGCTCACTAATTTCAGGAATGTAGCAATGTAATTCCCATCACAATACCGCTTGCTTAATATGCTAACAAGTTTACCTGTGCAGAATTTTTGTATGCCTTCTTTTTTCTTCTTTTTTTTTTCTGCTTCCTTGAGCCCCCACTCATGCATTCCTATGATGAAGCTGCCAGGCAATCATCCTTGTTCATAGTGATTTGCTATGAATATTGAAAGCATTCTTATTCCTCATTCTAATCGCTATGCATTCTTAAACTGTGTACCCAGTAGGCCCTAATACCAATTTATAGCTGTTTAAATATAAAAGTATGAAAATCATCCGGAGTGCTACTTTTATGTATGTGCGTGCTGCTTGAAGGTTTCCATGAAGCCCATGTGGATATTTTGCCAGACAATCTACTTGGTGATATTCGTTAGTCCGAAAGTGCGTTAATCCGAAAATGAAATAACATTCGTTATTCCGAAGGTTCGATATTCCGAAATACACAAATTCCCCGTACTTAGAGGTTCGTTAATCCGAACATTTGTGCCTTCATTTCGAAGGTACGTTATTCCGCATCATTGAGCATAGTTGAGTTGCAGTTCGTTATTCGGAAAGTTCGTAGATCCGAATATGAAAAGAAGGCATGTACAAAAGACCTTCGGAATTACGAGCCTAATACAGTTTCCGGATAAACGAACATTCGGAATAACGAACCCTTTTTCGTCTTCGGATTGACGAACCATCCGAATAACGAACTTTCTTAATGACGGCCTGTAACCCAATCTATAAACCATAAGATTGAGACGTTTATGTAAGGGGTGGCACTCGTTCGTTTAGTGAAAGGAGAAAAAGAGCCGCTTTGATTTTGGCAGGATTTGCACATCAGCAAACATCATACGCATGTTTGCATGTTATCAAACCACATAGTGTTGGCCATCTTGGCGTGATTGTGAGCCTCTGCTTCACTCCTTTGATTTTTATTTGTTTGATTTTTATTCATTCATTTTATTTATTTATTTATTTATTTATTTATTTATTTATTTATTTATTTATTTATCTGTTTATTTATTTATTTATTTATTTGTTTATTCATTAATTTTTGCAAACAGTATTCATTGGTCTTTCTATAGGAAAAAACCAAGTTTGCAACGGGCCCTTCACCGATCGAGTGTGTACGTGTCGCTCTGGATACACGCTGGATGGAACAAACTGCATTGGTAAGTTGAAGTGAAAGTTGAAGTGAAAGTTGAAGTGAAAGTTGAAGCTGTCACAACATTACCTACGTCTTGATTGTATACCCAGCAGATATAAAGTTATACAGCTGTTTGAAAATCCTGCATACTTGGTAATACATCAAAAATGCCGAAAATATGGTTACTACTTTTTCTGACGTTCACAAAATTCAAACCATACTTGCATAGGGTCTGAAGAAGAAGTACCCCATCTACGACTGCCCATGACCTGGATCGTGTATGGCATTGTCTTTCCGTGATTTTAAAGTGGAAGTCCGGTTCGTCTGAAACGAAAGAGCAAAATTTTACAAGCACCACATCGAAAACGTGATCAAATTAAAGAAGTTAGAGGGAAGTTATGAAATTGTGAGGTTTCACTTGTCTCCACAACAGCAGTTCTTGAGCAGTCAATACCAATATAAAAATAGTGAGTTGATGTAGCCATCGCCTCACAATATGCCATATAATACTCAGTATTTTGTACATAAATCTTGAATTTTTCAGCTCTTTTGTTCCAGCGCGATTGTCTCAAATCTCACTGTGTCTAAGTGACCTTTATTTTGAAGTCAGCCAGGTATAACATAATGTTCTACACTTTTATGGCAGAAAATTTCATTTTGTTATTGTATTTTTTTTTTTGGACACGATAAATGGAAAATAGTGAGGTAATGTCATCATGCAGCTCACTCATTTTCATATTCATATCTACTGTTTGAGAACCGCGTTATAAGAGTTGTATATTTATAAGAACCGTTTTATAAGAATTAGCGAATAAATCTTATAGCTTCCTCACTTCAAATCTGATTTGAAGAAATTGTCATTTTTTTGCACGATAAATGGAAAATGGTGAGGTGATGACATCATCAGATCACTCATTTGCATATTCATATCTACTGTTCGAGAACCGTTTTACAATAGTTACATATTCATAAGAACCGTTTTACAAGAATTAGCGAATAGATTTTATAGCTTCCTTACTTTAAGTCCGATTTTGAAGAAATTGTCACTATAGTCCTGCACTAATTTACTCTTTCTTCTCAGACTAAGTAGTAACTCGCCTGAAATTCCCCTTTAACAAACTTTTCCATTTCTTTTCTTTTTTTACAAGTCATTTGAATAGTGATGCATGAAGAAAGGGCGGAAAGACACCAGTTTTGTTCATTACAAGTGGGCAAGTTTTCATCTATTCTGTATTCATACACGTCTTATAACACACTTGTAAGCAAATAAACATAAAATATCCAGCAAGGAAAAAAAGAATCATCGGTGTTATCTTGACCTATTATGTATATATATTTTTTGAAATGATTAGGACATCAAATCATCTCACCCCCAAGTACCACGTTGATTTATACTGGAATACATGAACATTTTATGCGATTCCGCATTTACCAGCAAATCCTTGCCACTTGGCGGCGACAAAATAATGATAGAACTTGGTATACAGCACAATGGCACAGCGTCGAATGACCTTGATGGGGTGGGGTAGGGAGGGGGCTAAAGAAGCTGCAATAGCAGTGGCATTGACAAGCACTAAAGATGATTACTATGAAACACATAAAAGGGAAAATGGGGTAACGGAAACCAGGGACTAACATAGCTCACTGGATGTATAACTTACCTGGAAAGTACAATCGAGAAGTCAAATAATTAGTATCAGAGTTAATCAAAATCGGCCCATGCCTAACCGACTATAATGCAAGACCAGTAGGCGGTTTGGTATATGCATTGTGACTGCGGTTAATGTGATTGATCATGGAGTTCATCAAATCCTTACTCTTAGATTAAGAGTCCCAAATTGAAGTCGTCAGTAATGTATAGCGGTGCGATGAATCAATATAGAAGAGATTTTGACGACGCTGATAGACGCCAAACAACGCGGGCGCTGTTGATAGTCAATATCATGACGGCAATTCTATGTAACTATCAATGTCAGGTTATACTGTAATTCACAACCCTACATCTAAACAATTTTATTATCTGCTCACACACATGAACAAGAAATCATCATCGCCAGTTAACTGCCTTTTCGGATATTATGTGCCCTATAATAGCAAAGTGTTAAGCTTTAAAATGTGTGAGCACTTCTTTGTAGGTGTGTGTGTGTGTGTGTGTGTGTGTGTGTGTGTGTGTGTGTGTGTGTGTGTGTGTGTGTGTGTGTGTGTGTGTGTGTGTGTGTATCTGTTTTGACACACTCTGTATGTACATGTTACCGAACTTGGTGGAAGAAACCAAGAAATGATAAACCAAACCAGACTTCATGATTTGTATTCATTAAGAGCTGTACATGTACATGACGACATGATATTTAGCTAATGTGGCATGGCAAATTATTACGTAAGACGAACTTATTGCATTGCAAACTCAATGAAAGCAAATGCTTTAGAGCAAACATCAAGGTATTTCAACGTGAGCAACAATAAACCATCTTGCCATACAGTATAAATGCCAAAATCATGGACATGGTAACTACTGTATGATGATAACTAGGAAATGTGATACGCTTTATTCAGTAGGTATTTCTTGAGCTTTCATTTTAACAGTTGTATACATAGCACTTATACAGCGTAAAAATGTAATTTCTGATTTTATATTCGAGAACTAAATTTATAGTTTGAAGATGGGTTTCATATTTTTGTGATTACTACATGTAAGGTGTACATAGCTTTTTAATATAGTCAAAATAACAGTATAGTTGGCTTATGGCAGATTATTTTTTTTTCTTTTGCTATTGGAAATTGCTGCGTAACTGTGAAAGCTTGTCACTTTGAGCAGCCACGCGCAGCTACGGTCAATGCATTTCTTTTGTGTCTGCTTGTATGAACGCATTCTGGACTATTATTGAAACATTAACATCAGCTGAAGAAATTATTGAAGTGATACTTAATAACACTTGATGAAGTATTTAAAAAAGCACCTGAAAAATAACAACACTGTCTTGTTACTTCGATCGCATTATGACTAAAGACCTTACGATATACATAGGCAGAAGTACTCTGGCGTAGGTAATGAAATGTCCCTTTGGATGTATTTTGCTATGGAAAGCCTTTTGGCATGTTCAGGTTGTCGTAATGCGGATCGCAGCAGGCGAGCCGTTGCTTATTGTTGGACTTTTTTTTACATACTTCTCGAGGTTATTATTGTCTGTAGCTATCATTGCTTTCAGCTGTTGTGCACAACAACAAATAATCATCAGCTCAGATAATCATTTCTGACTATTAACTTCTCCATTTGTGCAGACATCAACGAGTGTGTATGGGCCAGCACTATGTGTGCACCCGAGGCGATGTGCGTCAACACGGAGGGTTCCTTCCGCTGCGAGTGTTCGCGGGGCTTCGCCGGAGACGGCATCACCGCCTGTGCGGGTGAGAGCGAGTTATGAGAAACATCTAAAATGACTCATTTATCACAGACCGCATCCGCATGCATCCCCCTCCCCTTTCCCGGGATTACAGCGTTGCAAGTAATCACCAAAGGCACGTCATTTTATATGTATGTATAGCGGGTGTACAAATATTTGACGTCCCAAACTAAGAATTGATACCCTGGCGTCAAGACATATTTCCTTGTTCTCTTCACAATCTTCTCCGCCTCCTCCACCTTCTCCTTGTATTCCTTTTTAACCATCCCTCCCACCCCCCCCCCCCCAATCCACCCGAAGATGTTGATAAGGGAAAGTGGACAATGGGCACGATCAATTAAGGGGGTTCTCCCGCCCCCACATGTCAGATCGGGTACTAATTCAACTTTGTGGTCACGTTCGTGAAATAACCTTGAAATCAGAGTGTACAGTTTTAACCTCACCGATTTATCATTACAAATAAAATCGTGTCTACCTTCATCTATGAGTGGTAAGAGAGCAGAACAACAACCCAAACCATCGCATGTAAATTACATTTTTTTCCCCTATAAGATACTGTGTCTCGTGTACCGGGATTTCACTCAAAGACACTATTTAAAAGAGAGATGTGTCTCATCAAATCTGTTTATATCACAACGGAGTCGATGTATCAAAATTAATACACAAACACACAAACAAACATACAAACTAACAATTATTTTACATTGAGTTCTGAGCGTCTTTTCGGGAAGTGTATTAAGAGTCGATTTTGTCCTATTCGCATCCACGAAACCCGTATGTGTGTGTTGTTGTTTTTTTATGCGTAGTGGAAGAGATTGGATAATTGCCAATAATCTAAAACGGGCTTTATTCTCATCATTTCTACGCATTATTGCAGAACTGGCTGCTACGTAATATAGGTTCCACATCGCTTAAAATATGTAGTTGTATTGCAATGACTTAAATACAATGATAGGATTGCAACAGACAATGTGCATAAAGATGTAAATACAATACATCACACAAGAAAGAGAAAAGAAAGAAAGTAAGTAAGACAGACAGACAGACAGACGCACAAACACACAAAGAGAGAGAGAGAGAGGGGGGGGAAAGAGGAATATGATTATGCAGCAGTGATTGATACTTTGGTGAACTTTCAAACGATTCGAACGCCTCTTCGCCCGAAGAAACGCAGAAAAAAAAGAAGAGGAAGAAGAAGAAGAAGAAGGAGAAGAAGAAGGAGAAGAAGAAGATAGAAATGGAATATATGGGTATATTGGAATCAATTTCTGAGGCTAGATATCAAAACAACCACAACATCATATCACTAGTATGTCAGAGATCAGACGAAGGAGTTCTAATTTGGCTGAGCTATCGAAAACTTTGGGAAGACGAATTTCAAGTGACAGAATGACAGCCTATTAAGAATAATGGGGCGAGATACTATTGAGCTCTATCTTTACCGTCATGATATTATATCGATATGCAAATTCACAAGGCTTTTCTTCTCAATGAAAAAGGAAACGGAACTGGATCTGCACTCGAGGGAATCGCTTGATATGTGTACGCACTCGTGCCTTGAGGGAAAGAAGTGAAGACAAGAATGGAAAAAAAAAAATAAAAATATCCAGGCCTTGCCCTGTCAATGTGTCCTATCACATTTGTCTGTCATCGGATGATGCGGCTCAGGCAGCATGGGTGAAGGAGGCGAGAACTATATTATGTTGCAAAAATCGGCGAGGTGTGATAATATGTAGGCTAAGCGTCATAGCGTTGACGCCATGGGTTTGACTCGTCTCTAAACACAATAGAAAGTATATAAAAAACCCCAACAGAAGCAGACAAGGGTTCTCGTCCATGATTCACTGTCTCTGCTATCACAGGGAGCTAAAGCTAAAATGGGTTTATAGCAGCCCAGATTGATCACACGTCATGCCACACTGCCATCAACAACACACATAAAGTACCGTGTGCAATGCAAAGACCGACAACAACAACGACAACAGAAATATGATAAAGAGGATAAAGTGGAACAAGTACAAGAAAAAAAGGAGGGAAGAGAGGAATAAGAAGGTGATGATGAAGAAGACATGTCTGCTGACGGAGGATAGGGGATTTAGTGCTTAGAAGGGAGGGGGGAACGAATCCTCTGTTTACTCAAGCAAGGGTTTATGGGATAAAGGCTGAAAACAGGCGTTGGGGGATCTTGAGGCCGTTGAACTCTACAGTGATTTCATATCTACCGTAGTTTTTTGCCTTCCTAGCTCTGCTTTAATGCTCCTAGGAGATTTCTGCATGTCCAAATGGCAGTGACAGGTTGATCAACCTTTTTTTTTTCTTAGGCTGATCTGATTTTCCAGAAAAGTTATTGACCTTACCTCCCAAAGGTTTGATTTTTTTTTCCGTCCAACTTTCAAGCACTTAGTAGTATCGTTTCGTGACAGGCAGTTATACGTACAGCACTGAAGAAAAGTTCAGATTTTGCCGTATCTTCGTGGTCATTCATATTTCTACGTCTCGTTTATGTTTGTATTTTTCCCAATACTCCTCCTTTTCCTACTCTCTGTTAGCCAAAGTCATGATTTTACAAGTTTGTACACTAGTAGCTTAAAGTACGCAACCATCTCGTTTTCACTATTCTAACCATTGTCACTACCATCCTCGTCATCACCATTTTATATCTTTACTCTTACATCGATCATTTTTTCCTCTACCCCTCTTTGAGTTCTCCTGCTTGATATCTACAGCATCTCAGATTATCATGTCATGTCAAGTCATGTCGTAAACATCTTCGTTGTCACCCTCCCCCACATTAGCGTTACCATTTTGGCTGGTTATTACTATTTACTCATTTCTCCCGTTTCTATGGATACCGCCACAGTTTTAAGGACGTGCACACACGCACAGGTATTTGGACTGGTGTCCGGTAAAGAGTTTTCGGATTATCTTTCAGATGTTGACGAGTGCACCGTGGAGAACCCGTGTCATCCATCAGGGCTCTGTATAAACTCTCACGGTTCCTTCTCTTGCTCATGCGCAGACGGGTACATCGGCGACGGGTTCGATTGTACAGGTGAGTTGGTCTCCCATGCAACTAGCGGCTAATTTGGACTCTCATACCTGTGATTGAAACGGGAAATATGATCGATACATCGAGAGATGGGGATCGATAAACTCCCTTCTGTAATAATTTGACACTCCAGACATTTTATTGGACCTACGGTAAAATTTTTCAGTAGGCGTTCTCATGTTTGCGCATCTTCAAAACACTATTCCAAATTTGATATGAATTTACAAGAACTTTTGCGGGCACCGCATTAACATGTTTAACGTTCGGGTTTCCAATGTCTTCCTATTTCATTTGATATTCATGAAAGGGCATAATCGCAAAGGACCGCTGCAATTTTGTATAAAAAATGACCTCATCTTAGAACTTAACGAATAAAGAAGAAGGAATTCTCATCCAATTTCTAATATCCGTTTGCTCGGCCATTCAAGGCGGCCTACACACACCTGCAGGGATTTAGAGGACAGTAAGATGGAGTTCTTTTCAAGGACCCCCTTTGACGATTTGCAAACAAAAGCTTCATCAAACAGAAAGTCAAAAGCATATCAGAGAGTGACTATCTGTCTGAGACCTATATAGCCATTCCCATATCGATACATCAATTCATCTCCCCTCTCTCTCTCTCTCTCTCTCTCTCTCTCTCTTTCTGTCTGCCTACACAAATGTCAATCTTTTCATCTGTTTGCCCAGTTTGATCAAGACATACGGATCTGTCCCATAAAGGAATGGTATAGTATCTGTTGAGATGAGGATTGAGCTTCTAACTTTTTGCGAGATACTAAGAAATCACTTATGAAATGTTACAGAGCATACAATTCTAAGAGGAATTCCAAGTTTGTTTCATGAAAATCGGTTTTGAAATGGCCGAGACATCCAAAAACAAAGTGAAACAATGCAATCCTAATAAAAGGTGTGTCCCACCTTTTATTTGGATCCTTTTGTTTGGGATATATAACAGCCATTTCATGACCAATTTTTATCAAACAAACTTTGGACCCCTCTTAGAATCACATGCTTTTGATATTTCATAAGAAGTTTCTCATTATCTTATAAAGAAAATTTGAATCCTGAAGCCCAATCTTAACCAAAACTATACCATCCCTTTAAACTTTCCATCTATCTCCCTTTCTTTTTGTATGTTTTCCTTCCTCAATGTATGTCTTCATATCTACCTATCTATGGGTTTTCTCTTAGATACCACTCCCTGCCTTTGACACCTTACGTACCCTTTTTCTTTTCTTTGTTCTGCGTCCCTGCCCCCTCCCAGCCAGTGCATGTAGAGTTTAGCCCATACGTGTCTTCTTACCCTGCATGTTTGTCATTTTGCTTCTGACAAAGACTCTGCTATGTTTAGGATCGAAAGCTCAGGCCCCTTTTGACTCCATTCTCTAGGTCGATGCATCTTTGTAATCACTCATCCGTAATTTCTTCCGTTCATCTGTTGGTCTTACTGTTTGTCTGTACATTTGAGTTCATTTCATATTTCTCAAGTAGAGGGGATAAATCAAAATAGCAAGTACGATGCAAATGAATGCTCTTATTCAGCGTGACTGCAATGAACATTTCACACCTTTTCAAACTCTGCTTGACGTCACGCATGGCAACTGCAGTGGCACTTAGGGTAGAATTCACTGTATCGAGGCAAAAAGAAACAAAATGTATATCATCCAAAGAATCAGCATGGCATACTTACCCCCTTTCGTCGAGTCTGCACCACTTTCTCCCTAACGTCTTTCACGCCTTTCTGCGATAATTTTACATAAAATCCCACCTGGGATACTCGTAGCATTTTGCTCTATTCTACGCATTTTTTTTTCTTCCTAACTTGACACATGACAGTTGTTTTCCTTCTTTCGATTTTGATCTCCCACGTGTGAGATCTTTAGTTTTTTTCCCCTTTTGCAGTTTCTCCAAACGAATTGACAATGGCTTTCGTAATGTAATCAAGAAATTGAGCGCCAACATGATTCCCAATTGGACGAACTGTGTCGGTTAGAAATAGGATCCTGAAAAGACCGAAGTTTGGACTGAGAAAAGAAAGAAAAAACAGGAAAAAAGGGGAAAAGCTGACTTTGGCAGGTTAATCCTCCGCGTAAAATGACATCTTTTTGGCGCCAACTGCGTCTCTAACTTTCCCTCAAGTCCTTGCGATCTTGTCATTACCAGTGATTACAGTGGAGAATTTGTCGGGACACATGATGGCGCATGCAAATCTTATTTGATTTTATACTGTGATGTACACCCATTTGATTCATAGCGTTTCCTGTCTTGCAGTCATGAATAGTTACTGAACAGAAACTTTTGCACCCATAATTTCGTATCTTCGTGTTGAGGTATACATGTATAGGGATTGATTCCAAGAATAGCCAAGTTAATTTTCTGTCGAAAATATTCCTCTCGTCTCTCAAACTTGGCATACCGCATTGAAGGGATAAAGCGCATTTATTGGCATATTCTTCTTATATCCAAACCCCTAGAAATATTCATATAAGGCTTTTCTGCAGATACATGGAAATGTCAATGAAATACTGATATAGATATAGTGAACTACATTCATGGTAATGTCAGATGCCAGGTTTAAACTTGCTTTTGCCTTTGTCTTTGTCTGTGGATTTTCATCTGTTCATTTGAGATTATACATTGACTATTCCGGACCATTTTAAAGTGTTTGCCGAGAAGTGGGTGTTATTACTAATAATGAGTTATAAAAGTTGAATGCAATAATAACGAGTTGAAAGTGAGTCGGTTGCTAGCTGACTGTGCATACTTCTGTTTTCCATATGCGTAATAAGCCATTTCTCACTCTGCGATGTCCAAACTATGACGTCATAATATTCATGTCACTTAAAGCGGGGGTGTGCAGCCTTGTCGCCCATGTATTGCGGGAGAAAGATTCGAGAGATATAGATGTGACACCCACTGAGAACACGTATAATGATAACCATGATGAAATGATATTCATAAATGGCGGAAAAACTGACATTACTTGGGGCTACCATTATTTATTAAGTTATTCGAATGCGGTTCAGGCTCCGTTTTACAAGAGGCAGATAAGCTCTTATAAGTTCTCTTGGGAATATGGTTAAGTTCATGCCCATTTCAAAGTGGGGAAAACCCCCAAATCCCCAACAACCTACCCGAAATATCGATACACGAAATCGTTTTCTTGTGTGCCCTGCGAAGTTTATGATAGAGACACTTCTCACCCTTCCTCTCACCCCTGTTCTCTAGCCATTAGCGAGTGGACCTTGTGGTCAAGTTGGTCGGCGTGTAGCCAGTCCTGCGGCAACTCCGAGCGAATCCGCAGTCGAGAGTGCACTCACCCCGAGAGCGGCATGATTTGCTACGGGCCGTCCTCCCAGGCGGAAAGCTGCCGGGGGAACCCGCCCTGCCCAGGTAAGCCAAACAAACACCGGTGGCTGCAAAAGGGAGGGAGGGAGTGAGGGACGGGATAGAGAAATGCGAAAAGCAAGGGGAGGGGTTAGAGAGGGAGAGACGGATAAAGAGATAGAGGAGAAAGGGAGGGAGCGGAAAGGTTGCCTCAGAGTTAAGAATGCAAGAACGAGAACAAGGTATTTACGCCAGGTGCAACGTGCGCCTACGGGCCCTCCGAGACACGAATTAGGGTGCGGAATCGGGCGTCTGTTAAAACCTCTGCGTGCAAATTAGAACGCCGGCGTTTCTTTAATGAGCTGTAAAAGAACGATCATGACTCGAGTGTGAAGATATCTAGGGCGGTAATTTCTGGAGCAAGTCGAAAATCGTCACCTTCACAGGTTGAGGTACTGTTTTGTCTTCAAGGCTGGATAGTGTTATAGCTCTGTGGAAAAAAAAATCTCTGCTATAGGCTGGTCCGATGATACAATCACATCTATGGATCGTCTATCATTACACCAGCTCACTAATAGCTTGTCGACTTTTTATCTTAAATCAAAGGTTTGTTTTAGTTGCCTTTATTGCTATTTTTCTCCTTAAGGAGGTAGGCCTACTTATACTGCTCGGTTTGTCTTTCTTTTAACGTCCATCTTCATAGATAGGTGATATACCTTTTTGCCTTCATCAGCTGCTGCTTTGAAGGGCAGTCTTCAGGTGACCTTTAGGTACAATCTGAAATTAAAAGCGAGAATACAACGCTGTAATGCGGAATATTTCGAGTGGAATCGAACCGAAGAAGAAACTTTGGAATTGGACGTGTTGGAGGGAACAAATAATGTGTGTAAAGTTTTGGCTTGCAGATTTTCTCAGATCTTCCAACTAGAGTTGCATTGGTGGGCAAGTTCTTAGGAAATGTTTCACGAAGGTTCTATGTCAATCTTATAAGTTAAGATCGACTTTAATGGTATGCCACTTGCTTCCCTGTGCAGTTTCATCCGACTTTCATCAGAATCCATATCAAATTGTTATCAAAGTTAACATAAATTTTTTCGTGACCTATTTTATGTTGTATATCAGCAAGTGCGGGTAAAAGTCTCCAACTGTTCATTTTCATGTAGAACATGTAGGAGTTAACGTTAGCACATGATTGAAGACACACACATCAGCGTACCGTAATTCTAAGTTAATCTTCACTTTTAAGATCGACTGAGATTCTTCGTGAAACGCCTCCAGGTGATATCGGAAGTAGATACGGTATTTGAGGCATGACGAAAGTGAGCATGACAGCTCATGTCATCATCACGGGCAACTGTCGCCATCGGAGTCACGTCACGACCTTGCCGAAATCTCGGTAATCGTATAAACATGCAATCCTTTATAACTATACAAGCACTAAGCTGCTCCGGACTGATGGAGGTTGAGGGAAGGCGTGTCGACGAGACACTCTAGCGGGTATACAAGCCACCAACAACCTGTCTCCGAGCGATGGACACAACTAAACCAAAAGGCTGTCTGGAAAGTGATCTGTGGGACTCATGGCAAGAGACCTGCTCCGTTTTCAGGAGAGAATAAAGGGACAGATGATAGTACAACTCTCAGCGAATTCTGCCCCGCCCTTGGCAGTTGTCAGAAAAACCTCTCCGCAAATTAACAAAATCAATCTTGTTTGGGGGAAAAGTCCCGGCAGACTGTAAACTGATTTGTACTTGTAATAGTATGATATCACTTGGTGCAAATGGAGGCGTATCTTACCCCATTACGGTTCAAGGACTTGACAGTTAATTGCTTTAAGAGGAATGACACTCAATATGCGGATTGAGTGAATGCAGCAATATCAGTAGAACACATCAGTGAAGTTTGAGCAAAATCGGACAATCCCTTGAAAAGTTGTGATTTTTTTTTTTCAAGTTTCGGTGCCGCCATCGCTGGATACGAAAAAGATATAGTCTAGAACTCACTACACACATGGCAGGACAAAGATATGTATAAAAGATATTTTAAAGATAAATCAACATGTTTTAATTTTTCTGATATAACATGTATAATGAATGAGCTCTTGACTATACATCTTTCAGAAAGCAGGGTGAATGGCATTGCCATTGTCAGTATACAAGTCGAGAGAAGGTGTATTTTTCATTAATAAAAGAAAAACTAAAAGTGATGGAAAAGAGAATTTTGCTTTTATCATTATACACGTACCTTATTTCCTTGTGTATTTACTTGTGCTGCTTAAGACGTCTACAACTTGCAATAGGGAGGAGAGATACTATATAGACTTTTACATTTTCTGTCAGACCAACCATACAGATCCGACATTCTAAGCTATGATATAAGATTAAATCCCATAATTGGAACGCCCTCACCCTACTCCTCGTCCACCGTAGAATATGACATGAATGAAAGGCTATTGTCTTGAAGGTGACGTCAAGGGCTATAATTGGTTTAGGAGTTGTATTCGATTCGGTCTTTGGAAAGTCTGTGATGTTGGTGAAAGTCTGGCTCACAGACCCTTTACAGTGGACGTGCAAAGTGATAGCACCTAGCGCTGGCTTTTGTCTAGCTCTCAAAGTTGAGAAAACGTTACGAATTCGGAAGTGAGTTCTGAGAAAGGTATAGAGGAGCTGATTACGTAGCAGGAAATGCATAATATTTGATGTGTTTGTTGACAGAACGTCACTTCTGACGTAGCATTAGAAATGACAGATGTTAATCTGATCGCGCTCTGTCATTCCTCCCGCCACATTTGAATCAATCTCACAGTAATGATTCGAATAATGTCGTCACTTATACGGAGGGTCTACGCAATGAGCAAACTTTACCAATATCCTGATCAATGTCGACCATGCTTTACTGAACCCCCTCTCCTCCTTATTGATATTCCTCAGTAATTTTATGATGGAGCAGTTTTTCATACTACCGGCAAGCATAATGTTTGCCACCATCACGTGATCTACGACCTTATGTTTACATGTAGCAATCGATATGTCTTTTCATAATCCTGCTCATCTTTTTAAAGAAATAACGAAAAAGCAAAAAACAAACAGAACACCAGACTTTATTTTTTCTTTGAGCCCGTCCTTTCCGCATGAAAAATCGAGACTGATCATCACAATACGGCACATTCAGTCATCCTTCTTTACAGGCAACCTGTCTGTCAGCCACGCATCAATCTCACGATAATGTGTTTATAGACACTTCTTCATGTTCTCACTAAGTATTCATCTATCAAGCTCTCGGTACCACTGAGGATGAACGCGAAAGAAAACACTGCAATGCGTCGCTAGGTATGAGTAGAGTGATGGGTCCCAGCTAGTAAACCTATTTTTTTTTTCAAAAGGAATAAATATGATAGCTATCATGAGTATTAACATATGGATTTATCACTCCTTTTCCTCCTCTTCTTCTTCTTCCAGATATCTTTCAACCCCCTTCTCTCTCGTCAATCCCCTTCCCAACTCACCCTATTTACCCCTCCCCCTTCCCTTTTTAGTAGAATGGGATGACAAAAGCAAAACATATTTATTTGTAGAATGATATCATGGCCGTTATCTTGTTCGGAAAGGTCAGTTGATTAGAATGAAGATATTCTAGACCCCCAAATCCATAATAGTATATAGATATTGTCTGTTCTCTCGTTTTCTCATTCCTTTATCATTTATGCTCCTGATAATATGACTCTCTCGCTCTCTACCCATGGTTGCGTGACAAACGGGAACCCAAACCCTTTCTCGTCTCTGATGAACACCCTTCCGTGTAATTGAGATCTTAGACCTCGCATCACGAACAGCTCTCGATATTCGAGCGGGAAAATTTCCATGCGTTCCATGACTCGACAGGCACAAAAGATCTCGGAAAGTAGAGCGCGGATATCAAGTCACGAAACTATAGATTGAGTTTTTATTTATGTCTGTAAGATTGAACGATGCTAAATATGTTGAAATTGGAAAAGACTTTGCACAATCTAGACTGCAGAGTTTTGACAGAATGAAAAACATTATAATATCTTTGGTGCCTAGGGATGAGTAGAACGGACTTCTGATTCATTCAACAAAATTTTTGCTCTTTACGTACATAAATATTTTTTTTTTCACCATAATGTCTTGCAACATTTGTCTGATGCATTCGGTTCCCTCTTTAGGTGTCCTCGATAGGTTTGTGTGTCTGTTTGTCTGTTTCATTCTCCATCTGAGAAGATGGCTAGATAGACCATAATTCTGCGCTAGCTGGTGTTCCATGCTGGGTCCTGTTGGATGTGAGGCGGGACCACTTCACCGCGTTGTGCACCTGCTCAGTGCAATGAATGAATGAAGCGGGATCTTTTACGTGCATGAGTTGTGGCTTTCTGACACATGGGACCTCCATTTTATGTCCTATCCGGGGAACAGTGTGTTTTGAGTGTACTAGAGCTAGGGGACGGACTGATTACACACAACATCGCTCATTTAGATTCGGGAATCGAACTCGGGTCCTTCGGATCTTGAGGCAGACGCGCTACCAACTGAGCCAAATTACTGCTGATGAGCAGCGTGAAACACTATGTTTGGTTTTTTTTGTTTTGTTTTGTTTTGTTTTGTTTTTTTTTTTTTTTTGGGGGGGGGGCATTAAACATCAATATTAAATGGGTTAGTCAAATACCGGTTAGTGATTGGCTAAACACAATCACGTGATGGAGGTACATTCGTTATGTTCGCCCATGGGCGAACATTCTTGTAGTGTTCTCCCATGGGAAAACATTTTCACGTAACAAATAATGACAGAAATTAAGCCTAGACCGCGCGCGCACAGTAAATTTGGCTCTGCGCGAGCGAGCGATCGAGTGCGTTGTGCTGCACTGGCCCAGCCTGCTGGTTCTTACTTGACGTTGACGTATTTGACGTATTTGACTAACCCATGATATAATATAACAGATAATGACTTTTGTTGTTGGGAACATGTACCAAACGTTCCACCCTCAGGGTTTGAAATGCTATTTCGGGAGGCTATAAGTCCCTCGACTTCGTCTCGGGACTTAACCTCCCTCAATAGCATTTCAAACCCTTCGGGTGGAACAGTCGGTATGTTCCTTACCCCGCCAGTCATCATCTATATAATGTTTTCAAACAAAAACTTAGATGGATTCTCATTAATCAAATCAATAGTTTTGATGTTGTCATAAGGGTATGACTTTGACTTACGTGCACGTCACTAAACGTATACAATGTACAAGGGTTTTAGGATTAGAGGTCGTTGAAACGGTCCACAGAATATGAGATACACACACACACTCTCTCTCTTTCTTCCCCTTTCTTTCTTATCCTTTTTTAATCCAAGTGCTACGTGCAACACCTGCAAATCAATACAGTCTCTTCTTATGCAAGCACGCACGTCTACCCTGGACCATTATGACGTATTTCCGGCTAAAGCGCGCAAAATCCAGGCTGAAGGGGGGGGGAGGGACAATCAAACAGCTTTATGACCATAATTTCAACGACTTCTGATTACACTCTGCATGCACACTCACTCACGGAGTTGACTTTATTGGTCGATATGACCCTGACATATTGACAACCCCTGGCCCACTACTGGTATAGTATTTCTCAAGTTCATGATCAATTAGCGTTTGTGAAGTGTCTTTCTCCAAACTTGGAGACATCTCAGAGAGTGCGGGAGAAAAAAAAACAGACGGAGGGAAGCTGGTAGGATGAGAGTGACAGTGAAGAGAGAGAGAGGGAGCATTAAAAATTAGATTATCGATTGAATGAAATGACAGATGCAGGCGTCAAAACGCAGACATTGAGACAATACCGGAGCCGTCCACGACCAAGCAATCGATCGCTACGTCACCCGGAAGAAAGCCGATGAAAGGCTAGGGATGCGTCGCACCTAGATGACCATCGTTCATGCAGTCTAGGGTCCACGAATGGACATTTTATGCAGTGGAGAATTGTGCAAACTATAGCCATCTCCAGAAGGTACTAATATGCGTTGCCTGATCTGGTCTTGTTCACAACGTCCCTTTTCTAACACAACTGCTAAAATAAGCACAATTAAAAATCAAAATAAGAATTTAATGGTTGAGACAATCTGAATGAGAGATTATCTCTTCTCATGGCATTTAATAGGAGAAGGTAGAAGATATCTTGGCATCGGTAGGACCTACTGGTGTATAATAAAGAATACCTTGCTGTTTAATGTCAAGTATGTCAATATCATAAATCACAGGAAGAGAATCGATGTTCAGTAAGAAGAGAACGGTATTGAAAAACAAACGTACTTACTATACATGTGCTCGTTTGTACGAGTTCAAGTTTAAAAACAAACGACAACGAGGAAGAAGTGAGTTATTTTCTCTATGTACTCAAAGGTGAGGAAGTCGTACACTAACTTGTCCCTTGTGTTAGACTCTCTGGCTCCCGTTTCATCATTATGATCGAACAGACATTGTGGCATCACGCGGCTTCTTTTACTTATTTGATTATCATTAACGAAATATCATTATCATTTCCTCTTTTGTTGGTAATTTGTCCTTAACAATATTTGCTTCAGGACCTCTATAACAGCATCGAAGTTTAGGTAATATGACCTCCTTTGATATTCACTAATTTGTATTTCTTGCATATCATTAATGAAATATCATCATCATTTCCTCTTTTGTTGGTACTTTGTCCTTCGCAATATTTTCTCAAGGACCTCTGTAACAGCATCGAATTTTAGGCAATATGATCTACTACAAATATTCACGTTTTGTATGTTTCATCATTTTACCTGTGGGTATAGATGCAGACGAAGACAGAAATAAAAAGACATTTTCTTTTTTTTTTCTCCGAGAAGATTTACCGTTTCGCTCTGCTTTCCCGACATCCGCAGAAATGATGTCACTTTCAATCGGACGAGGGACTCACGCTTGGATCAGTCCCTATCTTGTCTTTCAGGCTCGTCAATTGTTTGTGCTTTTAGCGCAGATTTCCCCCAATTCCCCACCCCACCCCTCTTTCTCTCCTTTCTATCACTCTTTCTTAATCTCACACACACGCACACACACACACACACTCACACACACTCACATATACACGCACACACGCACACGCACTCACGCAAACACACACATACACACACACACACACACACACACGGGCGCGGGCGCGCGCACGTGCGCGTTCTTTCTCTCCCTTTCTGCTGTAAAACTAGAAAATGTTCGCGGCATGAAATTTTCACAAATCGGAGCCGACGGCCTTTTTCGCGGCATGGAATTTTAATGTCATTGACACTGGCAGTCAATGCATGCATAGTGTAGACGGGAACTTTCTCGTGCATTTTTATTCCGTGAATCTTGGCTCTCCGTTAAAATTCTGAAAAATTTCTGGCTTCACAGTATTTTTCTCTTCCATTCTTTCTGTCAGTTTTCCTCTCACGTGACCAATACGTCAGGTGATAGCGTCCAACTATCACTAGGAATATTACAACTATATGCACTACTCAAATCTTTTCCTAAACATGGACTGGCGTTCGAGGTGCCCCTTTTTGGGGACGGGGGACGGGGGAGGGGAAGTGGGGGATGGGGGACCGGGTCGTCATGTTTTGCACATACACACACACACACACACACACACACGGGCGCGGGCGCGCGCACGTGCGCGTTCTTTCTCTCCCTTTCTGCTGTAAAACTAGAAAATGTTCGCGGCATGAAATTTTCACAAATCGGAGCCGACGGCCTTTTTCGCGGCATGGAATTTTAATGTCATTGACACTGGCAGTCAATGCATGCATAGTGTAGACGGGAACTTTCTCGTGCATTTTTATTCCGTGAATCTTGGCTCTCCGTTAAAATTCTGAAAAATTTCTGGCTTCACAGTATTTTTCTCTTCCATTCTTTCTGTCAGTTTTCCTCTCACGTGACCAATACGTCAGGTGATAGCGTCCAACTATCACTAGGAATATTACAACTATATGCACTACTCAAATCTTTTCCTAAACATGGACTGGCGTTCGAGGTGCCCCTTTTTGGGGACGGGGGACGGGGGAGGGGAAGTGGGGGATGGGGGACCGGGTCGTCATGTTTTGCATTGTCTTTCTTTTTTCCTGGGCTCAGCATAGATGACTGAAAACTACAATGCATGCCGTGTGGCAACAGACTTTGAGTCAGAGAAAGTTTACTTTTTTTATTTCGGCATGCAGCAGTGAACGGTAAAACAACGAGTAACGGACTGTTATCTAAACTTTGCGCTGCGTGGACATTTAACAAGCCCATCTTGGTTACATGACCATGAATTCCCGTGCAGAGAAATTTCGATTGGCTTTAAAAAACAAAACTGAGGAAACGTTGATAAACACTAGGAATTTACGCAAAATGGGGTAGTATCTATTTCACTGATCAAAATCTATCACGAGCAGTGAATTCTTCCGTTATACTCCAAAACAGAGACTCTGATTCCTCCAAACAGTCAAGCGAAATGTAATCACGGCCTTCAATTCTCTTCACAAGTAGGGAACGAAGTTGATTTTTTCTTTAAGGTGCGTTGAACAAAGCAACATATCAAATCGTCCACGTGACATAATTTGGGCATGCTAGCCAAAGTGGGCGGGAAAGGATTGATTTCCGTCACTTTGATTGACTGGCAATTTAGAACACACACACACACACACACACACACACACACACACACGCGCGCCTGCATACACACAACGCACAAGTGTTTTTTTCACGTCATAAAAGTAAGAGGAAGTTTTGCTCTTTTCTCTTTTGTCCAAGGACGTGGATTTCTTTTAGTTTCTACCATTTGGCAAAAACTTTAATAGTTTTCCTTGGTTGTCACTTTTATGGACAGCGTATGAATATCAATGAATATTAATTATTTACACTAAAGTGTATTAGTGGCCTCACGATTGTGTTACACGTACGTGTAGAAATCCTATAGGATCCCCTGTCAATCGCTGTACTCACGCATTCATGAAGCTCCAATCTGAATCGATTTAGGTTTTGAATCTATAGGTTGACATTGATTTACCCATGTATCTTTCTCTTTGTATTGCTGTCGTTGTAAATGTGATAAAAAACAAATAAAACAGAACAGACCACATACTACTTTGATTAATGAGATTTGATTTGAGTGCCTTCAAAAAGCACACCATGGTGAATAGAGAACTTGTAATTAGCAAAATGAGAAAGTATCCTTCTATTTAGGTGTTCATTTTGTCCCGAAAAGCTTAGCGTGCGACAAAAACCAAGGTTCTTTTGTGAACAAATTGAGAGAAATAATTCCGAGCTCAGGAAGTTCGATTTTTTTTTTCGAGGATGTTTCTGCTCTTTAGATTCATTATTAGAATTGCAATGACGGATACTGAACAAACAATAACAAAGTGATTGCCGACTTGGTCTAGTAGGCGTCTGCAGATAGTCACCAAATAAACATTATCAAAAGTGCATTGCAGATGGAGTTCTTATAACGCATGGCGGCTGAGCAAGGACAAACTAGTATGAAAAGTTTGATTGAAACAAGTGACGGACTGCTTTAAAAAAAGAAGAAGAAATCGAGGTTAGTAACCTGATATATGTTTTTCTTTGATGTTGTCGTCGTTGTTTTGCTGGGGGTGTCCTTAATTAGTAAAGTAGAATTGAAGGAGATCAACTCACAAAACAGAGATATTTCTAGAGGAAGAGCAATTCAATTCAATTCAGTAATAGTAAACCTAATTCGAATTTATTTTCTTTTTTTTTTTTTGGTTGTTGCAGAGAATAATGTAAACAAGACAATGTAAAATGAACAGAGTAAACAGCATAATTATACTGAAGTAATCAAAGTAAAGTGAACAATATGTAATGTGCGAAAAACTGGAAGGACGACCCACTGCAAGAACACCTACTAGCACCTGTGCTACCTCTTGGTTCTTTTAGCAACCTCATTGTGTACAACATTGCCATATTGTAGCTCTTTTTTAGATTAATTGTTTTAGATTACATAGTCATTTATCAATTATATATTATAGATTATATTCAATATATTTTTGTTTAGATCGTTTAGACAGTTACATGTGCTATGGATTAATATTGATGTATAAACATGCATTCAAACTTTCCTGTACATATGTTGTTGTTATAAGAATAAACTCAAACGATGCTTGTAGTATGCATGGGTCCCTCTGGGGAGGAAAGTTTGGACATTAAAAAAAAAATGAAACGAGACTTAGATAACAAACAAGATCACTTGAGACAATACTGCCATGACAAAACAAATTAGACAAGACTATTTAGACAACAAGACAACAAGATAAAAGGGACAGCGACCCCCGGAAGTACGTCGAAAAATGATAATTTGACGCGTGAAAAGGAAAAGAACATTTTGAAGTTGCGGAAATAATTTGAAGAGACTCTAATCCGTTTCCTAACTGTATTCGGGCAATAGTGGCGATAATGTAGGAGATGGCAATGCAGATTCTGCGAGTGAGTTATACAAAATACACCTACAGGCTATAGTTCGATTCTGTGGAATCATTAGAGTATAAAAGAGAAAACCTCAATTTCCTTTAAAATGAATATGATTTTATTATAGAAGGAGCAATTTTCATAATTGTATGACTCAGGGAATGCCAATAATTTTGAGGCTGGTGGAACTCATTGGCACACCAAGTGACTGATTTTTGAGGAACCAAGATCATTACAAAGCAATATATGAAAAGTATAGTTGACGACGTCATCATTATTTCATCGTCGTCCAATCATATAGCGCTGTGTCCGGAGGTTTCTCGAAAAAGCCGTTATGGTAGCACACTCGTCGTTTTGTTTGTTTTCCGAAATCTCATTCATAAAGTCATAATTTATTACATTGTTCTTCACATGATAATCTTTGACTTAATTTCGGCACTTTTTGTTTGTTTGAAGAACACTAACAAACATTTAAGTCTTCCGTGATTATTTTCAATCATGATCTCGTATAAGATTAGACCGAAGTCATCTTTTGCAGTGCTCAAACGGACCTAAGCTTACATATTTTTTTTGTTCCCTTCTTTGTTATGTTTATATTTTTTCATCAATAAACAGATATACTTCACCAAACTATCTCTCCCTTCGAAAGTATTCTCTCCGTTAACAGTGTTTAAGGAGACTGAAAGCTTAGGGTGGGCGGCGATGATTTACATTGATATCAAAAAAAGAAGAGGAAGGGATGGCAGGATTGTGAGTGATGCTTTTAAAGGAAGAAAAACAAAACATTACAAAACATCTGAGTATAGAAAATCCATCGATGACTGAGAAGCCAATTCAACATGGTAACGCGGTAACTCTTCTCTTTTAATTCTTTCGATGAACTTGTCCAACTTAAAGCGAGAAGGGGTAAAAAAAAAGTGTGTGGGGGGGGGGGTTGAAAATGCTGCAGCACATTAATTAAACATTCAGATTATACTTTAGACAGAGTGGTCATGCAATCTCGCCAAAGCTTTCAGAGTAAAAGCAAATCTTTCCAGCATGCGTTGTCACATTTCTTTCGTAAACTTCACTTTAGTCACTGCCTGTCGTAGATGTTGGCATCTAAAGGGAAAAAAATGCTAGCGCGATTTGTCAGATTCCGACTCATATTTTCCAACACATTTCTGCAATCAAGCGATCTCCCTGCCATCTCCCCTCTCGCGTTTATCGCCGCCGCTGTGCTGCATGGTGGCACCTATTGATCACACTTCAGCTGGGATCCATATTCACATTTTTTTAAAGGTTTATCCACCTCTCCCTATTCACTCCTGAAATCCACCGAGACAGAGTATATCATATTTGAAAGACTTTCTTCCAAAAAGTATGCACCTCCTTGGCGCATGCATGAGCCAATATATACAACGGGAGCATTATCAGGCTTTGTCACGTGCGAAAATTGGCTTTCTCAGCCAGTTTGCATTCCTGCACGTGCTAATTGGATTCAGTGCGATTTTGGGCACGGCTCAAGCGATAATTGTTGGAGCATTAGTGACATCTATAAAAGATAGCAAAAAAAAAAAAAAAAAAAAAAAAACCCAACAACGACAAATGTCTTTGAGATCGTACTAGGTGTGGGCATGTTTGTATATATACCAAATAGGATGGTATAACGTCTGCAAGGAGAGTGTTCTGATCGGAATAAAAATGTGCTCCCGCGTATTTGCAGTTTCTGTCTACGCAAAGGTGATACCATTGAACTACATATAGCTCCATGGTGATGCTTGTCTCCAAAACGGATCGACAGCGCTAGCCAACAAGGTCACAATGTGAGAGTATTTACAGGTCCGTGGTATCAATGCTTTCTGCTTATCTGAAAATTCTTCGCCATGATCATCATGGTGCCATGATAGACCGGTGAATTTAGGTAAAATGAACCACGTGAAGACAAAACAAACACCGTGAGTGAAAGCGTTTCTTGCCACATTTGAAAAGGAAGAAACGAAATTGTAGAAGGCAGACAAACAAACATACAAACAAACAAAACAAACAAACTATGCAACCGATATTGACAAAGGTCAATTGCCAAAATATCGCAATTTAAAAGTGCTGGCAGTCTCTTTTAAAGGGTGTGCCAACTGCCTTCACATACCGTAGCTCTACCAGATAAGCCATAGTGGTTTAAAGTGAATGCTTGTCATACATTCCGCCTTCCAATGGCTTGCCATAAACAGTCATTTGTCTTGATACGAGGTGATGAGCACTGCGTCATCATTGTCTTTGAACAGAGAAAATGACTTAGCAGTGGCGCCCTGAAGCACAACCATCTCAAGTCGAATGCACCCCACACAACTTTCCCTTTTAGGCCTTCCAACGGCCAACTTCATCCACGGACAGATTTGTTTACTTTCTGGATTTCTGACTTTTCTTTTTCTTCCGCTCTCCGGACAAAGTGGCCTGGTTGTCATAACTTGTTTCCGATGTCCAGGCGAGCAGGCATGGCAGGGATCTAGCCGCCGGATCCGTGACGTAGTCTCCGCAGAGATGATAAAGAGACCATTCGTCTTCTGGTCGCTTGTCCTTCATTTTCGAAAGCAGATGTAGAATATTATATATCTATGGCAAAAACAAATCTTTGTATAAATTGGTCGCGAAAGAGTGAGTGAACTTGTGGGAGTAAGTAAGAGTGATGCAGATATCAAAATAGTTGGAAGGAGAAAGAGTTAAAGGGGAGTGGGACAACGAGTAGCGGGAATAGCCCCGTATGACGATGTTTCGAATATTGTGAATGCATTATATTACTCTGAGGGAAATCGCTTTGAAGTTGCATTTAGGAATATATTAAGTTCTATTCGTTTATATCGAGAACACACATGAAGATCAACTATAAGGCACATACATCACTCTGTCATATCCTTTCACGATGATAGATATCGCGAACAATTCACGTTCAAATTCCTCTTGTAATAATCTCGCCATAGGAGCGCTGTCACAGGTGCTTTTCGTAGCAAATTTCTATGGAATGAAAGTTCACGTTCTTAGTATCTTGTGCGTCCCAGTTTTGATCTTGTTTTATCATCCGTAGCAGATTGCAGCAGTGATGTTGAAATATTATCAAGATTATTTTTAGGTTACTTAAAGCGGTTTCTGATTGCAAATGCTCTAACATCTTGTAATTGACACCCTGATAATAGGCTCAATCGATCGTCTTGCCAGAATAAGCTGGACCCTTTCCCCAGTGTTACCGTGCCAAGTGAAGGACCATACCCACATAGACAGAAATTAAACGCGCCATCATGATCATGACGATGGGGGGGGGGGGGGGGGGGGGGGGGGTGGAGGGGGAAGGGGGATATACCCTGTTCCTCTCCGTACGTCCATATATGCCTTTACTGAGTATGATGTCCAATCACAGCTGTGAGAACTATCATGAAACGTCTTCAAAACAACATCCTTTGCTCTCATAGTCTGTCAGCAACCAAAAATGATTTTGCGGCGGGTAAGGCGATAGTTTGCTCTTATATAGTTGCCCCATTATGACGTCACGGGCCATGCCAATAATGATGATTACTGGCATGCAGCCTTTTTTTTTCACGACTATCAACACTTTATGCTCGTATACTCTGCGAGAGTCTGTGGAACCATGACTCGTGACGTAATGTTCACCAAATCATTCACATCTGGCCAAACGATTTAAAGTTCATTGCCCGAAGTCTAATCGAGTAGGTGCCGCATCTTTCACTTCCAGTCATCCCACGTATCCATCAACGTCACATACTGCGATTTCCTGAGGACATGCGATCATGCCGTCATGTTCTTAGCAGCTTAAAGGCTGTATATCCGTTTTGCAAACGTCACCAAACTTTGCACGTGTGAAGAAACATGTCTCCCATCATCGTGTATGAAAACTTATGGTAATACATCGCAGAGTTTTTCCAAAAGAAATGAAAAACACACCACATGTCACTCGAGAATGAACTCCCCTTTTTGTACCGAGAATGAAGGTTGGATATTTTGCAGGGTCCGTATAAATTTACTGGAAATATATAGTATTGTTTCCCCCTCTATTATAAAGATGTTTCCAGCTTTATTGTCCCCGCCGAACGAGTTCGAGCAGGGGACTATGAAACGGGCTCCGTACGTGTGTGTGTCCGTCCGTGCGTCCGTGTGTCCGTCCGTGCGTCCGTGTGTCCGTCCGTGTGTGCGTCCGTGTGTGATCAAAATGTTCAAAATGCTACTCCTTCGCCATTTCTAACCCGATTTTGATTCTGTTTGCTTTATATGATAGCACTACATGGGAGCTTTGAAACTTCTATACAGAATTTCAATTGTGACCTTTGACCTTGATTTTTGACCTATATTGTACATTTTGCTACAAAATGCTACTCCTTTGCCATTTGTAACCCGATTTCAATTCCGTTTGCTTTAAGTGATGGCACTAGGTGAGGGCTTCAAAACTTCTACACAGAATTTTGACCTTTGACTTCTTTGACCTTTGACCTTGATTTTTTTACCTATATTGTACATTGGCTACAAAATGCTACTCCTTCGCCATTTCTAACCCGATTTCGATTCCGTTTGCTTTATGTGATGGCACTAGGTGAGGGCTTCAAAACTTCTACATAGAATTTTGACCTTTGACTTCTTTGACCTTTGACCTTCATCTTTTTACCTATATTGTACATTTTGCTACTAAATGCTACTTCCGGCGGGGACATATATTACGCTCCGCGTAATTTCTACTTTTCCTTGTTATTCTGAGAAAAGGTCTAAGATTGCCTTACTCTAGAACATACCCGTGTATGAAAGGAATCCAATATGTAGGGTTGCGAAAGAGACACACGAACTTTAAATCAAGTGGTGTAAGAATAAATGAGAGACGAATGCTCCATCAATGTATCAATCTATCTTTTTACGAATGTCGCGATAGATCAAAGCTGCGTGATGTAAAAGGAGATTTTCAAATTGCTGCCGAATCGAATTGATCATCGATTCAATCAATCTATGACAATACTAACTGAAAAACATAATTGACTCCCAAAGCTAAAGGAGAGTGACACTTGTTTGATATGTAGAACGTTGCAAATTGATTCAGAAGACAACATTGCACTGTTTTATCAACCTTTTGGTCTACATCACACGATTCAAACACCGTGAGTTAAGTTTATTTCTGCGAGCAAGAGTAAACGAAAAGTAAAGAGAGAAAAATCAAAGGTTTTTGGAACGTCTTGTAGAGTGTTTATGAATTATTGTCCAGTAGCCATCGCCTTTCAAGGTTTCGACGAACAATGTTCAGAATATCGTTTTATTCGCAACATGTGAAACAAGTATATAAATGTCATATCGCAATATCTATGGAATGATGAATATCACCCTACGTTATTTTTCTTACTCTCCTTTTTATATCACATGTACAAACTCTCTTCCCGTTTCCCAGAATCGTTAGATTATGTATCTTGTTCCAGTTCAAGTACGACAAAAAATGCATCAGGATTATGTATATTTGAGATAGAAGTTCCAATATTTTCATCATCTTGCTTTCTGTGTTCAAAAAAGAAATACTGCTGAGCGCTCTGCTTACAAAAATATGAGTTGTCATTCATCGTCACATACGTTTGTTATGAACAAAACGAAACGTTAAAATCACTAGTTATTTCAAACATCGAGTGATACTTAGGTTGGTAGAGGGATAATGAATTAATAGAAAATGCAAATTTGATCATTTGGACTAAATTTTCCCCTCGATTCTTTCTCATTTCTTTACTTGGTTATTGCTTGACTAAGTTGCAATAGAGCCCTCTAAAATTTCAGACTGAAAAAGAGAGAGGAGGGATTGAGTAAACGGGGGACATGGATGCTCTAAACTTGATAGATAAATATTGAAATAGACTGGGTAAATAAGTCAAGAAAGAGAGAGAGAAAGAGTCACATACGTAACATTGAGTTTATAGAGCAATTTTGAGAAAGGGATTGAAGCAAACATTGTCTTGCAAACTGAGCTCCGCATTTTTTTTCTTACGAACTTGTAAGCTATGGCGGCATGCAGGGAAAGCCAATAGGAAAAAAAAAACAGAAAACGAAGGGGAACATGTAACAATATGTAAAGGTTAAAAAAAGCAAAACGAAATTCGCAGAGTAAGGTGAAGCCACAGAGCAAAGAAAAGAAGTACACTATGGATTTTTGTGACCCACGGACGTCTAATGGAATTGAAATGGCCCACTAAATATTGCTCCGTTTCGAAAGTTAGATTAATCATGATCAATTTAGGGTCAGAATTGACCCGATAGCCGCATTTCGGGGAAAAAAAAGAAATAGTAGGAGTGAATTTAAGAAGGCGGCTTGGTGTCTGTTTATTCCGCAAAGAATCCCAGAAGACGTTCTGTTATTGACAGATGGGAGAGTGAGGCGTCCGTATACTGCAACATTGGGCACCACCCAGGAATAGTCGGAGAGAGCGAAGACTCGAAAAGAAGAAGAAGAAGAAGAAAAAAAATGTATAGCAACTTACACGAAGGACAGACAAGACATGGATGTACGCGTTTTGTTTTCTGCAGTTTTGAGCTCCATCTCTCTTTCCATCTCTGCCTCTTTCTCCCCATCATATCTTTGGTTATTTCGCCCTCTCTTTCTTCTCCCTCTTCTCTCCTGCTTCCATGGAAAGACATCTTCCCCCTTCAATCTCTCCTCCATCTCTCTCGATATCCTCTCCCCTTCTCTATTGCTCATTGCAGATCATGCGCACGCACTCCCCGATGATAGGCTCCCACAATCATCAGCCTTTCTCCCGCCGACTGGTAATGTCGTCTGGCTATAATGAAACAAAGGGAGTTGTTAAGGTCTCCCCAGAATCGGATTATGTGCGCGATAATGAACAATCAACTCATTACGGAATATCATGGTCACTATTTTTGCCAACGACGAACCTAGCTCCGGTTTTTATCTGCTTCTCAAGTATCCAAATGCTCTCTCACTAGCTCCCGATAAATGATCTGACGTGCTTAATATAATAGCCAACTCTTTTCAGCAAACTTCTGTCTTTACGCCCTCAAATATCATTGAAATTCCAGCTGGTCTTTGGTGTGTGGAGAGTCATGTCCACTCCTTATCGAAGTGTCTGGAAAGATGAAATTACGAATTATAGCTGCGAGTGGGCCTACTCTATAACTAATCAGTCTTTGTTATGTAGATTCCAAACAAACCTTGCAACTAGTGGATTTTATTTGTTTGTTTTTCCTTTTATATTTAGGGGGTTTAAGGGTCACTTTCAGGCTGCTCGATGTAGACATTAGGGAACGCGTCTCCATCTTTGAATTCCTTGTCTTCTAGTCTCTATCCTTCCACGAACACGTTAGCTAGTGCGAAAGTAACTCTGAAGTAAGAAAGTTTTAATTTCCATTCAGTAATTCATCAGTTTTCCAAACATTTTGATGTGAACTCGAGTTACCCTGAAAAGTAAATTCAATTCCTCTTCAAGATATCTCAGTTCTTAGAAATAAGTGACACGATTTAAAAGAGATATAAGATCGACAACGCAAATTAGCTATTCTTGATGAATGCTTGATCCCTTTGATACACAACTTTTCCTCTCTTCCTTTTGTTTGGGGGGGGGGGGGGGAGGGGGATATTGTTGATGCTTCCTAGCTGGTGACCCCACAATTTAAAGAATGAATTCGAAGTTAAAATGTCTCACTGAATCGCATGTCAGCTAACAGGCTGCGAAAGCGATTCACTCTCGCGCGATGGATGCTGCTGCCCGCAATCATAGCCCGATATATTGTAATCGATTTAATCGATTATAGAACATCACGTACCAACCACGATCGGAAAACCCCCGAGATTGCAATACTTCTGGCGTACCTTTCCTTTTTTTTTTTGGGGGGGGGGGGTAATATTTCGCATTGTCATCGTTTGCGAACTGAAATCGCATTATCACAGCTATATTTTACACATTTCTTTTGCTTTGGTCTCCATTTAAGAGCGAAAATCGACGGTTTCTACAGGCATATGGGAACTATCTTTTATACCTTTAAGATAAAATCTATCGCGACAGAACACACTATGACGCATATCGTCTTAATTCATTTATCAGTCTTATTTTCTGAAAACGTTGAAATGCTAGACGATGAGAGGTCTGCAGAAAGCGTTAATACGCCTGCGCACTACGAGGAAAACGCTCTTGCACCGTAAACGGCTGCTTTGCACTTTTTGGCCTCGCATTGACTAAGCCTGCCGGACGGAAACCATAAATCACGGAGTCCATTTAGAGTTGATCGTACCTGAAAAGGGACAGCCAAAATCTAGGGTCAATCCAAAACCATATTCACCATGCCGGTATATGCATATATATGGCGTCCGTATTGACTGACCTCGTGTGTGGTATAGATTTAGGGCAAAGGAGCGAACCGCAATAATCCTATCTATCTTTTTCGCAAAACACCGTAGGAGTTTCTCTCTAACATTACAGCTATATTTGGCTGAGTGAGCCAAAACAATTCATGCAAGTTTTCATAGAACAAATATACATTTCCAATGTAAGATATCATCGTATTCTTGTTTAACCAGATAGCGCCAAATCTCATGAATGGTTGCTTTGCCGCACACCAAGTAATACGTACGCTAGAAATAAACCCTATAGTTTTTATATTTGTATTGAGTATGATATAAATGTTTGTGAACATGTTGAAAGGGATGGATTCCATTATCCAGTTAACAAAAAAAAGAATATTCTCTTCATAACCCCCTTGTCTATCCCTTATATTTTGAAAACTGAATAATTGACAGTTGACAGGCAAAAAAAAAAAAAAAAGGGTCGTTAGATCAGTGACGGTTATCACGTGACAGTAATTGTTAACTGTAAACAATGATTCTTATAAACTATAATGGATGTAGTGACCGTCTCTCCATGTCATTTAGATCAGACTCAATGGACGATGGCTTGCTACCTATGTAAAAGCCAGTTTACATGATACACCGCTCCCGCCAATTATGCCTTCACAAAATCTTAATGATTATATGAGTAAGACCGAAAGTCTGAACTATAAACTGACTCTCTACAGCCCTTGCCCCATTTCCCACACAGTTGACGGTGGGTGGTCAGCCTGGTCGCCATGGACTCCTTGCACGTCAACCTGCGACGGACGTCGAGAGCGAGTTCGAGTGTGCGATCACCCCACGCCCACTTTCGGGGGACGATTCTGCGAGGGGGACACGTACATCGTGGATGTGTGCGGAGATCTGACATGTCCAGGTTGCGTGTCCCAGTGTCTTTATTTCATGACATTATAACAATACACATGAAGGTTACACATATATTATTGCTAGTGCATGTTCTCGCATACACAATACTATTTTAGTGTACACGGTAACTGCATAATAATTAACCTCGGTGCAGTTATGTTTACAGGGGTTAAAGGTCAAGGTGATATTTTAATTATGCAAAAAGTTAATCGTATCTTTGCTGGCTAGGGTAGTCAACTAATTATAAGTTAGGTGTGTTCAGTTATAGTGCGGGACTTTGCTCTAATATATAGCAATGACATCCAGTAATCATGAACATGAAGAATGTTCAACCAATCAAACGTGTTGTAGATACACTACTGAACATAATTGTACTTAGACGGATAGATATATTGAGTTTCAGTGCATGAACGTACATAAGGAATCTAGCGCTGTAGCTACCTTCTGGAGCTGATATTCAACGGCACAATAATAAAGTCTGCACGAGTATGTCGAATATAAGCCATTGCAATGTTATCCTTTGCTTATGTTAATACTTAACTTTTCTTGTCTTTATCAACGTAAGGACGGAATTTAATCAATTAAACCTTTTCATTTGCAAAGCTATATCCCCACTTGGATGATCCACCAGTAGTGATGATAAAGATAATAGTAATGATAATAATAATGATAAAGAATGACGACGACAATGGTGATGACAATAATGAAAATAATAATAATAATGATAATAATAATAAAACAATAATGAGAATAATAATTGATAGTAATTATTATCATTAATAAACAATAATAGTAGTAGTAGTAGTAGTAGGAGTAGCAGTCGTAGTAGTAGTAGTTGTTGTTGTTATAGTGTAGATGAAGGAGAAGTAAAGAATGGTATCCTGAAGAATATCTGTCCATGATGGTCTTGTCATACCCTCTAAAACTTTCTTGTATCATCCAAAGAGAAAGATAGGGACCGCGCTCTTTTTAATAATGGTGTTTTTCCTCGTCGCCTGTGTTTTCTCTAGGGCCAGGTGTGTGGGCCGCGTGGGAGGAGTGGTCGGAGTGCTCGCTCGCCTGTAACGGAACCCAAACCCGATGGAGACGGTGTGAGCCGCTGAGGCTAGGCGCCGCCGAGGGTCTGTGTGAAGGGGAGGAGAAGCAGAGCCGCGCGTGTTTCCTCGTGCGCAACCCCGAAATGTGTAATCGAGGTAAGACGCACTGCTAAGTTGGCTCTGTAAGATTATGGCTACACATACGATGTTCATGATGATTGCCACACACTGACGACATCTTCTTAGATTATGATTGTTATTCATCATTCTCATTTAGTTAGTATTTTCTTGGACTTCTCCAAGGCCTTCGACACCATCAAAAGATGTCACTTAATAGACAAATGGAATCAACTTTTCTATCAAAACAAAAACAACAAAAGTAGACAGATACAGAGAAAAAAAAATCAGTTCACCATTTCAGAGAGCTACTTGTCGCTGTTTCAATATTAAACCAAATGGGAAAAAAGAATGACATACGCTGTATACTGTATCTATATCTACACCTTTGATAGCGACTTCGACACAGTCCGCTCCGAAACGCTTTAGAGCGGGGTGAAATAAACTTTCGACAGTTTTACACTTGGCATTTAAAGTGTCCAGTTAAAACATTGCACATCCCCTTCATATTTGACGACCCCTTTCCTTCTTTCCTATTTGCACATCAAACATACTATTTGCATTCTGGAGGGGAAAAAAAGTATCCTAAGTGGGCTGACGTGTGACAAGAGGTTCAAGTATTTCGGTCGTGATGACGTAATAAAATGAACAGCAGTAGTGAAGTCTGCTTGTGTTCTATCTTGGTAACCACATTGTCCTCTTCAAGATGTCCATGTTTCAAGTCATATCAGGTGGACGTAAATTCATGTCATTATCTTCTTTGGACTTATTTAATGCTTCAAGACAAAAAAAAAGTTGAGGCCTGATCTTCTGTGATTTTGGGTATATAGTTACCGCGGAAATAGCACTGAACGTGGGAGGAAAACAACTCTGTACACTGTAAAAACATCGGTGTTAGATTTAACACCACGGGTGTTAAATCTAACACCGATCAAACTTCAATAAAGGACCACACCCACAGGTGTTAAAAATGCACTGTGATGGTGTTGAAAAGTGTTCACCTGACACTTCGTGGTGTTAATTTGACACTGTACTGGTGTTAATTAAAAAATGACACCACATGGTGTTGATTTGATATTTGTTGGTGTTAATATCAATGGTTTAACACCCGTCCAGCTTCAATAAGAGACCACACCAGCTGGTGTTACTTTGGTGTAAATTTATTTTCACATTTTTTCAAAAATCTAGTATTTTAATGTAAAATTTTTGATCGTCTTGTTTAAATTAAAAATCAACAAGAAGTGCAGTTACTAAGAAACTCTTCAAAAGACAGTTTAAAATTTGGAAATGACACCCGGAGGTGTTAATTTAACACCATAAATGAGCACCGAAAATTTAACACCAGCTCGGTGTTCACTATTTAACACCGGACTTTTTGCAATGTACAATTCACTCCTGAAGTTTTTTTTTTCTCTCTCGCCATGATTTAAATCAGATGTAATTTTTCCTGTTACGATTACAATAACCTATATAGCAAACAATCGCGTCGAATATAATGCGCACACTTGCCAAGACTGCGTTGAGCTTTTTACTAAATGTAAAAACCAGGATTTCAAAAGAAAACAAAGACGTTTTTGTGGAACAAAGTGGAGCTTCTTTTTTTTTCACGCACAAAAATACAGATAATGCGCATTATAAACTCATTAGTCAGTGATGAGGTACAGTAATGCTGTACAAGTGCTCCTAAAACGACACATTTTATCATAATATCAATTCATTACAAATGGAATGAAAGGAGGGCAATTATAGAAAAAGCATTCCTAATCAGACATTAGCCCAGATCGTGCAATAGATTATATTCGTTAGAAATGTTGTGGCTCCAGTTCGGTTTAGTACAGTTCAGTTCAGTTTAACAGCAGTACGCCAACTATACCCCTATCAGTGCGATGGTTAAAGGTAAAACATAGTTCACAGAAGGGCTCAAAATTCGTCTTCTAGCATTCGGTATGTGCTTACAATAATTATATCGAAAGTATAGCTCTACCAAGAAATTTGTCTGGCTGACGCGATTTACCAGGGTTATGAGTTGTTTCGGAGTATTTATTCTACGAGTACATCATTTTTATGCCTCCGCCACGAAGTGGTGCTGGAGGCATTATGTTTTCGGGTTGTCCGTCCGTCCGTCCGTCCGTCCTTCCGTCCGTCCGTAATGAATTTTGTGGACAGCGTAACTAAAAAACCTTTTGAGGTATCCTAACTTGGCATGTATGTGTATTAGGGGGTGAAGTTGTGCCTATCAACTTTTGGGTGCACATGCTCAAGGTCAAAGGTCAAAAGTCAAGGTCAAATGCTTAAAATTTCACTATTTCCCCCATATCTATGCAATGCCTGAAGATATTTTCTTTAAACTTAGGGTATACTGTATTACCCAATTAAGAGTCTCTGGTGAAAGTTTGGGTCATGAGGTCAAAGGTTAAAGGTCAAAAGGTCAAGTAAAAATGTTGAAATTTCACTTTTTTCTCCGTATCGTGGAAATTGTTCGAGTTATCTTCATGGAACATAGTATATAAGCATGTACTGACGGGCAGTGGTTATCTAGGGAATTTGGGGTTCATGGGGGGTCAAAGGTCAGGGTCAGAGGTCAAAGGCAATACTTCAAAATTTTACTATTTCCCTTATGTATGCTATGCCAGCAGGATCATTATTTTAAAACTTGGTGTATGCATGTATAACCCAATAGAGATTCTCTGGGAGGTCAAAGGTCAAAGGTCAAAAGGTCAAAGATCAAGTGAAAGTGTTGAACTTACTTCTTTCTTGATATCTCGGAAGTGGCTCAAGTTATCTTGAAACTTAGTACGTATTTATGTATGTTCTCCCTGACAGTGATTCTCTAATAAATCTTAGGGTCAAAGGCCAGATGAAAATGATAACAATTTACTGTGCAATACAGAAATTGCAATTTTTCTCCATACCTTGAAAATTACTCAATGAATAAACTTATGAAAGGGTCTTAAATCCCCAAATACATGCTCTCCTATTCATCCAATTAAACATCTTGTAGGTCAAGGAAGGTGAACATTCAACACATTTTGTGACAAACCTGTCATTTCAATATTTTGCCAATTTTGTGAAAATGTAATCACACATTGTCCACATGTACTATAAACCTATTAGAAGAATCGTGCATTATGGTGGAGGCATACCAGTCGCCATAGCGACATTTCTAGTTTATTCCTACAACGCCCCCCCCCCTCCCCATTCAGTAATGGATAGGTAGAACGATACTACGTAGTACATCATGATCGTATCGTGCCTAGCAGTAATATTGAATCGCATGCAGCTAACAAGTTACTGTATGCGAGTCATACTTGCGCGATGGATACTGCTATGCCCAAGAAATGTAATCGATGTGATCGATGTATGCAACATCACCTAGCAACCACGATCGGGCATGCTCTGAGACTGCAATACTTCCGGCGTACCTTTTCTGGGTAATATTTCGTATTTTTGCCGTTACCCAACTGAACTCGTGTCATCGCAGCGTTGTTTCACAAACGACAAATATATTTTTTCTTTCATATTTATGCATCTCCATTTTAGGGCAAAAATCGTCCGTTTATGCAGTCATATTGGTATTACGTTTTACCTTTAATGAGACGTAGGACAGTATCTCTATCATCCTTAATGTTTGTTACGTAATGAAACTCATTAGTGTTATCTGCCTTCCTCGTCGCCTTCAACTCCCAAGCTTCCCAGTATATAAATCGAAGTTATTTTGGCTGTTTTACGCTCTCTAATATGTCCAAGGATTTGCCGCTTCTGCGTTGCCACACCCTACATTCCCACTGATCAGTTACTAGCCAATTAAAAGTTAGTTTGACAAGAAAGAGTGATAATTGTGCAAACACAAAAGCGAAATTTTTGATCAAACTCTGGCAAAATTTAAGAAAGTTGTAAAATTGTGAAGTTTCATTAATTTTCAAGCAACAGCTCGTCGAAGTCAATTTTGAAAATTAATGATTATGCAGATATTGAGTTGACGATTTTTTTTTTTAATTCAAACGGAATTTAACCCTAATCTCAGATCACTATAGTGTGATTGATCATTCTTTCGCACTTATTCATCAAGGAATAAATCATTTTCTACACTTCTATCGCAAGGAAATTAATTTTTGTTATGTTTTTGTACACGGTTTATGGAATATGGAGAAGCGATGACATCATCAGCTCACTCATTGCATATTCATTATGAACTGCTCGAGAGTTGCTGAGCAAAAATTAACGAATGTTTTATTGTTAACTTTCAAACTTCCTAACCTTTAATCCATTTTGATCAAACTTTCACTGTGGTGTATATATCATTTTGCTCCTTCTGTTCAGACAACTTTTAGTCTGTCCAGAATACTCCCCTTTAAACCTTAAAGGATCGTGACTTAACCCCCCCCCCTCATGTGTCTTGCGTTCTTCTCAGCCTAGGTACGAGTAATCGGACTCGTATTAAAGATCGCGATCCGAATTTCAGGAGATTCACGTGTGTTAAATACCCAAGTGATTTTGCGTAATACAGTCGCATTTTCCTTTAATATACGCCCCTCTGACGAAGTGTTGACGTCACAGTGCAGCCGGCTAACCATGTTAACGGTTGAATGTGTGCTCGTCCAAGTGCGTGAGGACCAAAATACGTCCCATATCGGGTTTCTTCGTGAGACGCACAGCGGGGGTGAACCACTCGGTCAACCGTACCTAGTGTGTTTGCGAGAATGGGAAAAGCGGGATTTCCTAGAAAACGGCTACATCGTCTTTTATGTGCTTGAGTACTTGGCGTGTTCCTAAATATAAACAACATGCCATATTGAAGCGCTACTTAGAGTATAAGACAAGTGCCCCGTGGCGATCAAACACGCGTAACGAAAAATAACCGATGACGACACATTATTTTCTCGACCATGTTGCCGTGAGCTACATTATTAGTCGCTTAGCTGAGCGATATTATCTCGTATGTTTATACTGAGCATTGCTGAGAGAAAGAGAGTATAGTGATCAAGAACTCAGCATAATTGACGGCGTCATGTTCACACATGCAACTTATATCTTGTTTCAATGTGCCAGTAGCGAGTGATCGGTCCGCTGAATTGGTCAGTAGGGCCTAATGAGGTGTAGTAATGGACTTTGGGAGTTTTTCCCCTCAAAGTATAAATTCATGGACATTACACGCATTCACATTCAAACGCTTATATAACTTTTGAACCTGCATCCTCCAAGCTTTGCTTTTTAGTAGGTTCCTCAAATATCACATCATTTATATTATATCCTTATAAAATTTGTGCAATTTTTATCTCAAATTGACTGTTGTATTAAACACATTTTCTTTTTAAATCAAATGGAACATGAAACTTGTACGAAATTTGGAATATGGAACAAGAATAAAAAACAATGAAAAACAAAGATGTAACGGATATTTTTTCTACATTATATCCTGCCGTGCCTAAAGAACTTCGCTGTTACTGAATTTCGCTAACAGTCCCACATTTAGGCCAGAGATAGAATCTTATCAATTAGATATACATTTATTTACACTAGAATGCCAATGAAACAAATTATGCGTTATTCTGATTAAGTGAATGCTATTCCTGCTCTTTGGAACCATTTCTTGACAAAGAAATGCATGTTTCTATCAAAGAATAGACTTATATCTGCGTACATACTTAATGTGCATCCAGGTGGTCCCATAAATTAGCGAGACTATTGCACAAACTCCAGACAAAATCACAAATGATCGAAACAAAAACAGAGAATTTTTTATGCATCATCGGGGAAGCCAGGATGCTGCTACCATTTAACTTCAATTTATTAATGTTTGATCTTATAATCTCTGTTTTTCTGAAGAGTGGGATTATATGACATCGTCTCTCGCCGAAAACTCCCCGCAAGAAACTCGGTCACCGCATCGGAGCGTGTGTACCAAGTGTCAAGTGAAGAGTTGACGTTTCATACAACTTGGCACACTTCAAATGAACGCTGGGCTCGACGGCAAATCAACCTTGGCACTAAGGAAGCAGCTGCATACGAAAATGACTGACTTTTAAATAAACCTAGACGGGTAGTTGTAAATGATATCAGAGCGAATTATGGAACGCAAACGAGCCAAGTGGGTTGGCGTATAGGCAATGCGATCGACATGTTACGCTCAGAGTACAAACAGAGCACGCGGTTTTGCAATACTCGCTTAAATGTTCTATAGTTTTCTCATATATTCACCTATATATAAACATTCTCTCCATCCAGAAATTCAGTTTTTGCAGCACCTTTTTTTTTTTTCCCGAGGGAATCGATACGCCAGGTTCTAAACGTATTCCATTACGACACCCTTTCATCGAGAGCTAATGTTACACGCCAATGTAAAGGCTGAATTAGCAAGTCAGCTAAAAAACACCAGTCTTAAAAGCGGCAAAGTGGTATTACTTACATAAAGAAATATCATGATATTAATAGTCATATTCAATAAATAAGAAATCACACACTATGTGCACTCTGCACTATAGTTGCTGCTACGATGTTGCCTTTCTTCGTCTCTTTTCTTTGAACTCAAGTTCGGGGGGAGTGAGCAAGGGAAGAAAAGAAATAAGACGGTGTTAGGGATTGAGACGGAGAAAATAGATATATTATGTATGGCGTCGGACGACGGATATGAAAACACACTCTCACACATTACATAGGTGGCAAAACACAATTTTGTATATGGAAATAAAGAACACCGTTTGGAAACATTTTGCTCAAGGTTCTAGTAAAACAAAACAAAATATATATATAATGTAATGCCGAAGTCATATTCAAACTTCTCGCAAACAAACTGACCTTTTTTGAAGGGAGCAGCGTGAAAATAATCACATTTGACACCAAGGAATAAAATGGTTAAAGATTCGCCCCGGTTTAATCGACATTTGAATGCAGTCATCTTTGATCATTATCATTTAAACTATAGCGAGGCCCAGAAACCTCATTTCTATCGTTTAATGTCACATCTCGTCATTATAATTTCTGTCATTCATTTGTTTATTAATTCACACAACATTTTTTAACAGGCACATTCCGTTTAGTTCTGCTGTGCGATATTCAGCAGACCTGCTTTTCAAGGAAGCCCAGTATACAGTATACATTTACTTTCATCGTAATTGTTAATGAGATAAGGTCTTGAAAGATTCCTTTCACTTGAGACCTTTGTTCTTCAGAGTATAATTATGATCATTCATTTTGGTTCCAAATTTGTTTCAATCCAGCATATTTCTAAATTTCTAAATTTTCTGAGAAATGTTTTTCACTCTCAAATTGGCGCATTTGTTTTTTAGGTATATTTCTTTCGGACTTTGTATAGATTTAAGTAATTTTATCAGTTCTATAATCTTTTTTGTCACATGGAACACATGCGTTTAGGCATTGAAATTCGAGGTGCCAAATTAATGACGATTAAAGACGATAATAGTTTAAGAACAAAAATCCCAAAGAACTTGATCGATTAAATCCACGTCCTTCTTTTACTATACATAAATACTGACTTTTTCCTGATTTGCTTAACAATGCCAACATTTTTGCCAAGAGTGTGTATTCTAGGTTTCTCTTACATTGTGAGACGTTTCTTTCGTAACCATTTGGTTGATGGTACTACAGGCCGCTGTCACAGAGTGTCGTATGCACGTTACAGGAAACTGCAGACAAACGTCTGTCGCAATATTTTAGGTATTGGCGGCTAATCCACGGCAAGAGAGAATTTGTGCACAAGACAATATGAAATAGTAATTAGCTTTACCAATACTAAGAGTTTGTTTGCAAAAATCGATACGTCCATTTTTGAAGATTTTGAAGTACGGCCTCTTTCATAAAGTACAAAATGATACCTTTTAAATGATATATTGGTCACTACATAAAGGTATATTTTTGAAGTTATGGTCAAAAGAAGCAAAATCTTTCTTAATATTCTTTCTATTTTTCTTGACCTTTAATCGCAAATATCTCCATTTGGCAAATATGGACTTATCGGTTTTTGCAAACAAACTCTTCTTTTATTTCACACACACACAAACACACACACACACACAAACACACAAACACACACGCATGCACGCACACACGTACGCACGCGTACACTCACATATCTAATGTTATCATGTATGTAGCCATTGTTATAAATCCTACATGATATCATTACCTAGATAATGCTTTCACAGCAGATTGATTGACTTTGCATTGCCACAGTAGCTCACCATCGTATGGAACATCAAGGTTTATAACCTCGGAGTTTTGCCTATCTTAGTTGTGACATACCGTGCTGCAATTTACCTATGTACGCATACAGCGTTTGTCATGTTTGTGTGGGAACGAATTGTAAGTTGACATTGAAACTTACTCTCAAGTTAGCAGTGTAATATACTGGTTAATTTCCATAGTAACGGTTCACAAAGACACGAGTGAACGAGGGTTGACTAGTAGGGTTAACTAGCGCGCTCCTGGAGTGACGAATAAGGGCAACGAAAGTCGAATACTTCATTAAAGAATAATTGTGGATTTTTTTTTAACTCATTAATTCGCCAAGGACGATTAAAGCTATGGTGGTAATGATTGTCCGTCGGAAGTGAGTCCTGTCATTTCACAGTCGAATAGTCACAAAGCATTGCCGCTTTGAGTCTACGAGCTGAAGAGCGCCCCCAACGTTATGATTTTTGCCGTCATGCCGTAGCCAGTGTTTTGCCCTCTTTTATACTGCCAAGTAGACGTGTTTGTATTTTCTACTGTTAATATCCCCCCCCCCCCCCCCTCTCTCTCTCTCTCTTTTCCCATGCCGAACTCACTGAGCTAAAGTGTTCAAGACAATGTCGTAGTGGTTTCATGTCATTCGTTACATTTGGGTTTCAATGTGAGGGCGTGTAATAACATTTCTGTCGCGAGCATTTACGTATGATTATCCTTCCTCTCCCGCGGAACGTTCATGTTACATGGTAACAACAGAAAGTTTCTCATTCTGAGTTAGCAGTAAGTCATTGTCAACGCCTAAAATCATTCATTTAAGCGTGTAAATATGCAAACACAGAATAGCCCACGGTGTTACGGTCTTATCTATCAAAGATATTAATTTCTTCTTCTTCTTTTTTAATCCTTCACGAGATGACAAGTCTATTGTCTGCCTGATCTCATTGTAAGAGAGAAAGCAATAAAACCAACTGAAGTGGGTAAAGGACGGAGGAAGGGAAAAGCATGGAAATAGCTTGTTATCAAAAGTCAAGTTGAATCATGAAGTCAAAGTTGATGACGTTTTTTATTTTCATTGTGAGAATAACATCAACATAGCAAATCATTAAACTTATCAAAGAATTGTATCAAGATACAAAATACACACATCTTTTCACTATATAACAAAAGATGCTTAATATGATTATGCATTATGATGCCAATGTGGCACAGCATTTTGTACATCGTGAAGCTTCTATGAAATATGTTTCTTGCATAGGACGTGGATATTCTGCCTCACCCTAAAAACCACAGCAAGCACTTCAGTGTATAATTGTGTTAGGATGTCGCCGGTGAAAGTCATGACGAACGTAACGTGATCGAAATGCGTTCGATTTCGGGAGTCATGCTGCGCAATTTGCCCGGAATTAAAAAAAAAGAAATAGACGAAATCTGCACAAAAAAAAAATAACAACAACAAACAGAAAACCAAAAGAGACACCAGTAACACTTTTTTAATGGCGTTTGACATCATGTGATTGCCGTGTTTTTGAGAAACTGCCTGGGAAAAAATATAAACCCAACAAATCTCCATTTTTTTTAAAGTCAATACTGTCAACCTTTGTGAATGCTGTTTGGTATCTATGGTAATTTAACAGCCTACAGCACGATTAGAGCTCCGCGGTATATATTCCCTCGACACAACCCGTGTTCGAATGACCTTACATGTGCTATTCGTGCGATCCGCTCTTTTGTATAACCAGCACTCAGTGCTGATTAATCGGAGCGCGCGAGAATAATTGGAATGAGTTTGCCTTGGTAACACATTCCCTTCAGTGTGGCTATGAACGTGAATTGAACACTATCTTTATATTATCGTTTCACAAAATATGTGTGACATCGGCGCATTTCGAAGATATGATATATGTTACAGACATCCCCCAGGATGGCGGGTATCTCCCTGGAAGTGGAACAAACACGCAAAAAATACACGCGGGGTATGTTGTTTTTTATGTGTTTTTTTTTTCTTTACTGGGTGACACATTCTCTTATGGGATCAGGTTAAAGCGATTAACAATGTCCAATACGCGTGCAGTGTAAAAAACATCCATGATTTACAATCTACATTTGATGAAGAACATCTTGGACAGCGTGTTGGAGGACTGTTTTTGTTGCTGTTGATGCAATTGATTTCTTTTAGTTTGCCCAATGGAAAGAGATAGCATCAACATGTAAACAACTTTAAAGAAAAAAGTCAAAGGAGACTATATGTTTAGTGCTTTATATCGCCTACGTCGGAGTGATTGTATCTTTTTATTATTTTGCTTGCAATTTGTTATAAATGAGATTTTCTTCGCGAAAAGCAAAACTCCCCAGACAATACATCATGCTCCTGAGGTTCTAGAGACGAGTGAAGAACGAGTGAAAAAGTACCATTCTTTTCTTGTTGTTATTTTCTTTTCTTTAATCACAGCGCCATTCTTGATGGGGGGGGGGGGGGGGTGCAGTTGCCTTTTGCTACCCCATCCACTCTTGCTAATATCCACAGTATATGCGTATCATATTACGAAAATGTCTCACTTAAAATAAAAAGAATAAGTCACGAAGTTTATCGCACATGATCAAAAATACAAAAATACATGATCCACAAAATAACAAGTCTTATAGTAAAGCTATTTCAGTTTGCGTGAAAATTCAGGGCATAGAATTCATGAGGAGAACCCCGAAATTAAAATAGATCTACTGAGAGCATATAAAGATGACAAACTAGCGATGAAAGGGAAGTTTGTTATGAATTCAGGGGGCACGCTGCAGTTGAGTAGTCGAAAATATCAATTGTTGCGTAATCTTTGTAACCTCTTTCGTTGTCACCTGCTGTCTTTGATATACTTGCCAATTGCTACAATTTTAATATTTGTTATGACATCTAACTATTGTCTAATACTTTTCAACATGCACCCTATACACACACAAGCATAAGGAACACATTAAATTTCATTTGTTCATTTTCACTTTCACCCTCCCCCAAAAAGGTAATGTAAAAAAAAAAATCATTCGAATAATCAACAATTTTATATTATACATATTCTAGATAATTGTGTCAATATATAGTATAATCACGATGTAACAGGTTGTATAGCAAATATGAATGATATTCATGAAATACATGATAAGGGAAATTCTTTGAAAACGGGATTGCATACCTTAACCTAAATTTCTTTTTTCATGGCACTATGGAGAAGGTAACTGTAATGCACAGGAAGGTCAGTGATAGTTCAACTTTTCACGCACGAAATAATGACATGCAATACCATCCATTCCCCCAGTTATAAAAAAAACACACACAAAAAAACAAAAACAAAAACAAAAACACCATCCAACATCAACAATAAATCGTTTATAATTGCTTCATTATGCACAAGTTGAATAGAGTTAAAGAGAGTATACTGTATATACGATGTCCAGCAGAGCTTATGGTGAGATGGTCCCGGATATCTGGATATGAGCTGCGCGCATGTGATGGAATCGGCATCAGAATGCGTATAATACTTTCATATCTTTTGTAGATGACACGGCACGATTCTCACACCACACACTTAATGCCCCACCCAGCCCGCACTAGCTGTGGATTACCTTTATAGAACTAATAATCCCAAATGCGGTTCGTAGGAATTACATTTCGGCGAGCAGCCGGATTAGCCGAGATGGAATTTTAGATAGGGTTTGCGTGATTGTGATCAACACGTGAGTCGTAACCTTTGGCGAGACACAGTCTGCACGCGGGACTGTTGGTTTGCACGCATTTATCATTTCGTATTCAAGTCAGCTTACTAGTAGTTGGCTGGGCAATAATAGAATTCAAGATTTATCTTGGAAACTCGCAAGAGGGAGAGGGAAGAGGTTTATCTCTTCTTATGTATATAAAAATATGAATTTTCCCACGGCATATCATTCCTCATTATCCAAAACCATTGTGATAACTACATTTTCGTCTGCTCATCTGTCAAACTAGTGATATCACAGATTAAAGGGATAGTGCAACATTTCTGAAGAGGCCATAAGTCTGAAAGTACTATGACCGCTTCAGACTTTCACTGCCATAAAAAAAAAACAACTCAAAAAGGAATACGTAGTTCATCAGACTTATCACTGTGTATGATCCACGATTATTTGTCTAGAGATAAACAGGAAGGGGGAGGAAAAAGTGCAAATGCATATGCGATTTTTGCATTTCCGCGAAAGGTGATCGGGTAAATCTGATTTTAAATTCATGCCGTTAAAATAAAATAAAATGTATAGCACAATAAATATATGCAGTGTTGTTGTTACGATGAACTGTTACGGAGCCTAAACACATCTGAGCACCGCTATACTGCTTGATGATCACTAATGTAGGCAATGCTGTCAAAAGGTATTGCGTGTCGAGTTTAAAAGACGTCTCTTTGCAGGAAAAAATAACAATATTATGCATACACAAAAAACCCCATAAACCTGCCAATAATCCTTATGGCGGACATTGAATTCTCACACCACTCAAATTGTCGACATGAGATACGAATGTTTTCATCAAGTTGTAACATCGTGCAAAATGATAATCTCTAAAGTTGGCCCTACTTATAGGACAGTGTTTTTGTTTTTTTTAACGAACAGACGTTCGTTTTTGTGGTCAATATATAGCGCATGCCACACCATTAAAATAATGCTCTTTGTGTAAGTTTCTCAATGTAAAACGACAAACGCCTATATCAGCCACTTCAATCGTTTCAGTTCAGAAATTTTCTCGTTTCTAAGTTTATTGAAGTCATGTTTTACGCTTATAGAGCTTTGCATTTATACACCATCGTCGGACGAAGCGTGAAAATTTTAGTGCTTATAGGAGAGCCTTACATCAAGTTAAAGAGAGAGAGAGAGAGAGAAAGTTCTTCATTACAAACATATTGTTACGTATAGTGTTTGTTAGTGCAATGAGGATTCAGTTCGCTGCACCCCTGGGGCCCATACATATTCCATATTATATCCCTCATGTAAAGCTTCTTGCCATAGGATTGTACAGAGCACGAACATGGTGTAGTTTTACTAGCTAGCTACGAGCAGCTGGATGCGGTGCAATTGGTTACTAGTCAGCGGGATATAGTACTTTTGGGAATCCACGATCTGCACCCAATCGTGATCATGTGATCGATATCCACATTTCTCACTTAAGAATGTACGCAGTTCGCGTAGTAGCGATACTTTTGAGCGACAGTCCTGTGCGTGGTTTGTAGCTAGCGCTAGCAGCGCCGGTGCGCGACAGCGACATCACAGAAATCTGTGGTGCGATGGTGGCGTGTGTGTGTAACGTCGCGTTATTAGTGTGATCAATGCATTCAGCTCAATTGACAAAGTGACTGGTTCAAGTAACGGAGGAATGATCGCAGGAGGACACCATATCAGGTACGAATTAGGAATAAACTAAAACCGATTTTGAAGATGATCTGGGTAACGAAGCCGCTTTAGGCCTATTCTAACGTAGTCCTGAACCTCCTCGATCTTTCGGAGTTTTGCACGCTGTAGTGTAGCTCGTGTGTAGGAATCAACAACCGGTAACAGCGCAGCGGTACGTGTCGTTCGCTACGCGCTGCACGCACTGCTGCTGCACTGCTACGGCCTAACGTTAGATTTATCGTTCAGGAAACCTGCACATTTTTCCAAAAGGGAACCGTCATTACTCTAGTAAAATGCTCGAGAGGGATATAAAACAAATATCGACTGCTTTCTTTCGGGCCATGGTAAAACTATTTGACCTCGGTGATTTCTCAACAGTGCCATGTCCCTCGACTTCGTCTCGGGACATAGCACTGTTGAGAAATCACCTCGGTGCAAATAGTTTTACCATCTCCCTCTGCAGCAGTCGATATTTGTATATTACACCACCCCTACACTCAATCATCCGTTTCCGTTATCTTTCCCCCATTGCAGAACCCACGTGGGGCCGCTGGACCCATTGGTCTTACTGCTCGCAGACGTGCGGGGAAGGGCGCCGCTACCGGCGGAGATCATGCATGACGCAACCGGGCAGCCACTCGCTCACGTGCAGGGGCCAGCACCGCGTGGCGCAGCCATGCATAGAGCGTGCCTGTGAATCTACGAAGGGACGAAGACTGTACCCTAGTTAATAGACAGTAACCATGGAAGCATCTACTCCAGACAGACGATATCCTCCGTCCCATCCCAACTCTGATGACAGGACTGAGACTCGTTTTACATTCGCAAGAAGTGGATCAACGATCGCCATAATTAGCTCTGACATTAATGTGGGATGTATGGTATACAAGAAGTCGTCAAATGTATACACCAGAGCGTGATTCCATTGCAATATTCAATGTGACAATCACGTGGTACTCTAAAAGCAATCCATGCTTTTTTTCTTCGTCATTAGTGTTAATGAGTGCCATGAGGCTACCTCCTATGATTTGTTTCTTTCTTTGCCTGTTTGTGCGTACGTGTGTGTGTGTGCGTGTGTTTTAAAGCTAATATGGTTATTTCGTCCGATAAGGTCTTTGTGTAATACAGCAGCACATGTTGAGTTCCTCGCACGCCTGTTCATTATACCGTATGCATCTTGCATTACATTTATTCTTTTCTCTAAGGATTTGAAGTTGCTGTAAAGTCTTTAATTTCCCTTGCTATTTTTACAGTTAATATCGATCCCGTAGATCCACTAAGTGTACCCCCCCCCCCAGTGTAGAAAATTCATTTTTGCGGGCTTGTTATGTCTACATGGAAAATTTCCAATCATGCAACAAATAAAAAAAAATGAAAAGTAGATGAAATTAAAATTGAAATTTTCAGATATGATAATCAATTATATTGAATCTAGGGCAGAGCTTATGATCATGCCAAAATGTCACGAGGCTGAAACCTTCGTTGGAGCAATAGGAATCGGGACAATTCAGTAATGATTCATCATTACACTTCGACAAAACTAACATGATTTTTTTTTTTTTTTGCGCCTTGTATAAACCACATCAGTGTCTGTTGTTTCAGCCAATTCAGTTGTGACATAAACATCTATTCTATGTGTTTGCGATACGTCTCTGATACCCCTTGAATACCAAATAAACGTAATCCAACAATCTATTATTACTGACGTGACGTTTGTAATCCTTCTTTAATTCATACAGCCTGCGGGAAAAGTGAAATCAGACTGAAGTTTTAGATCAAAGTTTTATGACCACCTACGCTCTATATTTATAAGGTATCTCTATGATTTAATTTTGTCTAGCGTGCTTGCCACATACTCAGTATGCGGCCGGCACTGCAAATCAGCGCGTTGAGTGTCGGCGTAATCCGATTCAGTCTTGATACCGCCGTAAAAATAATCTCGGGCATTGTCCCATTCCCATTCGGCACATGAAAGCAGTCGCGATCTTACATGGCTTGAAGCCTTGGCTCATATCGCTGTCATAAGCCTAAAGTTCAATCCGATAACAGATGTCGAATTCAATATAACATTCTCGGGTGCCCTTTCCGAAAGAATCTACGTGTGCATGTGTAAATGTTTGCGTGATTTATATACCCGTACATGAGACAGTCTGTATAGTGTATTTGCATTATACCAAGACTTCTGACTGGTAGAATATGTACCACGTGACATTCATTGACTTCGTTATAGTTCACGATCGTCACCTACACTTTATGATTCTTGCACGGGGAATCTTCATCTACCCTTGATAAATCAATGCTACGAATAAACTATATTTTCTAATATAATTGGTAATTATACTTTTCCACGCACTGTGTAATTCTAGCCAATATACACGTAATCAACCCCCGTGCAATTCCATTTCAAAACTGCACTTAAAGCTAATTATACATTTGTCGTGCATATGGTTTAGTATGTGCATTCAAGATCATGTACTTTTTACATGATACGCACACCAACACAAACACATAATCATGTACACAAATACTGCAAAGGGCAGAGTGGATCGCTCAGAATTGGATGGGCGAGTTTATCGAGTGGGTTTTAGACTGTTCCAACACCGTCCAAAGTTAAACGAGAGCATCCAATTCTCACTGATCCACGGAATGGACTGTCCATCATTCGTTTTATAAAATAGGTCTGTAGATTCATGAAATTTAACTTTTTTTTTCTCATCATGCGTCCAGTACACCTACAAGACTTGAGCCATGCGCTCGGATTTTACCGGACCCATGGCTCAATCATGGATCAGTAAAAATCAATGCATGATAATAATTGACCAATGAGACTGCGGGGATTCTAATGCCCATTTTATACAATTCGTTCTACCTGCCTGTATATTATATAAGAGGCATTCACGTGCACGCATGCGCGCGCATGAACACACATGCACAAGTTGAAGTATACTCCCGTTCAGACCATTGCATATGTATAGAGGAAACGATATAATTATCTCCCTCGCTCGAATCGTTGTTTTCTCGTTCAGGGACTAAATATCCATGTAAGTTCAGGATTATGTCGACACTATATCCGTGTTGACGGAGAGTCGAATGTAGTTCTAAACCATAATTACTGCACAGGGAAGTTCACATTTTCTTATTATCGTTTGCTTTGTTGAAGGTGTGAGACGCGTCTTAAGATACAAACGATGCGTCATTGGATATCGAAGCTCAGTTTAACGCTTCAACCTCGTCTTAAACAAGCTGAATAATATGCAATTTGCTTTTATACTCGCTGTATGTCTGTCAAAAGAAATTGTGAGAATATATCAGAAGAACATTCTCTTATTATATTTTCACGGAGCAGATCATGTGATAGTGGTAAAAGTACCGTCTGCCAGAGCGACATTAATGTTGTTTTTTATTTGCAACATTGCAGGATCCGATGTCACCTGAGGGACTTTGAAAGGTCAGCAAATAAGAAGAGTTTCGGAATCACTCAGAGAGATTCCATGAAATTGGTATGGAGAAGCACGTTAACACGTGACTTCAAGTCGCCGTCTATATCCACTGCTCTAAGAGCTCTTTGGGGACAACGTTGATACAGAAAGATCATTTTATACTTATACTTAACCTGTTATTCTCTTAAAGGAAGACGTGCCAATGTATCAAACCTATCAAGACTATATCCCGTATAAAGGAGACAGTGGGTTAAGGTATTCATCAAGGGGGAGAATTGTACGCATGCAGATTATGCGTGTTCTTCACATCTGCGGACCATAGCTAACGAGGAGAACACGGAGGGGAACTATATAGCTTCAATGCCGACTCTGTTACCATGTGTGTCTATCCCTTGAAGGAAAGGTCTACTCTGAAGCAATAAAATGAGAAGAACAAGACAGTGAAAGTAAGAGAAAATTCTGACAAAAACGAAGAAAGTTATAAAGTTGTGATCAATCAAGCACAAATTGGTTACTTCGTGATGTCACACGCGAGCTCACCCATTGTTTATTTGAACTATAAAATAAGAAATTTATCCAATGCATAAAACTCCATAAAATGCCTAATTTTTCCATTATTGATGACAGAATATATATCTTTGGCATGCAGGGATTGTATAGAAACATATTTGCAATCATGGTATTAAGGAGGTATGAACGATTAGATTTTAATGGGAAGATGAAAATCTCTTATTCTATAGTACAGAACAAATAGGTGGTGAACTCGCATGTTACATTACGGAATTGAAAATTTGTGTTAGATCGCTCACGGACATGACGGATACAAGAACTAATAATTCATTAGTTTCCGTCAGAATTTGCTCAAACTCTGTCTGTTTTCGGCTGTCGTCACTCGAATTTTTCTACTTCTATTCACATAAAGTAACATTCAGGGTGGATTTCCCCTTTTAATGCATTTCTATGTTAAAATATGTTTATACATTTCCTTGTTATCGTGCATTGTAATACACGCTATTTAACATGGAAATGTATTAAAAGGGAAAATACATTGTATCAAGGCGTCTATGAGGAAGAAATAAAGGGATATATTGCACAAAACGACATGGCACGACTGAAAAACATCAAAAGGAATCAGCAGGTTTGGTTCGTTTTTTTCTATCGAGATATCGCGGTCTGCCTTTAATGAGACGCGTCTCGAGCTCGGAGACAGACCAGCGTTACAGCATGTTTGGACAGATGCCTGTCCGACAATCATAAGAGCGAGGTAGAAACAATAAAGAGAAGGCAGGAACGATTTCTTTTTTTTTTCTCCCTCTCCCCTCGGTGACATATCATTATGTACAACACGAATGGCCCGCTTAATCGATGAAGTTTTGACAAGTCAATCATTGTTTGTCCATCTCGGAATAGTTTGAACAGACTTCCAAGATAATCACTGGGTGGGCACATCACTCGCTGGCTTTCGCTTCCAATATTCCGAGATTTCCAGTCCCCTGGTTCCCTACTCGTGACATGAATAAAAAAAAAGGGACAAAATATCAATCGAATGGTATAAGCACACATCAGCGTATAGATATGGTTATGTTCATGAGTAATGGTAATGTCAAATTTCACTGCATTAGATAACACACAATCCTCCCGACACCCTAATAGAAAAGATTATTATTTTGAGTATTTACCATCCAGGCGAGGTCTACTCTATTCCGCGGAGAAGTTCACGATGTAGATTTGTATATGAAAGGCATCATTACTTTACCCCTATGGCAATACCTTTGGGACATTTTTTGGTCAGCTTCCGTCTTTCATCGTGGGGATAGAACGGGACAGGGGTGGCCGAGCTGTCCTCAGTCTGTTGATGAGGGCGGAGATTGATATGCGGGTTATTTCTCCCGAAGTAATTTCCGTTATCTGTACGTAATCACAGGGATGTCAGAAATTCGAACCAAAGCCAATACCACACAGACTTGACTCTCGCTGAGATGCAAGGCATCACAAGGAATAAAATACAAGCAGACCATCTCGGATGTTTTAGGCCCGGTAGGGTGTTCCGTTACTCCTCAAACAGTGTAGTCGAAGATTAACGGAAAAGGAGATCGGAGAAAAAACATGAACGTTATATACAGTTTCTTCTCCATGGGTCGGTTTGTTCTCTTAGCAAATACCAGGCTGGGTCAGCCCGAATTTTCAACAGAAATGGAGCGAAAGAATAAGACGAAACTGGTTGATGCGAAGCGGTGATTTTTTTTTTTAATTGACAGGACTTTTGAAATATTACTAACGAAGAAGCAATCTAAGACTTTTCTTTGCATTAGGACGATTGTGAGCAGTTTTCCTCGTCTGGATTACAAATATTCTGTTGGCACGAGTAGATTTTAGGGTTTCTAAAGGAAACATTTACTACCATATGGCATTGTCTGCATCATAACTCCACCTAAATAACAAACCTTATTGATATGATTGGACGAGGCTGTTTGATGGGATTAGGTGATGGCAATAAACTCTGAAGTCAGTTGTTGGCGTTAAATTGCTAAACGAACCGGGCAATTACATAATGCGATTTATCCGTCGAAAGAGCAAACATACCAACAGAGAACAGATTCAGAACAATTCTATACATGCCACGTAAATTGTTGTGCACAGGATCATTCGTCATTACTGCGTTATTGGTGCATTATACTGAAATGTTTGTCAAAGTTTGTTGTACATAAAGCTTGCTATCGACAGCCTTACTTAATAAAACCCAGTCTCTCATGCGCTGAATCAGAATAACACAGCATCACACCTCGGCTTCGTAGAAATGCCGTGCTCTACTACTGCTACATTATATAGAAATAAAGTGGAATTTTGTCAGGAAATTGCTTTTGTTGTTTGGGTTTTTTCTTTTATTCAACTTATCCTGCCTTGCAAAATCACAGCGGAAATTAAAAGCAACATGGCGTAATCTCGCGCCGAGGAACGTGGCGTATTAATCAATCAATATGAAGGCGACTTGACAAACGGCTATCAATCAGGATGGCATTCGAATGGATGTGTGTCGACATGAGAGGAAACACTCTTCCGATGATTTTTGAATGACCGAATTATCCACGACGTCGTGGGAAAGAGCTTGTAAAGACTTAATTTTATCAAAGGGCTCTCAATTGAGTGCTCAATTTTCTCGCGAATGGCTTGATCCCTGCCTGACATTCTGTCGAGACATTTTTTTTTTTTATAGAGTGAGTGTCAGAGAAAGATGCGGGGAATAATTATGCATAAGTGTCGTAAATCAAAGTAATGTGCCTGCTGAAATGAGTGATATTGACAATGCAACCCTGACAAAAAAAAAAAGCGTTCGGTGTTTACGTCTTTGGTAGTGTCAGAAGAAATATGCAAATTTATAAGCATTTGTGCATATCAGCGCCGGACTGTATTCGGGGATGCGAGAGCATTGTGGTGGCATATATAATATTGTTAATAATTGACGGTAACCACAGTCATGGACTGTATGGAGAGGAAAAAATCTGTTACATCAGACGGAATCATAAATGTCACATTAATGTTACAATTCCTCGTTACACTGAAAGTTAGGGGTTTGGGTTTTATACTTGGGAGGCATGCCTTGTAAACGGCAGCATCGGAAAACTGTGCAAATGCGTTGAGGGAATGGATGTTACAAGTGCCAAATAACATCAAGCTGAATTGTGCGGTCACAATTAAGTTCATGATAATACACATATGATGTCAAACTTTATTCTAAGAACATTCAAAGTGTACCTCCCCCCTCAAAAAATTGGGGTAAGACAATGGTATAACTCTCCCTCCTTTCTCTTCTCATTTCAAGCGTCAGGTGGCCGTATAAACAAACTCCGAAGGACGGAAATTTTGCTCGTCTGGCGGAATGTGTTTTCTATAGAACAGGCTATTTGACGGAGACTTAACGAATCAACTAAATAATGTGATACTTTAAATCCTACAAACACAAAATCTTTAGAATAGCACACAGGTTGAGTACTATAGCCGCAACCGGCACCATGTTTTCAAAGCGGAGGGGGTCCAGTTTATATTTCTGGTGCCACTTCCGGGTTTTATTAGCTAACAAGAAAAAGGGGGAAAAGCCTTTGGACGTTGGAAGCGCGACTTTGGAAGCGCGACTGATGCCACTTCCGGGTTTCAACAGCTAACAAGCAAAAAACAAACAAACAAACAAACCGACAAACAAACATAAAGTCCTTCAGCGCAACTTTCTGATTCTATACTTTCGGGGTTTCGTCAGCTAACAAGGAAAAAATAAGCCTTACCCAGAGCGATCAATGCGTCGAAACATAACTAATTCAGTTTCTGCAACGCAGCGAAACAGTTTGTAAAGAGTAGTATATTCATTTGTTTATTTATCTTAAATCTATTTATTTATTCGGTATTCTTTACCCAGGGCAGCCCCATCAGTAGTTTATACACTGTTATTCTCGGGGGCCCTGCAACAGAATAACAAAGTATACAACGACTAATTCGACAAACACTAAGTAACAAATCACGGACATCCCATTACTTATACATCGCAATATCAAAACAATGCCAATGCTGTGTGTAAAGTTCAAAATAAATATTTGATGATAATAATACACAAATTCAAATCATTTGAAATATGATGATGATACCCCTTACACGATGAGGAACAATCATAACAATGTGCTAATTCAAGCGTACTGAGTACAATCACGCTTGCAATCAAAAGGATAGAGTCCAGTTTCTAGAAATTGTTCAGGCTTGCGGTTCCAATGCTATAAAGCTACAGACATGTTGCCAAAAACGTAGACAAAACATGAACAAAAATACTTTGAATTGAGTAATTTCAGCATCTTCCTATAATAAGAAGTTATTGTCTAGTATCTCAGTAAGTGGCGTCACAGATGCGTTTGCAAAAGCACGAAAAATAAGCGTTTCATACGTAGCCAGTTTCAATAGCAACTGGTTTCCAGCATGCCGGATAGAGGTGTGCTCATTCAACAGTGTTCAAGAGTGTATCGCATATTTTCCCTTCTATGTTCTCCTCCGTTTCTCTCTTCTTTCTTCAATTTTTTTTTTTACGCCAAAGATACGCCAAAGTATCCACACGATAAAGTAATTGGTCACAGGTTAGCAGATGATCTCTGCCGTATACCTACATCAATAGAATCGTCGTGATTCCACATCCCCTCGAGGTAGCTTCATTTACCTCAGACATTTTCTTTCTTTCTCTCTATATTTGTGTTCGTCTATCGCTATCTCTCCCTCTCTCTCTCTCTCTCTCTCTCTCTCTCTCTTCTTCGGATCCCTTCCCTCTTCATCTGTCTGTCCGTCTCCCCTTTTTCATTGTCAATCGACGAATTCAATTGCGACGTCTTTTACACCAGCGCTTCCTCGCGATAGCTAGTCACTAACTCAAGTGAGAAACGAGAATGGAATTTCAAAGCTTTATTCCGTGCCCCCCCCCCCCACCTCCTTCCCGCCGCCTTGACGTAGCAACTATTGTTCGACCTTCCATCTTTTTGGATTGCGTCGAGTGCCTGGCAGGGTAACATATGAGGAGACGATAATAGGCAACGACATAAAGTGGCGATCTTAATTTTTTTCCTCTTCCCTCGATGGCAAGGTAAAAATTGTGAAAGAGGTTATCATATGAACAAATGAACAAAAAAAAGAAGAAGAAAAGATTGAGGGTATAATGGGATTGACCCTGGAGTGTGACGTGAACAAGTGAAGAAGAATTAGCGAGACACGAACAACTCATGACGTAATTCATGCATGCGAGTCTTAGATGCAGTGTGTGAACAGGAACATCGTGGAAGTGAAATAGGAGCTCAATACAGAATCCAGATACAACGACTGTCCTTAAAATAGCTCTCATTGACGTACTAGGATTACTATTCTTGCATTAAGAAGGTGTCCAGTTGCTATTTTCTCCGCAATCCCTGTGATTTCCCTCGGTGAATTAATGCTGTTATTGTTTGACTAACTTGGATCACACAAAGCGTATCCTATCATCCAATAACAGGCGAAATGATATACGCAAGATACCGAAGTTGTCAAAGAGCAAGAAATTATTGATTCATGGAGATTTATTCCGAGAAATGTTTGTGTGCATATATGCCTGTGACGCGGAACCATGTTTTATGTGCATAGACAAACGAAAACTTACACACAAAGGCACACGCACAAATACACGTATTGATACCTATTTCTAAATACCGATTTGTGTCTATTTATGTCTATAAAAAGACCATGCCAAAGGATTCCCATGGCATCAGAAATACTCCTTTTGTCAAAGTATTTTGCAATCAAGTAACACAATCTCATCCGCGATTCTACAGTTTCTCTCAGATTACTTTTGCGTATTAAATGCACCCCTGGCTGCAGGCTGATCAAGAATTTAACGTCTTGAAATGATACACTGTTAGATTATGAACAAAACCGTGAGTTAAATCACACACATTTTTGCCAGGAATTTAGAGTACACGTCTGGGTTTATGAAAACGGTATAAGATAATTTTTCACTGAATTGACAAAAACATTTCATAGCCAAATTCTCCCTTGCTCCACAGCTGATTGTAAATACAGTAGCTACCTTTTTCAAAAAGGAAATGATTTTAGTTGTAAGTGAAACATTGCTCAAAAAAATTATTCTGCCGTGTCATCGGCGGCTAATAAATTCAAAATGTCACCATTTTGCACCGAGTGCTATATACTAATAGACTTCGTAACCAAATAGATGCCGTCGAATCAATATAAAGATAAAGAAGTCAACTTAGACTACTGTTATCATGACAAACAATAATAATTGATTTCGTCTCAACATGTGAGTTGTAACGGACTTTCGTTTACGTTGATGTATGATTGCCAACAGAGAATATGTACTATGATGTACTATATAATACAGCCATATTTTCATAGACAATGTATACAATATCATGTATTGATCACCACCCCGGATGGCAACTCCCGCACAAGTTTAGATTATTGTTAGAAGTCGGCAAAGAACATTAGAAATGCAGTCATTATTGCACCCTACACTCTAAGAAGAATAACTTTAACTTTGCAGTTTTACGTTTGACACAACTGAAGCACTGTTAGGGGTGCAACTTTGCACCTGTCACCCCAGTGAACACTTTTAAAGGTGCAACTTTTTGCTTTTCTGGTCTGAAAGGTGGAAAATTGCACCCTTAAAGGTGCTACAATTATTTTGTCCCACTTAAAGGTGCAATGTTGAACCTATCTTTCTTAAAGTTTATGGAATCTGAAAAAGTCCCCCGCATATCAAAGACTGAGATCAACTCCCTCTCTTGAGTGGCTCACTGATATAATAACAAGGTCAAAGGTTGAAATTTGCACGTCATTGATCGTGATGAAGGCAGTTGAATGGCCTCATCAGCCCTCAGTCTTCCTGGTAACGCGGTGAGTGATGCCGTCAAAAGTCTGGTGTTCGTATGTGATCAGGATTATGCCTACGAATCCTTTCTCATTGCAGAGCTTTTCTCTCAAAACCCGTCTTCCATGATCCTAATATACTCAGTGGATTGTACGCGTCACGATTTGCTTCAGCTCCAAGCTTTACACGTGAGTATCTCGTGCCAACAGCATTACTTACAAGGAATAACCCAGTGGCGGATGGGGGGGGGGGGGGGCGCACCGAGCGCGTGCCCCCTTTAATTTTTCTTAAGAGAAAAGAAATAAAAAGAAAAAATGAAAGGGGGCAAACAAAAAAAAATGCAAGGAGCCTTTTTTTTTTCTTTTTCTTTTTTGCTTGTCAGCTGATAAAACCCGAAAGATGCCCCAGATTTTTTTTTTTTTTTTTGCGCCCCCGCCTCCCTTTACGGAATTCCTGGATCCGCCATTGTAACCGGTAGACTCCACACATACAGACCTTTTCTTCTTCTTCTTCTTCTTCTTGTTTTTGTTATCCAGGGAACAATGACCTCTTGAATTTCAATTTTTTTTTGACCGAGTTATCTCGGCGTTTCGGGGATTTTAACGCACCCATTCCTTCATTTTGTGTCATATGAGTTATGCAAACAACTTTAAGACTACTCATTTCCCTTCCTGCGTATGCATGCCTTGTCGTCGCTGTGCACAAATTGACACAGCAAAGCCCCTAGGACCGAGATCATTCAGATGACAATGTTAATCTCAATTAGCCGCTCAGTCCTTGACAAGGCACTCAACAAATTCATTTTCACTGATGTATACCCACAAATATACCCGTTTATCCAATCTCAACATAAGCCTAATTCATCAACCCATTTATTAGGTCACTTCAAGGGTAATAACGAACTCTGTGTTTGCTATGTTTCATCAACGTGATGTGATAGACCAAACTTTGTGTGGGTTGAGGCAAATGACTGTGGATGTGGTTTTACAAACATAAGGAATGATTTCAAGCCGCACGGTAATAGTGTTTATAACAGTCTGGATAGAATGTTTGTTTAGATCACGTGACAAATTGCTACACATATTTCTTATATGCAGGCAATGAATTTAAATATATGAGAGGATAGAGTGGGTTTTTTTCAGAGGCTGTTGATGGCATGCTCTCATGGTAATCAGTAAGGTGTGACCCATCAGGAGTTTAATGTTACATTCCTCGAGATCTTTACAATGAATATGCAACTTTTTGAAACGGGCAAATAAGAGCGGATTTACGGTGCATTGTTTGATTAAATGAATAAACCCGCACGGTTGATGTATTCATGTATCTAACTGTCTTCACGGACTGTTTTCAATGAGGTACGGGTAAATGGACTTCACGCACGAGAAAACGTTTTTCTTGTTGAAAGCCAGCTCTTGAATGACTTAACACAACAATTACAATCATGTTTAGCTCAACCTACAGTTACTAAATTGTTAGTTGAAGTAAAGTACGTCTCGCGCTCGCCTGTTGAGACGCATGGTTTTTCAACTACCTGCGACTTAATGACCGCGAGGATTCATTCATTTATTTATTTGTTTATTTATTTATTTACTGATTTATTTATATATTCATTCATGGGGTATATCAGTGTCTATAGCTTTTCAACAGCCGCACACACTCAGTCACCTGTTGCTGAGTTGGTATAATTGCTTCATATCTAACGCCGATAGCTACTTACATCAACATCAAGCACTCACATGTTCTGGAATCGAATGTTGGTATGTAACGATAGATATAGGCAGCAAGCGTTTTCTGATAGTTTGCGACAATCATAGGGAAATATCGCCTTGCGCGATAAACTTACAGTTGACAACTCTGAGTGCTACTTGTATTAGACGTTAATGAATAAAAAGACATTGTGTAGGAAGAATATTTCAGTAACACAGAAGTACTTCTTTGACATCGTGTACCCAACACAACAGTCACACATAAATTCATACAGCAAATGTACGCTGATCTTTTATTTTTCAAAAACGTTACAAAGAAGATAACTGGAGAATAAACTTACCACTTTCTGGACTTTGATGGTGAATATTCTGTATCGAGATCAACAATACTCCTCATAAAAAGTAAACATAAGAATATGAAATGTGAAAGATAAACGTTCGGTCACTATAAGTGCTATCGCATGGTTGATGTCTTTGTTGCTTATCATAAATACTATGTAGTGCCTGGAAACTCTAAGTACACATAGCAACCATTGTTACGTAACAATATGTTCTTCTCTGTAGCGCGCGTGTCATATTTCATCATAATAGGAAACAACTTACTTGCTTCTTCTACGAGATCACCACATAGGGCTCTAGCTGACGACCTTATAGGGGCAGAGCAACCACTACAGCAATAGCCACTGAACTTCAGGGATTTCTAATGTTAATAGTTTTGCCATGTCTTTTAGAACGTTTTACATCTTGCGTTATTGAGTAGGCAAATCTGTGCAATGGATTCAAATGCGCGCCTATAGGTTTCTTCCTTTTGGTGTAGGGGAGAGTGGGGCATTTTGTGTTTGTTTATCGGTGTCCAATCCTTTGGGAAGATCGCGATTGAGACTTATCGCAGGCAATTTCATTTCAACTTTCGATTCAATGCTGAAAAAAAAATATATGAACAAATGTCTGAAAATACTGTCAACATGGAATTACGAGCGAATGAAGAAATAACAAAAATTATTACCTATCGGAGAGGTAGTTTTGCGGGGCATTTGCAGTTGAAATTTTGATCGGTCGCCAAGGTCAGCTGGCAATATTAGTGGGTATCATCCTTCTTCCGGGTCTTGCCATTCACTTTGCATGTAAAAATTCCGGTCAATCACAAAGAGGAGACATTCACAAATCCGGGACAAACGCACCGCAGAAGAACGCCAATAAATCAACTCATACAAGGTCGACCTCTTCCAGCAGCACTACGCGTCAAACAATGATGAGTTCATTTGTGCTCAATAACTGTACAGTGACCATCAGTTATTACAACTCTCCAAATTGCAACAGAAGCAAAAACAAAGTGTAAATAGTTCAGAGGTTTGAAGTTCGCCCGTTATAACTACATAATATGTATCTTGGAAGTTGGAGTTGAATGATGTACATTGATGAACAATTATGCAACTATTCGACATGTTAGTGATGATCTACAGGTAAGTCTAATGTGGCTTGATCATTATCATAGTGTATAGCCGTATTCACATATTTTCCTATATAGTCTACCTAGGGGGTAGGTGATAATTTTGATATTGACTGGCCTTGAGGGAGATACCAGAAAATATTGCCCGCACTGAAAGAATATTTTCTGGTATCCCCCTCAAGGCCATGTTCGTTTCCCTGTTTTGTGTGTGTTTCATGTTTCTCTGTACGCATTTCGGTTTCCTTTCTTCTTTTAGGTCTGCATACCCCCACGTAGCTGCTGAGCTAGGACCAGGCGGGAAGCCAGCTATTAATTCCCGAATGTTTTATATTCTAACCCATGGCTAACACAACAAATTTTGCTTTTAATTCTTTGAATAGTGATGAATTCTATAACACAGTAAGGCACTCTGAATCTGATCATGTAAATATTATTTCCAGTGTATATGAAGATTACATATCCGATAAATACAATACCTCAGCACAAGAATTTGAATATAACTTTGACTCAAATGATCCAGTCCAGAGTCCATCGTGTGTTTATTTGACCGAAAATCAGTATAAAAATCGGATCACGAATACAGTTGGTGAAACATTTTTGTTAGCTCACTTTAACATACGCAGTATCAACAAAAATTTTGATAAGTTGTGCTTACTCTTAGAAAACCCAGATCATAAATCTTGCTCCATTATAGGGTTAACAGAAACATGGTTGAACTCTAATATCAGTCATTTATTTTCTCTACCCGGATTCGAATTTGTATTTAGAAATAGAAGCGAGAGAGTTGGTGGTGGAGTTGGTTTGTACATCTCGAAAAAATTTAAACATATTATACATGAGGAGATTAGTGTTATGAGCGATGTACTTGAATCCCTTTTTATTGAATTGATAAATCCACATGGAAAAAACATTATGATTGGCGTAATTTACAGGCCCCCTCGTTCGAATTTGAATGATTTTTTGACAGTTTTGCAGGATTTAGTACAAAATCCCATGATACTTAATAAAGATATATTTTTGATGGGCGATTTTAATATCGATCTCATGAAATGTAACTCCCAAAATAGTTCAAAAGAATTTATAGAAACATTAATGTCTGCTTCGTTTTTACCATTAATCTCCAAGCCTACCCGTGTCGCCAGCCAATCGGCTACCCTCATAGACAACATTTTTTGTAATGTTTTTCCACTTCCTGAGTCTGGTATCGTCCTCTCAGACATCACTGACCATTTTCCTATATTTGCTCAGATACCAATTAAACTGATTAAAAAAAATAATTATTATAAGCGTCGTAAGATTACTGCAGATAATCTTACAAGTCTCCAAAACAGTTTAAAAGAAATCGACTGGTCTTCTGTATACAACACTACCGATGTCAACTTGTCTTATGATTATTTCATATCTACTCTTACCTCCGAAATCGATAACCATATTCCCCTGCGTAACATAACAAATAGATATAAACAAATTCCAAGACTCCCGTGGATAACCCAGTCTATATTACGATCTATAAATAGGAAAAATAATTTGTTTTATAAATATAGATGCAATCCCACTGAAAAAAATAAGAAAAAATATGTTTCATACAAAAACACACTCACCAAATTATTACGTACGCAGAAGAAAATGTTTTATGTTAATCAGATAAGCAAATATAAAAATGATATTAAAAACACATGGAAAACATTAAAGAGTGCTATGAATACATCTAACAATTCATCTAATATTTCTGAAATTCGGTGGGGCAATGCCTCCAGCAACACTCCCGCTGGCATGGCGGAAATTTTCAATGACTTTTTCTCTTCAATTGGACAAAATCTTTCTCAAAATATTCCTCTTTCTAGTAAATCTTTTAATGATTTTTTAGATATATCTAACTCCAAAACTATATTTTTTGACCCAACATGTAAAGAAGAAATAATAAAGATTGTTGCTAATTTGAAAGAAGGAAAAAGTCCTGGCCATGACGGAATTGACAACTATTTGATAAAAAACATAGTTCCTCAAATAGTGGATCGCTTAGTACACATTATCAACTCATCGCTTACGACTGGCCATGTGCCAAATAGCATGAAAATTGCGAAAGTAATTCCTATTTACAAGAAAGGGGAGAAGGATGATGTCAATAACTATAGACCCATATCTTTATTATCTTCTATTTCTAAGATTCTTGAAAGAATAGTTTATATCAGGACAGTACGTTTTCTTAAAACCTGCGACATATTCTCAAACTTTCAATTTGGATTCAGGGAAAATCACAGCACAATACACGCGCTACTTGCCCTCATCGACAAAATCACACACGCACTCGACACACTTTCACACACAATAGGTATCTTCTTGGACTTCTTCAAGGCCTTTGACACGATTAACCACGGAATACTTCTCGCCAAATTGTCTCATTATGGAATACGTGGAAAGGCCTTGGAGTGGTTCACGAATTACCTATCAGAAAGATCCCAATTTGTACACGTCAACGGCTTTGACTCTCAAAGTAAAACAATTGCATGTGGTGTTCCACAAGGGAGTTTATTAGGCCCATTGTTATTCATTATTTATATTAATGATTTTCATAGATCCTCGGAGAAGCTATCATTCATAGTATTCGCGGATGACTCTAACCTTTTTTTTTCTCACCCTGACCCAAAAATTTTAATAAGAACAGTCAATGAAGAACTGAAAAAGGTTATACAATGGATATACGCAAATAAATTGTCATCAAATTTTCAAAAAACAAAAGTTATGCTTTTTAGTAATTCTATAGATAGCCTCCCAGGCAAAATAACATTTGATACTACTTCCTTAGAAGAAGTTTCTTCCTTTAAATTTCTTGGTGTTTGCGTCGATAACAAGCTTTCATGGAAGAGTCATATTGATAACATATGTAAAATTATATCACGTAACATTGGCGTAATGAATAGATTAAAATATTATCTTCCTTCATCTGCATTATTAACTCTTTATTCTAGTTTGATACTACCTTATTTAAACTACGGGATTCTTGCTTGGGGTAATACATATCAGATGTTACTAGATAAACTTCTTTTATTGCAAAAGAAAGCGCTTAGAATTGTTTTTAATTTACATACCCGAGAACATACAGATGCTTTGTTTTCTGACCATAAAATATTAAAAGTAAATGATTTGTATGTGTTTCAACTTGGCCAGTTCATGTTTAATTACAACAGTAACTTTTTACCTAAAATATTCCACGATTCATTTCATCGAAACAGTCATGTTCATAACTATCCCACGCGACGATCCGACGAATTTCATCTTCCATTAATGAGAACCGCACATGCCCAAAATACATTTCTTTATACCGGACCCAGACTTTGGAATAATTTAGATAATAGTTTAAAAGATTCCCCAAATTTGTTACATTTAAATACAAACTCAGAAAACATTTATTTTCTACTTATAATCTAGATAATTTAAATTGTTTTAATTCATGCTCGAGCTTTCACCTGTCCTGATGTCGCAGCACTTGGCGTGTTCTGTGTGCAGACCTCTCTTCTCTCTTCTCTCCTCTTCCTTTCCTGTCTTTTGTTCTTCGTAGACTTGTATTGTTACCGTCTTTTCTCCTCTCGGTACTGTCTCGCGTCTTAGAGTGTATATACGTGTGGGTAATCGAATGTGTGTACGAACGTGTTGTCCTTGTCATATTTTCCCGGTACACGTGGTTCAGTGAGCAGTGTCCGGGCACTAGCATTGGTATTCTATATTTTTTTCCCAACCGGTGTATCTCAAAATAATTACATGTATATTGTTATAGAATAGTATATCATTTACTCATTATTTATCTAGCGATCCACGTCCGACAAGCTTTGCTTTTTAGTGGATCACTATTTTCCATAATCGAATTTATTTTTCGCTCGCCCACGAAGTATTTATACAGTGTTTTTCCTAAATGTTGTACATGTTATATGTTGTTCTATGATTTGTCTCGTATATATATTACATGAATCTTTTGCAAACGTTTGAACAATATTATTTCATCACATGTATACTTTGTACTATGTTTTTTGATTTTCGATGATTGGAAATAAACTATGATTGAATTGATTGAATTGAAAGGCCAGTCAATATTATATAAATATTGTCAAATATGGAATAAGCGGTGACAAAGAAGAAAAAAACTGCTGCTGATGCAAGACAACGATATAGTTTGATTTCAATTGCACATAATTATACTCAACATAGTTCATAATCGAAAAAAAGTAAAATACACACAGGAAAGTCTGTATCATTTTTACATGCAAGCCCTGTTGGTAAACATGTGCGAAACGGTGAGAAAGCATCACTTTTGTATATATAGAAAAAACCTGGATAATTCATTAAAAATGGAATCGATCATTTCGACTCAGCACATTTCCGCATAGTGTGGACGTTGTGTATGATATTGTATACTTCGACAAGAAAGCGCTGACAGAGAGAGAGAGAGGGGGGGGGGGGGGGGGAGAAATAATCATAAAATATGGTCCTTGACGAAATAATCTGAATTTGTTACGAACGAGATGGTATAGTCGGATTTGTTTAAAGCGATTATGACCACAAAAAAAAAAGAAAGAGATGAAAATGAACAGTGAGGGCTCATGTTTGCCTCTTCCTTTGCTTGACTGGAACAATGCATTAAGCCTCTTTTCGCTTTCTAGCGGAAAATCTCTTCCACATGCAGAACTTGGAGAAATATAATTTGAGGGAGAAGTTGATGACGACAATAAAAGATCGCCTTTTGCTACGAGAGACCAAAAAACACCTAAGTATAATGTTCTCCGGCTGCCGGAAGATGAGATGAGGTCCCTCGTAATTCGATGCAAATATCAATTTATCACGGGGTTTTGCAATCATTCCTTCATCTTTGCTAAAGTGAAAAGCAGGAAGCGAAATTTCATGCGACAAGAAAGGTTCCAGAGATATCTTTTGTCTTGTGAACACAGACCCATGTGATCTCATGTGTGCTATAAATATACATACACTTTATATTCCTTACTTATATTACCTTCAAGAGAAAAATATAATTGTAGGTAGCAAGAGTGGTGGTGGTGGTAGTGTGTGTGTGTGTGTGTGTGTGTGTGCGTGCGTGTTAAAGATTGTTATTTCCTTACTGAAGCAACACGGAAAGAGCGAGCTGCAAAGCCATGTGTTATCATGGTTATTACAGATAGTCATGATAACAGCAGGGGAACATAATCGAAATACAGCAGGATGATTGATTTTAGAGGTGTATACCTCATCCAAATTCGGATCTTCAAAATTGTAGATGATCTCTCTTCATGTGTGTATGTATGTATGTATGTATGTGCATACAGTTCATTAGTTTTCCAATTATGTAATTAGTGTTTGTTAACAATAATTAATTATTAAAGTTTGCGTGTTTCTCGTTATTGATACGCAGTAAAAGAAAAACGAAGTATTCGAAGCTGTGCCAGTCTATGACTTCCTAAGTGCGTGGTAATGACTGCAGTTGTTCTTGTTTTGTTTTTTCTTGATAAAATTTTGCTGTACCCAGTGGTGATCTTTTATTGTTGTTTGCTCAGTTTACTAGAAAAAAAAAACAAATTGGAAAGATGAATTATGAAACATGACCTACTATACACCCAGACTCACTTCATCTTTTCATTTCATCCTACCTATTCCTTCGAACCTGCCTGCCGTATATACCTACCTTCGTAGGTTCGAGTCCTGCTCGAGTACGTGCGCCCATGATTTCTTTTATCATGGCTACCACTGAAACACTGATCAATTCAGTGCTTACTTACGTCGATGTAGGGTAATTTGTCAATCGGTTGCAATCAAAACATTTCGACGAAAGAATTTCATGAATTTGAATAATTACGCAGTACCCGCTGCATGAATAAGGATTAGAACCAACACTTGCTGTCGGGCGGAAGCTCGGCAGTCTTGTGGAGATGACGCCTGTCCGAAGATCAGGAGATGGTAGGTTCGAATCCTGTTCGAGTACGTAAGCCCATGATTTATTTCATCATGACTACTGCTTAACCCTGATCAATTTGCTTAATTACGTCGGTGTAGGGCAATTTGTCAGTCAGTTGCAACAAAAAACATGCCGACGGAAGAATTTCATGAATATGAATGCTTTAGGTTATTGTACGAATATCACAACATCATCACATACGGTCTTGTTTTCAGATCATAGAAATAACCCGATATAGGTCCTATTTTCCAGATACACGACCAGCGTAATCATTCGTAATCATTCATACGCACGCACGCACACAAAAACACACATTTCTATCACGATCATTTGACACACAATCAGGCCTATGAAAGGTCATTATTGAAGTAGAATTTCTGATTAAAAGAAGCATGACTTCGCCGGGATCCAGGGATTGTCGAATTGAATTGTAATATAGTACAGTTATCGCTTGAAAAATCTTTTCGAATACCACTAAAATTAAACTGTGAGAAGGAACTTACTTTAAAGGACAAGTTCACCTTCACAGATATGTGGGTTGAGTGAATGCAGCAATATTAGTAGAACACATCAGTGAGAGTTTGAGTAAAATCAGACAATCCGATCAAAAGTTATGAATTTTTGAAGTTTCTGCTCAGTCACGGCTGGATGAGAAGACTACTATAGGTTGTGATGTCACATGTGTACCACGATATAAAGAAAGTAGAAAAAAAATCAGCGTATTTTCACTTTTCTCGCATAACAAAAGAACACTCGACTTCTCGCTTTCAGAAGGCAAGGGAAATAATATTACTCTTAACATACATCAGTAACAAATCAAAGAAATTTGCACTTTATTCAAAAAGTAAAGTTTTGTGAAATTCTCTTTTTATTTTCCTTATATCATTCTTCGCATGTGACATCATATACTGCAGTAGTCTTCTCATCCAGCAGTTATTGTGCAAATACTTGAAAAATTCATAACTTCTGAACGGATTGTCAGATTTTCCTCACTTTCACTGATGTGTTCTACTAATATTGCTGCATTCACTCAATCCACATGTCTATGAGGGTGAACTTGTCCTTTAAGCATGTTAAGGAACAGAATGTAGTTTTTCTCTTTCAAACAAACAAAAGAAGACACGTCAGAGCACTTTGTAACGCCGCGACAGAATCAGAGCAAAGATTTACGACAAACTTTCGAGCACAGACATATGATATGCTTTGATTTCCGATTTTCTCTGAAGGTAGAGAGAGAGAAAGAAAGAGAGAATACTGTTTCTTTTGTTTACGAAAACGGATTATAGAGCGGATTTTTCGCGTTTGTCAAGCAAATCGTGTCACTAAATGGAGCGAAGTGTTGTCGATGGTAATTTGCTAGAAGCTTTTAAACGCCTTGGAGTTATCGATTTAGGACAGCCTGCTACATAAGGGAAATCTTCTTCTATCGCTAAGCAGCGGTGTCTGTATTCTGAACTCTCAGACCTCTATGACCCTTTATCACTATTTAACACACATTTTGATGTAGTATACCATCCAAGGTGTTAAAGCGTGTCTATGAAATAAAACACGACATATTTGGCTGTTCTTGTCAGAAAGTATATTTTCACATGCGATTCTGGCCAAAACGAATGAAAACACACACCTACACGTACACAGTGCCGGATCCAGAGGGGGCGCACCGGGCGTGCGCACCCTCTTTATTTTTTGTTAAAACAAAATAAATAAAAAGAAAAAATGAGGGGGGGGGGAGGGCGCGTGCGCCCCCCCCCCCCCCCATTGAATTTTGTAAAGGATTCTGCTCCCCTTTACGGAATCCCTGGATCCGCCCATGCGTACACACACCTACACCTATACGTACACACACACAACACACACACAGTACACACACACACACACACACACACAGACACAGACACACACACACACACACACACACACACACACACACACACAGGCAAACAGCTTCCTACATGCAACCCTCCCGAAACGACTGAAACACTACATAATAGATGCCGCAGGCTTTGTTCTGAGTTATTTTCTCATAAAAAAAATGTAAAGCGAATACCCAAGTCTTCTTTCACGCTTCCATCAGATGATTCCAGACGTCTGTTCATGTCCAGAGCTTGAGACGTGCTTGAGACACGCGCATGCGTACATAATAGTGGCAATAATGACGCCATGTACTCGAATCCGGCGAGACATGTAACGAGTTCAAAATACGCGAAAATCGCTGGATGATCATGTCTCTGTGAGAGGAAAGAGCGTGACAGAAAACGCAGGGGTAGCTTTCAAATTCTTGTGCTTTACTTGTTTAGAAAACCAAAAAATGAAACTTGAATACATTACAGAACTTCTCAGTGTATACTACATTTTTCGAATCATCGACTTTGCCCCACCACGCTCAAATTTGAGGGAAAAAAATGTGCGGGAGGGATTTCGGAGTGGCCTTTAAAACACAGTGGAACATTGCAGAAACAATCTCAATCACGCGAAATAAGTTCCGTTCGAGCTTCACATTGAACAAAGACAGAAATAACATTGGAAGAGTATAAATAAAGCTCTTTTGCATTATCCATTCAAAGCTGAGGGCAGAATAACAAAAAGCGCCACTCTGGAGAAGGGTTTGGGGAGATTTTCGTCTTCCACTTGACAGGATACATCGGTTGCTCGTGAGAGCCGATCGTCTGTGTTACGATATTCTTCCGCACGCGATCCTCTCCGGCGACGACATACATCCCTGTGATTTCCCCAAAGTAAAAGGAATGGAATTAACCGAAAACGGCAACTTAAATGGGAATCAAAGCAAAATATAGAACAAATGCTCTGTCCACAGGGTATCGTATCTTAACTTTCGCTGGAGTTGATATATTCAAAAACATTCCCTTACATACTACATGGCAACGGACCACATTTCATGTCACGTCATATCACATTACCCCATATTTACAGTTATGACGTATACTTACCATTGAATTTGTAAACAATCATTCAAACAAAGAGTCGCAGACATTCATGTACCTTTAAGAAAACAAAGATTGCTAAACAATATCAAAAATATTATATAGCTCAACTTTTTATCATTAGAAAAAAAGAATCATTTTCTATCCTCTTTCTAACCCACAGAATTTTGATTTCTGAGCGAATATTTTTCATACGTGCAGGAGAGAGGATGCCACTTGTTTCACTATATTTTGTCATTTCCTAGAAAACGATCAAGTTCTGAATAAAACATGAATTTCGTCACCGTTTGATAACCATCGCCAGCACATATGGATACAGTCGGTATTACAATTGTTCTATTAATAAAGAATTTCAAACGTCGAGTCAAGCCAAATCGAACTAAAATCCGAATAATAGTAATATATAAACGTATCATTCAATATCACATCGCATTGCCTGGAATGTAAGTATCATTGCAGTATTTTCGTTCTTTGTCTGCTTACTCTGTCTTGCTGTCAGCGAAGGTGAGCTCTTGTAGGATATCAGCTTCAAGATTTTGCTAAATATTTCCTTCAATTCCACATTCGTCGTAAAGAAGACATCATTATGACATGCGTATTTGTGGCTGAAGAGATAACTGATTTAATTCTTACAAGGTAAAACGCCTTGAATTAGTAATCAAATTGTTGACATCTTTGAGTTTGTAGTCGGGAGAAACAACAAAACGAAACAAAACAGAGGACAAGCAACTTCCCAAACCTCCTATTCCCACTTGTTAATCAACGATATATTTTAGTAAACCTTATCGTCTTCGAGGCATATTTTGGTGAGCTGTGCGATGTCGCCGATCCATAATTATCCCAGCTATTTCGGGGGTATGCTCTCTTCGCTGCATTTTAAGATAAGAGCTTAGCAGAGTCATATAACGATGTTGCCCTTGACCAAAAGGCATCCCGATTTGGTTAGATTGAATTTCGCTGTTGCAGGTCCACAATAGTCATTTGCTCACCCATTTCTCAGTCGGCGGAATAAATCCCCCAAACAATTTCTAGTTTCACCCAAATTTTGGGAAAAGCTATAAATCGTTTTCTCCGTGGTCTAACATAGACTCTACACCAATCATTCTGTAGGATACATAGGACTGTGAGAGTAACTCTCAGCATTCCCTCTCGTAGGAGATCAAAATGACGTGCCATGTGCGGAACATGGTAAAGAGAATGTGGAGAGAAAAGAAGCGAAGATGGAGAGGCATTGCCAAGCTTGGGCCTGATATGTTTTTTAAACATTACACATCTGGTATGCTGCCATTTTTCATAAATAGACAAGTCATCAAATTATTTGCCAATCACACTCATTATCGTCGGCAGATCTTTTTTTTTCCCACACCAGTTGGTATCGATTCCTGCCTGCAAGGCGCGCGGGAAAGTGTTTCCGCTATTTCGGGTGTCACGTTGGTGTCTCCCGGCGCTGCCGACTTCACAGTCTTGTTTTGATTCGCAAATTGATATCGACGTGATCGTCGCTGCTCGCGCGCTTATTGAAACATTTAATCGCGTTCGGGCCTCGCTCGTAGCGGATATCCGATTTCGAGTTGACGGAAGATGAATTGGGATCGGATTCCAGAAAGCCGGAGTCAGTCTCGCGCTTATCATACCCATGACGAAATTAACAGATCGTGGAGGTATCGAATTGCCCTGCCCAACAACTGCCGACCAGGAATGAGAGCTGATGAGAGTAGCCGTGGAGATCAGTGACTGATAGTCGAAAAACATCCTTCTTGTCTTTATTTTGAGCTGATATCATACTCAAAAGTAATATTGATTTACTTGAATATCTGAGTCAATCATATATTTGAGTCAATATGACGTTCGAGGTGGAATTAAGTCTTTCCTACAATGAAAGAGAGAAGTAACTATCTGCATAGAGAAGAAAGATCACAATAAAGAATGTTGATCTGATCGACTATCCGTAAAGTCATCAGTAATACTGCGAATACATATTTCACTTTTGTGCAAGGTTTACGCCATACGGAGCAATAGATTTCTCTTTTTTTATTTTCATCCTTGACTTCAATTTCTGAATTCTTTCTTTCTTCTATCTCTTTCTTTTATGATGTGTGTAAGATTTTTCACGCCCTTTGAGCACTGAGACTGGGTGGTAAAGGGCATTTTAAGTACCCCCTTTTATCATTATTGTTATTATTATTATTATTATTATTATTATTATTACATATTATTATTATCATTAATAATAATAATAATAATAATAATAATAATAATAATAATAATATCATTATTATAGATTAAGATGTAAAAGTTGATTGCGGATGATTGTGGAGCTTCAGAGAGGAACTCGATAAATGCAATCAAGAGATCTGACACATTCTCACTAATTCATACAAATTTGATCAATGTTATCGCACGTCTGAATAGTGGCATACTGAGTGTTACCGTTTTCGCATCACATTCTGTTTTTCCCTTAAGAATTTCTTTTCAGTTCCTGTGATAAGACAATATTCCCCCTTATACCCTGAAGAAGAAAAAAAAGTTCTCCAGCGAGTTTGTAGATTTCGAAGAATCACTTTCACTCTGAGGCCAACGATCTTCCCATTTTAGGCCACAATTACGCCCATGTCATCATTTTCATCTCGCATTTACTTTCTTTGTCAGGAGGGTTAGCCTCTCTCCGCCTTTCACCGGTGTTCTGTTTCAACTGTTCGATTTCGTCCATTCTCTGGGGCTTTCTGCTACTCCCTTTCGAGCCTCGATGTGTCACGGCGATGAGGAGCCCCATCTATCATGGACACAGCGGGACGAGTCGTATTATCCTTAGCACTCTGAGCAAGAGCGCGGGAACATAGATGTTCCGATACAGGCGATCATTACTGCCTCCTGGCAAATAAGAGTGTAGCCGATACAGGTGGCAGCGATCGGTTCGCATTCGGCACTCGTTCGGATGGCGTCGGGGATGAGGACAGGCAGAAACCATTGCATTTCACGCAAATGAAGACATTAGATGTAATCGGCGTGTAACCCCTGCGCTTGACCTCACAGCAGAGGATCTGAGTTACTGGGCGCACCCGAGCGATCGTTGAGAGGCAGTGAATAGGCCCTGTGGGAATATGCTAGTTGAAGCTTGAGTGTAGTTCACTCAGTGTCGCACAGACAGTGATTGACAAACATCCCGGAGGAAAGTGGAAGTTTTCCGTTCTCTCGACATCTTACAACATTTCCTCCTTTCGGCATCAAGGGCTCTAGAAGCAGAGCAACGTTTGCATTTGTTGTGTTTTAACAGAAACAAAGCGCGGTACTCTTGTCATCTACTTTAGATCTTAACCCACTGCGTACGGTAACCGTGTTTATTTCGTTCTGTCATGCAATAACTCTGTGGGGGTCACATAATATCTAAGGTGCAACGACTTAATCCCTCGGACCCGTTACTTTTCTACGACTTCAGTACAAAAACAAGAACAAAAAAATGGCTGCCATTACCCATCTCCCTATTCAACACATTAATGACTACAGAAATCGGGGTACCGGGTTAAACAGTATTTGACACACACTGCTAATGTGCTCTGTCGGCGAATTGCTCATGGTGAAATTTCAGAACCTCAGACCTTTGTTTCTGGGTTAACCCATAAATTTGCTCAGTGCTACGTTGTACTCGGTCCCAAGTGGTTTATCCCGAGTCATTTCTCCTGAAGCTATGATTTCATGGGTTTATTTGACTCCGTGACATACAGCAACACCGAGCAATGTTTCAGGAGACGATTATGACGTCATCACCTCCACCAACGACAAATCATCAGAGAACTTCACACCTCAATTCAAGTCCACTACTTTTTCCATCGGACAAAAAGCGATACGTAATACAAATTTCCATCGGACATAAGGCGATACATAATACAAAGTATGGAAGTAAATAAGTATAGAATCGTATAAGTTATAAAGTATGGTACAAATAAATGGAGGGAAATAATGTATAATATGATAGAAACGATGCAAACTTTGCAAGAATTACATTAAGAAAGAAATAAAGCGATGGGAAAGAGCGATCCACTAAAAATCAGAGACTGTTAGACGTGGATCATTCTATAAACAAAATATAAATGACATATATATCCACACTGTATCTACAAACAACAACAGCATTTGTTAACTGTTATGATAAAAGCACATTGTCAGCAGTTATTGAACTGTACAGAAAAATACTATAACATTATAAATGTGAAATAAGATGTGAATATTGTGGCACTGACAACGTTAATTGAGCCTGTGTACCAGAAAAATATGATGACACGAAACAATACATACATACCCACATAGTCGGTCACGCACACACACAGAAAAAAAAAGAAAGAAATAAAATACGCATGCAAACAAAAGATGCACAAAGCTGATGTGTCAGACTGATGATGGCTGGATAGTTTCAGTGACATGCTCTTTTTGAAACTTTTAGAGATTATCTCGTTTCTGCGATATTTGTGATGAAGTAATGAATAATTTAGCTGACGTTGAGTAAAAAGGAATTAAAAGGGAAAAAAAAGAGTAAGACACTGGAAAAATACACATGAAAATGTCTTGCATCATTCTTAGGTGTGAAATGAAAACCACAATCTGTAATCGGAACAAGGATTCTCGACTCGGGCTCATAGGCAGCTCGCACGAATATCAGCCACGTGACATAAACGTATATGTAATCCGGTTGTCTGTGCACGTATTAGAATCGGAAATTGGAGCATTAGAAATTGGAAATGGAAATAAAGTGTCAATTGAAGTGAACTGAATTGACGCTTAAAATCGTACGCAGTATCGCACGATGCTCGTGAGAGGTTTACGATGATTCCAACAATGTCCAAGTCCCGAGATACTACAATTCCAAAAAAGAAATATTCAACTCTGTCGAGTGCAGTTTACATTAACATTTAAATGATAATATATTGTTTTGTTAATCTATCCATAGAAGTAATTGTCTAGAATCCGTGCTAATCTTTGGGTTTCATATTTACCGGCTTAGTCCCTACGCTATGATTCTCAAAATCTCATTGTTTTGAGATAGAAAATGATAATGACGTCTTACAATGATTGAGATTTTTTTTTCCTGTGGAAATGTTTACGTGGATCTCTCCGTTGGCACACAACAAAATTGTTGTTAACATAAATTTTAGAATTGTGTTTGAAAAAGAATCATTTTCAAATAGAAATCCGTACATTTCGCGGAATATTCCTTATACCTGTATACGATGAGGATATCGCATCTATTGTATATGAGTGAAGACTACTGGCCAGCAATATGAAGACATGCACTGTCAATAAGATAACCACATATATGCAGAGAGCAAATGGCACATGCGGTCAAGTTTGGACTTTTGTGTGTGTGCGCGCGCGTTTTAGGCGAATTTTGGTTTACCTTTTTGTCCCAGTTGGGTCACCCTATATAGGGTATCTGTTTCAAAATGCATATATCGGACTATCCCGAACTGTCATGAAGCCTCAACGTTAGCTCTACATTAAATAAAGAGGAAAACGTCCGCAAACTATAATGCTTGCAATTCATCATCTCTGCGTTTACCGGCAAGATTGATTGGGACTTGACCCCAGGTATGCCATTTCTGTTTAATTCAGTTCAGTTCAATCCAATTCAATTTATTTTCATCTCTTTTTTTTTTATTCCACGGGACATAATATAGAATATTACGAATGCTCTTGATTATGCATTGGTTGGCTTCAAGACGCCTGCAATTTTGAAAATTGGTGGCAATTAACAAATGAAAGCATGCATGCATGGTTTCAAAGCAAATTGAGTGCATTATCTATCCTCTGAGAGAGAGAAAAAATGATGAGGGGTCCACTACAAAGCAGTGATTGTAAATTGTGGACAACTCAAGCAATCAACGTAAAAACGTAGACTCTTTTAGCTACAAATGTAAAATGTAAAGTAATTTAAAACAAGATATAGACATTAAAGGACTGACAAGACAGCAAAATACACACAGAAGCACAACAACAAATGACAGTATACTAAAATGTAAGTGGAAATGCCTACAAGCTGCTAATGAGGAAGCGAAATAGGGATGATCAAGAAAATGGCTCGGAATAGCTGGTGAATCAAAGCAGCTGCATTAATGACATTATTTTAGAAAACTCTAGGGGGATGGACATGTAGTAATCATGGTAATAGCGTTCGTATCTAAACACTCATTTAAACAGTGGTAGAGCGGTTGACGCCTTATTCCATGTTTATTGAATTATAATTTTTTGTATTATATTTTATGGTTATTATGTTATGTAATATTATAATACATTATATTATATTATATTATATTATATCATATTATATCATATTATATTATATTATATTATATTATGTTATATTATATGACATTATGTTATATTATATTATATCATATTATACCATATTGTGTTACAATATAATGTTGTATCATATCATATTATATTATATATAATAAATAGCATACATATACTTATGATACAGGCCGGCAGTGCATGACAAAAGTTATAGTGCACGCAAAATATAACGATTGCAAACGATAACCCACTATCGATGTGACTATCGGTTTTTGCTCCCTCACTTTAATCATCGAGTACTTGAATCCCACATCTTATCGACGCGATTGCGCCACAACCGCGATATGCTTTGCTCGATATTATCGTTATTCTCGATTCTCGCTGGCTTTGCCAGCAACTTATCTCTGTGTGGGACTAGACTTTCAGCGGTAGATTTAAACGTGGAAGCTGAAAACGACAGGTTCGCTACTTTTACAGAGACTGATCTACATAAACAGTATCTTAGACGATAAGGGCACAAAGAAAACAAAGGATTTCATCAAATACGCCCTACGAATTTTGGACTCCTACTGTTCTGAAAAAGGAATCAATCCGACGGATATTGAGCAAGTCAACCCAAGATTTGTGCCGCTTTCTCCGTACATTCTACGCGAAAGTGCGCCGTGGAAATGGGCAGCGTACATGTATGTACGGTATACGCTGAGCGCTCTTTGATCACGCTACGCTATGAACTTTTACAACGACATTTACGACACACTCTCGGCATCCATACGTGCAGCAATGGTGACTTGCTACACAAAGTGAAAATCAGCGCCTTCAATGCCTGGCACGAGCCTTGTGTTTAAATCCAGTAGATCCCTAATCCTATTCCTACAACACATCATCTAGTCCTGGTCCTGGACCCAGTGCAGTAAGTAGGGCGTCTAACGTGTTAGATCCATAGACCTATTTAGGGTCAAGTGTTAACTAAACTAGCTCTGTCGCTCGTAGATCTATTACGTTAGTCCTAACCTATCGTATGGTATGTATGCTATTTTATATAACACATAGTGCATGACATCTTATTGCACTATAACAAGTACCAAGCACCTCCAAATTCTGAATTTGCCCTCAGGCAATTATATCCAATTCGGCCTGCGGCCTCATTGAATATAACTGGCCTTCGGGGCAAATTCAGAATTTGTCGGTGCTTATATTGTTATAGTGCATTCAGCCTCATGCACTATATATATTATATATCTCCTTCCTTTCTGCAATATACGAATCATGCTTGCTCTCACTTTCACAGAGTTTTTATTATTTGAGTAGAGCATTAAAGATAAGGCTTGGATAAGACTATATACAGTCTGACACAATTTCTGAGGGTTTCCATGGAAATATTCTGACATTCTGTTCATGACCGTAAGTAAATAGAACGTGACTGCTCCCAACATTTAGTATTTACGCAGAATATGCGCGTTAAGTCTTATCACTCATATTGGCTTGAAGGAACATTATCATCCGAGAAGGGATTATAATACGGTGTTACATAAAAATGGTTTATCTTATGTTGTTTATATATTTTGTTCTTCAGCAGAGCCCCCATCACTGATTAACAAGTCACAAACTCTAAGAAATTATGTTTTCATAACCCCGATCGGGCAATCCAAAAGAATAATTAAAATGATTGCAAAGTAAGGGTGATTCCTATGAGTTCAAGGCGTTTCCATGGAAATCAGAAGCACTATTCTGAAATCTAATACCTATACAGCTATACTTCCAAACAGTAATTGCAAGGAATCCGCAGAAAGCTGTAGACTGAGAGCACGGTATCAAATTAAAGCACTAGGGGCAAGTTTGTTTTGTCAAGTTTGTTTCAAGTCTCTCTCCATCTCCAATCTCCCCCCTTTTTTCTGCTTAAACCCATTTTTTTAAGTCTTTTCCAAAGTGCAGTATCACAAGTAAATGGAATTCGGGCAAAGAAGAAGAAACTTGACACGAGAGAAAGGGGGCACTTAAACCGGGGTTTTTTTTTTTCCAGTGAGTGTTTGTGTAGATGTTTATCCGTCTTTCGTAGTGTTTCGGAGTGTTTGCCCGTCATCATTGCTACGATTACGGTTGTAATTATTACTGCTAAATGTACAGCCATTTACCATGCTTACATAAATCAAAATTATAATTTCAGTTGCCAACACTACAATTTCCAATTTGAATATGGGCTGCAAAGAACACATTCTATATAGGTAAAATAATTCTCTTTATCATTCTTAGATATAACTCCCCCACTTTACCAGGAATTGCAAATATATAATAATTCAAACACGACTGTTGTTTGGTATTGTCCGTACGTGTGATTGTGTGTGTGTGTGTGTGTCTGTGTGTGTGTGTGTGTGTGAGTGTGCGTGTGTGTGAGTGTGTGTGTCTGAGGGTGTGTGTGTATGTGTTTGTTTCTTTTATTGTAGATCAGAGATTAGCTTCGGATATTTTAGTTACCTTATGGTAATGTCTAATACTGTGAAATGGAAAGGGAACACCGTTTTAATTTCAAACAAATTCTGCATATTGCATTAACTACTAGGCATCGCGGTAATTTCCGTCGGTGAAGGAAAAAAGTGTCTTTACTATTCAGTATTAAGGTGTCCCTTAAATAGCAGAAGAATAACACGCGTATTATAGCTTTAACTCAAGTGAATCCTTGCCAAGAGAAAGAGACAAAAAAAATGATGAATTTCATTCAACATTGTATCTTTTTTTCTCCCCTAAGACCGTCGCTCAGAGATGAAAATAATCCTTCTCTCCTTCCTGCTTATTCGCAGATTCTCACTGTGAGTGCTGATGGCATATCAAGAAATAGGCCATCCATTGAAATGATACACCTTCACGCTTACTCAGAGCCCAATTTCAACTCTGATTTGAGTGTTCCAAACCGTGAACTAGAATTTCCAGTTATTCACACAATGGTTATTTTGAGATCAGGGGGCTCTCAATCCACATCCTTTATGAGATTTTAACCTTCCACGCATTAAAAAAAAAACATGGTCACATCTTTATTCACCACCTGTAAGAGTCAATTTATGTGTGAACAATGCTTTGACACCATTAAATCTAAACACTTTCTAACTTCAGGGTATGCTTGCTGTTCATGATTCGACTATTGTCTGAGAAAATGTCATCAGGGGTAACCGCCATTTACCATCACTCTGTAAGAGATAAATAAGGAGAGTGTTTCTTATGACATCATATTACTTGATATAACGTGAAATGTCAGTGACAGATTTTGTTTTTTAATTTCTCAATTTCATCAACGGTATACTTCGACAAACACAAACTCCCTCCCAATCCTCGCCAGAAATATATCATATCTCCTGAATCGACATCTTACAGAAATAGATGGTTGAATGGATGACTAAATGAGTCAATGGCAGCCTAAAACACGCACAAAACCAACAGGCAGTAGCCCTTTGCCGAATCCCGATGTGGATCAATTTATTAGCTAGTCATAGAATCAAAGGTGCGCCCTTCGTCTAAAATGATTTCAAATACATAACACAATCCATACCACTGTAGGTCCTCCTTATATCACATTCAAAAAAGAGGCTAGAAATGTCATCTATTACCCCTCATTTTTTTCTCCGCAGTGTCAGTTTACGTCATACGGTCATACTAAAAAAAAATATCTCTTAAAGCAAAATATCAGGTCACTATTTTGAGGATTTCGAAGACAATGAAGCACAGTAGAGAATGATCAAAATTGAGCTCATGAGCATTCGGGACATTTGCATAATTTATCATTTACATTTAATCAAGCTAGGCAGAATTTGGAGTCCCAGTTTGGCCGGTCGGAGGGACCCCGTGAGTTGGAATGCCGTATTTTTGAACGTGAGCGTGTTGACAATATTGGTTGCCCCTGGAAACGAGAAGAGATTTGTAAATACATGGCAGGTAATGGTAGAGGACGTGTGCCACGGCCACTTAAGAGTCATCTGACGTAAGCGGGCGTAATTAGGACGGAGAATTCAAAGAGGCGGAAAGAGCGAAAAGAGACAGCGAAAAGGGGAGAAGTTTCAGAACCATTATCGGAATGGGATACTGAGGATCATAATGATCAAAATGAATTCAAGATGTTTCGGCTTTGATTATGCCTGGGTACAAATCCTACCAGCAGTAAGCTGGCTTGCTTGATTTTTAATTGATAATGATGTGATGATAATGATAATAATCACAATAATGATATTGTTGTTATTATTGTTATTATTGTTTTTATTGTTATTATTATCATTATTATTGTTATCATCATTATTATTGCTATTACTATTACTATTACTATTACTATTACTATTACTATTATCATTATCATTATCATTATCATCAGCATCATCACTGTTAATACCAGTATTTCCATTATCATCAATAGATTGTCTTTGGCTGAATGAACTCTCGTTAAGTTATAAGAATGCATTTACGTTATACGAATTGATTTGATAAATGTTAAAAATGTTGAAGTAAGATATCAAATATCCCAGCGATTAATGCTGGGTTCCCATCACTGTCGTGCGATCGTGCTACTTACGCTACGACTGGCCATTAGTTATTATTGTGGATCGTGGAATGATTGTGAGCGTCTATTACAAATTACGTCACGATTGAAAGTTCAAGTTCAAGTTCATTTTTCCTCCATCTCAACATAATCAATAACATAACATAAGATTGTATGCACAGTGTAGATAAAGTCAAAGAATTCTAACATAAATAATCAATAAAAAAGGGGGTACATTCTACTTGACAATAAATGACAAGGGGATTATGCGTTTAAGCATTAAAGTGATGAATTAATCGCTGATGGAGATGGGGGACCTACTGAAAAGCGAAGCTTGTATGTTGTGGCCCCCCCAGTTTCAATATACAATGACATTCAATATGAAAAAGAAGATATTCATGGTCACCACACCCAATTCATGTTACTTAAACAATATAATCACATCAAACATAAACATATACATATGTTTGTATTATTTCATAGGGATTATACACTAAATAAAACATAATAAATCCAGTAGAGACGAGACCAACAACACAAACAAGCAAGATAATAAAGAAAAGGCGTACATGAACTATCAAAAGACACCCCGAAGTACGAACAATAACACTACAAACGCAACTTTACAACGAAAATCGGGACGATTGAAATCGTGGTCTGAATCGTCAAGTAATCATGGTGATTGTATCAGATCTGTAGGTAAGTCATAGCAATCGCGATGGTCGTCAAAAAAAAAGTTTTAGACGATTCAACAATCGTGATAAGCATAAGCAAAAATTCCATGGTTAACTACTTATGGCCAATCGTTGTATGCATAACGGATTGCACGACAATGGGAATCCAGCATAAAGAAAGATAAAAAGCCCAGTAATTGAGAAGACAAAAAAGGCGATATTCTCACCAGGGAGATTGATTAAGAACCCGGGAGTCTCGGGAAAAGGAGAAAGGGGAAAAAAAGAAGGGTCCTGCAAGTTGCAATTTTATGTCGCCTCTAAACATTCCCTCTGAACACACACCAAGAGTTTTCTTCAAGAACAGTCTCCATGAATACTCTGGAGAAAAAAAAAATCACAGACAAGCGCCCTCTTTAAATGGTTTACAGGAGCATTCTCTGTCACGGGAACCCTCTCGAGAGCTGAAAACCTTAACCATCCCCTACCACACACACACATAAACACACATGCGCACAAAACACAACACAACAACACAAAACAAAACAAGACAGAACTAAACAAAAACAAAGCAAGACAGCGAATAATTTCAGTCGCCAGTCTTCATGGACACACTACAGCCTCGTCGTCTATCTACACTCTCCTTGAGACCGTCTATGAGCTTTCTCCGAGAAAACAACTCTTCTTGAACACCCTCTGCGAATACCCTCGATAAACACTATAGACTATACTGCTCCTTGAGAACAAGCTAGCATACACGCGACTGTCAGTGAGCATCATTGCAACCATTACCGCACCTAGTAAAGCCCCTGGCTAAAATTCTTCCTCATAAGCTCCGTCTAGGTCTATGAGCTCTTGTCTAACTACTTCCATTGATCATCGCGGAAATAATGATTTAAAAAGATGATTAGAAAAGCTTCCATGAACAAACTTAATGGACAGAAGCTAGTAGCATCGTAAAGGAAAAATTCGACAAGAAACGAATTAACACGCTCATTGACGATTTTACTCACACGGCTTTCTTATCACCTTCGGAGAGAATCTTCCCTGCAATAATATTCCTGATATCTTGTACGAGTATGGATAAAAACAAGACGGCGCTTTGAGAAATCTAAAAACTACGTACGCAGAAGATAATAACTCTCTTAAATCAAGAAAAATGCATGTGCAGTTGTAGTGCATATTGCGAAATCATCGCTAAAGCAATTTCATTTGCGAAATGCAAGTACTTTACAAGAAAAAGCAAGTAATTAAGCAGGTTGACTGTGATTTGTAATCTATTTTCCCCTATTTGTCGCACATTGTTTCAGAGTAAACATGGGCAGTGACAGTACACGACATGCTTGTCTTGCCATTCAGGGATGTGACATGCATGGCCGCAAGTGGCCGCTTCAGTAATTACAAGTTTTGTGACGCAAAATTTGCCCTTGTTTCAGGTTTGCTGCTCCCCATCATTGGTGTTTATTCAAAGGCAATTGAGTCTGAAAAGGCACCTCAGCCAGGACCGAAATTAGGGAAACCGGCTCTTTTGTCAGTGATGATGCACAATTACACAATCGTCATTGTCCAAACGTCTGAATGTACTCATTAAGATGCACATAATCAGGTGGCGGTGGTGAACATTGGATCAAAGAAAGACCTCCGTTCATGGTCCATATGTGTAGTAGGTCCATGCTATAACAGATTCCAATACTCGGAATTCAGTTTGCATAGATTACGTTACGTCCTCACCTACAGAGCCCTTTGCCTTAGAGTGTAATTCCAATGATAGATTTGAACCAAGTGATTAAATTGGCAGATATTTCATCCATACTTAAATAAACAATAGAATGATCAAGTTTCACATGTTTTCGCAGCTTTGTAATATTGTTTCTTGCCCAAACTAGGTTAGGTGATGATGTCACAACTTCACAACTGTCCGTGGTGGCTTCAATAACAAACGTATGAAAAATCAGGTTTTTGATAGATAGGCCCTATCTAATGCCAAATATAGTCCTTTTCCTTAAAAGTTATCAATACTTGGATAATATTGGGCAATGAACATTAGTGAGAAGGATATACTTTTTCGTTTATGATTTATCATATACAATAAAGGCATATTAAGATTTTTATTTTTCTGATGAGGCCGCGACTCCATCATTTCACCCAAGTAATACAACATAAAATGGTTGCTATTAATGAAACTGATCATTGTTGCGCAGAAAGTATGGAAATTTAAAATCAGAAAACTTTTTTAAAAATTCTAGATCTCATTTAATATATCCTCCAACATTTTGTGTGGCTGATTTTACTGAATCGTGAAAGTATGACGTCATCTGAAAAAAATGATGTGGTACTTTAACGTGTATTTCTGCGATGAAATTTATTCAGGATTGCGCAGGTGAATTTTCAGCAGCACAATCGAGTTTTGGGGGTGTTTCATCAATTTAGTCAGCGCTGACAAGTTGTCAGCACTGACAATTTTAGCAAAATCCTTGGTTTTGATTGGCTGAGATGCTCTGGTCACTGACTGTTACCATGGTGATTGTCAGAAAATGACAACTTGTCAGCGCTGACTAAGTTGATGAAACACTCCCCCCCCCCCCCCCCCCCCCCCCCCTGGAGCTGAGGTTATGCTATGAAATTCCTCACTTTCACATTTCCTGTGGGAGAATGCTGCGTTTATTATCGTATAGGCTCGCCCGGGGACGGTGTGTGAGCCTCTCCGCTGAGTTAATGCATGCGTATCGGCATGGAACCAAATTGTGATTATTTCGAGAGCTTAGCACATTATTTTGTCATATTATAGGCGCGCCTATATAGATACGAGCTTCCGGTGCAAGGTTATGAAGGTGAGATTCAAAGAGAAATGAGAACAGCTGCCCGTTATCATTAATAAAGTATTCCTAATCAGATTTATGGCATATGGTGTTCATGCATACTCTTTGATGGAAAAGAAATACTACGAACGATCATAATTATGTCAGAATCCTGTTTACATGAATCATCTTCTTGGTTGTTTTACCGATATCATCCAAACTCCGCTATTAAGGATATAATAACGTTTTTTAATGATTTTCGAATACACGTGTTAATGCTTAAAGTCCCTTCGGGTTGTTTCACTAGGTTCTAAAGTCAATCCTTAAGGCAACTAATTTTTCTACTTTTTTCACTTTTAATGCACAGGTACAAATATTTTATTATGTCATGTATTACTATGATCGAATCTTCAATTTAAAAAATAAATCAACCAATTCAAATTCATGAAATTCTTCCGTCGAGATATTTTTTGTTTTGCGTCGATGTCGGGCAATTTGTCAGTCAGTTGCAAAAAATCAACCAAGTAAGACAATCGGATAAAGTACACTTCATAAGCATTAGCTGCTAAGCAAGAAAGTTGTTAACTGTTTGCCTGTGTTGGTGTTGTGTATTGGTGTACTGTGCGTTTTGGGCGCGTGTGTGTGAAAACAAAGTGGGGGGGGGGGGGGCTTCCTGGAGAGGCAGTGGAAACGGTGAAGGGGAAATGGGTAGAGAATTACAGGGGAATATCTGACTAGTTAAAAGTTAGTCAGAAAAGAAAGAGTAAAATCGTATAATGTCAACGGCTAAACTCGCAATTTATACTCAATATGAATGAATGTAACGTACTTTTTAGTGGCTTATATTCATTTTGTACCATGATATATTATCTACAGTTTTATACAATGAAACTACAGAGAAATATTATGTAACTCTTCATTGATCTCCGGATGTATCTTATAAATGTAATTTGGGTGGAAATTTAATCAATGAAATGAAATGAATGAAATGAAAATGATAGTGAGACAGCAATGAACATAAGGCTGCGGAAGTCAATGTTCCGTCTTTCGTCAGAGTAGCACGTTGTCTGACAGCGACCTCGACTACACACAGTGTGAGCTTGATCTCTGCATGCTTTTAGCTCTCTTGTACGCCACCTGATAGAACAGGGTAATCCTCTTAATGTGACTGCCGAGAGACCTGCTGTTTACGGAGAATGAGATCCGCCAAAATGGAGAAAAAAAAAAGGGAGAGGAAATGAATGAGACACCAACGGCGAGAAAGAAAGCAAGAAAGATTAACAGAAAGAAAGAAGGAAGGAAAGAAGGAAAGAAAGAAAGAATGAATGAATGACATCATGCACCAAGACTCAACAATGAAAAAAAAAATGAGGAAAAAAAGGCATGAGAAACTTAAAATCTCTGCATTAACAACAGGATTCATCATTATTATAATACACGACACATGGCATTATAGCAACGTTCTATGGACAAACTGAAGGAGTGAATTTTGCTTTTCTCTCTCTCTTTCTTTCTCTCTCTCTCTCTCTCTCTTTATCTATCTATCTATATATCTATCTATGTATCCATTCTTCTATCTATCTATCTATCCATCTATCTATCTATTTATCTGTTTATTTATCTATCTATCCATCCACCTATCTATCTATCCATCTACCTTTCTATGTACCTATGTAGTACATACATGCGATTGTTGATTATTTCTATGCCTGATGGATGAAAAGCAGCTGGATGAATACAAGAAAAAAACAGAGACAAAATTGTGAAAATATCACACTATTCAGACGACATCATAATCAATCAACACAGCATTGCAAAGGAAATCTAGCATACAGACATTTTCACGTCAGAAGAGACTGGGCTTGTTTTTGGAGTAATGCGACGATGGTTCGTGAAATTCATGGAATTGTAACAATTTCTTCAAGGCGTGCATAACACGTCTGCCTCATTTTTCGCAAAGTTTTCAATTGACCTAAATCCCATCTTTTGCTTTCGACATCAGCATATTGATGAAGAAAAATAAAATCAAATATACATAAACTTTCGTTTGCTCTTTGTAAGTGGGATAAATCTCGGTTTCCATGGAAGCCGATAGAGCGACTTTAGTGAATCCTTCGTATCTGGAACAGGACACATCATTTTTTTGCCCGTATTGCTTTTTCGTGATCAAGCAAATGCAGCAAAAGCACACAAATATAAGATTATATCATATTTATGGTATATCGTTGATAAAATCTCACTTGTTACTCGCATCAGATGTCACCAATCAAAGATTTACTGTCACAGAAATGGGTCCTATACGCCATGATTTTTTCACATCGACATATTGGCTCCCTCAGGCAGATGGTGAAGTGCTCACAAGCGGAGTCCCTTCAATTGGATTGATGTCGGTGATAGGTTATATTCTGCTTTCTAGACTAGGATGATCTAGAGGATATATGTCAGTATTACGTTTGCAAAGTGTGTTTCAGTAGAAACACTCTTTCATCATCTTTTGATACCCTTACTTACTGCGCGACGATTTGACAAAATAAACAAAGAACATTTGAATGCGCATTAGTGATACTTTCTTGTATCTTTACCGCCTCCTTTCTTTTGAAAACTGTTTCGTATTCATCATATGGCGTCCGTCATGCGTCGTGCGTAAACGTTTTACATACTAAACTTCTTCTTGAAAATCCCTCGACGGACTTTCACCAAACTTGGCAGGTAGTATCTCTTAATAGGGTGATAGACAGGATCTCAATCTGTTGAAATGGTCATCATGCCAGTGGCATGCCATGGTAGTTATTATCGCTACGATGAGAGAGAATGTTATGTGTGTGTACAAATGGATATACATCATGTCCACTTGGGGGCCTCCCAAGAGCCCAACTCCTGACATTCAGGATCTTTAAAACAAAAACACTCACATACACAAAAATTCTTCTCTAGACCCAGATGAGATTAAGCTAAGTTAGTGCTGAAATACGTACATAAATTATAATGACTTTAGTTTCAGGTCTGTTCATTGGGGATCGACTCCGGGGGTGCCCCTCTCAAGTCCATGGGGGACCAAATTGGGGCCCAGTTTGGACATTTTCATCTACTTTCTGAAATCTCATGGTCAAATTTTACCAAACTTGACAGGTATTATCGCTATAGGAGGATAGAAGATTGATAAATTTTCACATTTGGGCACCATACCCAACGTTGGACCCACCCCCCTCCCCCATTAGCGATTGTTTAAAAGAAGAAAATCTTGTATGAGACCAGATAAATGCTCTGAGTTAAATACAATGTATGCTCTGAGTAGATACAGTGTACATTAGTGAGTGTACCTTCAAGTTTGTTTAAGGCTGATCCAGGGATGACCTTCTTTGGAGCTGGAACCAAATTGGGAACCAGTTTTTACACTATGATCTTCTTTTTGAAAACGCATGGTTAAAATTCTACAAACTTGGAAGCCATTACTGCCAGTGTGAGATAATACACAATGTACACAAAGCCCCCCCCCCCCTCCCCAAGGCTCCTTAAGTCTATCAATGTTCTTATAATTGCTAGTACAAAATGTAGTTGCAAAAATGCGTGGAATGTGAATTTGCTATACTCAGGTGAGCGCTAGACTTACTGGGTCTCTTGTTTACATTCTTGAGCAGTGGAGTTATAAAAACATGTGATTTGAAATTAAAATTGGTGTAAACATTGGAAATCATGCTCTTGTTCACTAAGAATATCACGTTGAAAATAACATCACGTTGAAAAACATGAATTGTTTGGTTTAATTACAGTTCCAGCACTGGTAATTATAGCTACAATGACGATGATTCTTAATCAACAATGCCAACAGTAATGATAAAGAACATGATGAAATCCATCCTATGTTTTCATAAGCATTTCGTTCTATCTACAATGATTTGTATAAATATTTGGTGAATCTTTATGACGGAAATGTTTTCCTGCATTCTATTCCCAATCTCATGTAATTAATGTCAACGTTATGAGGCTATCTAACATGAAATTCTAGATCATAAATATGGATTCCGAGTCTAACGGCTTATGATTGTCATAATGTTAGAATAGATGAATGATATTTTTGTTGCGTGAGGTGTTCACGCCTCGTAGCCAAAAGGCTGAATTGCACAAGGCGGTGACAGGGGATGATACCGTAAAAGAGAATGTATGAATGCATAAAGGACCCGTAACATTTATTTACGAGTGGAGTTCCCTGTTCAGCGGAGATGGATGAGAAAAAAAAAAGAAGATCGACAACAAAAAGTTTTGTTCCCTTCGAATGAGACTTAAAAAGAAATCTACCAGGTACTGGCTTGAACCTCAATTTATTGTTTGCGTGTGTCGTTGTTGTTGTTGTTTTTTTTTTCTTATGACATGAGCAAGGAAAAGTATGGATTTTCCTTTTGAATATGGGGATAATTCTTAACATCTAAGAAACACCGTTAGAGAATTGCATTCATTGATCGCGAAAGCTACGCTCATACCATTTGTTTTCGAGGCATTTGGTTTCGTCGACACGTCTCTTTTTTTTTTTTCGTTCTTACTGCCATTAAATTCTGTGACGCACGCATCATTGTGATATGTCACTCATAACAAAATACTGACACATTTCCAGAATGATCAGATATCCATAATTCTACGATTGTTTCTTTTAAGTGCGCGTCTTTTGAATTTTGAGTCAGTTTCAAGCGATGGGGTAAATACGATCCAGATTTAGAAGCTGTTGTTCATGAACAAACGCGCAGGCCTGGTGTTTCATGGCAAAAGTTAGCATACAGTCAGGCTGGGCGTTTGCAGAATAACTCATTCTGAGACGACTTATATATTCTGTTTGTAACATGTTCTTCTGTTGTAACCGAGGTAATATTTTACTCCTTTTGTACAGTGTACATGCATCAAGTTTTACTTCCTCTTTGTTGTTGTTGCTCTGCTTCTTGTTTCTAAGATGCTGATAGCCGGAGTTCTTTCGTAGATAACTTCATTTTCACTGCCTCTATGGAAATCTCGGTAAGTGCTCGGGACTGTGGCATAAACTTTTATTAAGACATCCTACAGAAAAGGCTGCCAAGCAAGGACCGTATGGGTATAATTAACCTATCCCGTATGTATTTATATATGTTTATATTGATGCATGTATATTATGTTTGTTTATGCGTGTAGACATATTCATATATTTGTATATAATATTGTCTACGAGCCTAAGGATTTTTGTGTCTGCCATCCGGAGACTTCAAATTATTTCATCAGCTTGCTATTACGGATATCTAGACTCTTAACATATCAACACTGTGGACCCGCATAATACCTCTTCAAACCCTGACCTATTTAAAAATGCTCCAGTACCCAATTAGACAGGACTGCATGACTTATTCTGTGTGCGTTGACATAATGAATTGACTCTCAAAGACAGACACACACACACGCAAAGTACACTGGCCCGTGTATACATGTATGTATATATATATATATATATATATACATCAGTCATAACATGTTATTCATAATTCAAGTAAAACTTAGATATACATATCATATACATATATTATACTCTGACATATATGAATTATATATATATATATATATATATATATATATATATATATATTTATATATTTGTGCACATTGTATTCCACACGAATGTAAAAACATACACAACAAACACACACACACACACCTACACACACAATTACCAATTTTACTGGTGAAATGGAGTAAGTTGATTTGCAATGTACAATTAGAAGAATGCTCTCCAGAGGAGCAAACTCGATTTCATTTAATCGAATTATATCTCTCTTTGTGATATCACAATCTGTTTGTAGAAAGATACATAGTTTTATTTCCCTGTAAGACAGGTTGTTGGCTGTTATCTGTAAAACATTTCTATTTTCTTGATAGCCAAAATCTTTGTTTCAATATTTCTAGAGCTTGATGAAATGTGGTTTTTTTTCCCGTCACAAAAAGAGAACGGATGCAATGAAAACCACAAGAAACATGATCGTCCTAGAATGGGGATGCCCTTAATGTTAACAAATCATAATCAGGGAATGACATTTTGAAAACAGCATTCTTAACATAAAAAGTATTGGAGATATGCTGCCTCTCCTCTGAAGAACGGGGAATTGTGTAAAGTTGACTGATTTCTTTTGTGTCTCAGCAGCATGTGTACCAAATATCACGGCCGAGAAGTTATGGAGGCTTTTCAAATAACGTGTGGATAACCTTTCGAAAAAAATTACGGCTTGATGCCCACGCGAGTAAGATCATTGTTCCGTGCCCTTTCACGCTCATCCGAAGAGGAGGTAATTTTTTTTCTTGAAATTCATTCCATTCTCATTTTTAACTTTAATCTCAACAGAAGGAAAAAACAAACAGCGACAAAAATGAAAACTACTCGTCTGCAATCTAGGCATGTCAATCGAACTAGGTTTTGGGCAATGTTTGTCCTCTTTCTTCCAGCAAGAATTAAAACCTCCAACCGAACAAACGGGCACAACAACCAGACTCGCAGTGTACCTCCGCATTAGTGAAAGGTAGACGGACAACGCGACCACTTAATGCACCATACATCGATTCAAACGTTTCAATCTCTCATATAGGGCAAAAAATAAAATAAAAGAATAAAATGACCAGTCAACAGCAAGAAAACAAGCACAAAGCAACTGAACAGGGACAATGAAACCCGAGTGAGAGAAGAATCAGCCAAAACCATCCACACAATCGTCCAATACACTCCGAAGAGAGAGAGATATTCTTCTGCACTTGCAGACACAGACACGATACAATTCACAGAACGAGGATGTGTAAGGAATATATTTTAATTCTGACCAGGTATTAAAGTGACTTCTTTACAAGCTGTGGTTTTCAAAGGTTCGATGCGCCGTTCAGGGAGCGAAGAATAGAAGAAATATGTTGCAATTGATGACGTGACATTACTCTCCCTATCAGACATGATAGCTAACAATGATTGCAAAGCCGTGCTTCAATTATCCTTGCAGTACATACTTGCGGCCTTTACAAATGATACGTATTGCAATCAACAACAGGATGAGAACGTACACAATCAAGAAAGAAAATAGAGATGAACGAGACACTAATGTCTATGCAGTAATCAGGAAATATGTACAACAATAAGAGAGAAAAAAGGAAGGACAATCTCTAGTCTAAACTGACAAGGGAACATTTCAGGATTTGCACTGGGTGAAAAGCTCAGTTGCAGCTGTATACCTTGACCTAATGAATTGCGCAGTTACTGGAACGTGACTACAGATGTAGGTAGAAGTACGTCGATGTGAAAGAGAAATGTGCGAGTGTAAACAGGGGGCTCGACAGCTATTATTTATTAACCTTTCTTTGAGAGAAATAAACACGCCTTCTCCTCCCAGTCCGAATTACCTTCTTCTTTAAATAGCCGGCACATCTCTGCATTTTTTTTTTCCACAGGGCGCCATCGCCGAGCAGAATGGGAGAGCAGTATTCCAGGTTTAATCAATTGGCAAGATTGTTCAGTGACATTTTGATGGAATCGGATGACCGGAAATTAAAGTTACTGTATGTGGCCAGTTGTGGCACGTGCGCAAGGTGAAATCTGCACTGCCTTTGGGGCAGTCGGAATAAACGAGTCAAGATCTTCGCAAGACGTTTCTGTTTTGTTTTGTTTTGTTTTGTTTTGTTTTGTTCCTATTCTCCTCCGTCCGCGATGCCTGTCGTAGCATACTATCGAGCATGATGCTCTGCTTATAAGTATCATCTTGGCTCAAGCAGAGCTGACCGGAGTTAAAGACTTATCTTATTCCAAAGAGTGTCCGGCTATAGAGGAAGAGGTGATGCTATTGGGAGAAAGGTGCATGTGCTGACTTTTGACTTTCGTTTATCGTGTACCGAGCATCTTCTACGGTCTAAGCTTACAATACTTAGTAAACGACAGGAAACATACAATGTATTTCATGGTATCTGGCAGGACACGCGATGAACGGGAGAGAATTTGCTTATAATTGTACTTAATGTAATCCTTTTACTGCTACGGTGTAGTGGTCTTACTTATGCTACATCTGAAATGATACGAGATGAGGTGGATTCTGGTCTCAATTTTCTCCAATATTAAAGAAACATTGCACATCCCATGAATTTATTTGTACGCATAACACTTTGAATTCAGAATTGTCATGATCGCATCCTACTGCATGATTTTCATTTATGAACACGAAAGCTGCATTTGTTGAATTTAAATCATTGGATATTTTCCCAAATAATTCGTATCTGCTTTATGCTTTGCAACGATGATAGTTTACAATCTTTTTTTACTATCAATTCACGGCCCCTGTCTGAAAAACCAAATTTGCATAACGAATCCACCTAAACTTGCATTGGTATACATATAGAAAAAGGTTGAAGTCGTTGATGGTCCCACACCCATTATTTCATGTTGGTAGATTGATGAAGCCCCCTCATGTCCTCGTTGTTGCTGTGTTCAATGTGTGCGAGTGTTTGCGTGTTGCAGCAGCGGCTTGGTCTACTCCTGGTCAGCGGCGGCGGCGGCGGCCGTCTCGTCCATGGTCTCGCGCCTGCTCCTGGAGACGAAGTCGGCGATCTCGTCGGGGATGCCGCTGCGCTTCCTCCTCATGCAGAAGTCTTCGGCGAGGCTGTCGAGGAAGGGGTCGGCGCAGAAGTTCCTCTTCACGGCGTTCTGGTATGTGTTGTGGAGCTGATCAAGCAGGGCGGCCATGTTCTTTCGTTGCTGCAGAGAAGAAAAAAGGTGAAATGCAGACAGACTATTAGCATGACGCTCTTTCCTTTTTTGGTGGTTTGTTGGGGTGTGTTTTTTTTTTCTTTTGCATGACAATGTCGTCGAGTTTTCGATAGTTTGAAAAAGGATCTGCTGGTTGAATGACTGATTTGCAATGTGCTTTCCCCCCGATATTCATACAGAGGTGTAGGGGGCCTACTCATTGAATTCCTTGACATTGAGAAATTTACCAACATACAAGTATATGGTGTACTTTTGACTCTTAAGAAAAAATCTCATGAAAACTGGGCAAATAATCTTCTTCGCTGCTTCGTATTGCGCCAATACCCAGTTGAATATAAAGTTTCCTGACCAAAATTAATACTGCCTTTCGAAAAAAAAAAAACACCACACAGACAAGAATGACATATTCTGAGCAATCTTCTTCTTTGTGATCTTCCAGTCGATTATCAAACCTCGTCACTTGTTTTTGCTTATCACTATTCTTCTTCAAGTACATCGTCTTTTATTTTACTTCCTGAAATTGAAGATACATACGAATTTCCATTAAGAATATGAAACCGTTGCATTTAACTGTTTTCTCTCGTATGTCGACGGTTAATTCTATTTGGATGTACAAAAGTAGAGGCAAAAAGATGGCTATATGATTGAATCCGCTCTATGCGTGAGAAGACAATCAAAACGCCAATTCTATTTAATTCAAGTTGGACCTCCCGTGCGACCGACCAGAAATCAATAGTGTCGTGATGAGAGCGGACGATGGAGCCCGAGCGCTCTCCTAGCGGTAGACGGAGGTGACCGGTACACGCAGCACGGCTCACCCCTGGGGATTCGGTTGGCACGTTAGCCTGTCCAAGCCGCACGAGGTGTTTCATCTATACACCTCCAAGTGGGCTACTCAACAACGTTCTTGTGCTGATGGCATGAACGCTGATGGCATGAACGCGGTTGGCACTGCGGGAACGTAATTTTACCGGAACTACCATGACATAGCAGGTCATTAAAGATTGAATTCATGTCAGTATAAGAAGTTGAAATGTAATAACAAAGGAAGAGACAGCGAGAGAGATAGAGAAAGAGATTTGTGAAGAAAAATGTCCCCCCCCCCCCCCCCCCCATCGGGATTGCACATTAGATCTATATACACATCAATACACCATGCTGCAACAGTGACCCGACATTTGCTCCTGCGATAATTACTCCGGTCTTATTATCTCCAAGGACTTAATAGATAGGATGAGGATTAGGGTTGGGATAGGATTCTAGGTTTAGTTTGATGTGAGGATTAGGATTAGGGTTAGGGTTAATTATGTTTGTGGGTAGAATTCACATTTGGCTTAGCATGCAGATATTTCATGCGAGCATGATTGTCGTAGGAGCAAATGTCATGGAGCCTGCTGCCATAGACATGGCTTCATTCCACGCACAAACAAAGTCAATTTTAATATCTTCTCCTTGGTTTGGAACTTCTATTTTGCTTTTCATGCTGCATAGCATCCTTTCAACAGAGTTGAATCTTCTAAGATTTGCTGCTTTTGAACAGAGACATTAAATTTTACAATCACCGCGCCATAGTGGATGAGGCTCTGGACTCAAAGCTGAAGGTCCCGAATTCGAATCCCACAACGTGACTTCATTATAGGGCATCCCCCTTTGCCCACAAGCAAATAAAATGGAAAACCTGGCAATGGAAGGATGATAATAATATAATGACAGGGCCCTCGGCTAAAGCAATAAATGGCAACACTGAAGAGGCTACCCTGGATGGAGAAGACATTAGATCACACATGGACATACATACTCGGCTGGATTCGAACCAACGATCCGCTGATTACCGGACATGCGTCGTATCCACTGGACTACCGAGCAAAAAAAAAAAATCAAAAATCCGATGACTACGTTTGTTTGAAAAAATAAAAAACAAAAACAAAAACTATGTCTTTTTCTATCCACCCACAAGTCCAATAAACGAGAAACATTAGAGAACAACATTCAGAAGCATTCCTTTGACACACCACACGGGATCTTTTCCGCCGGATAAACTTGATTGCACGGTTGAAAACAACTCGATGAACCTTTGCCCACAGGGCTTTGCGTTAGGCAGAACAAGGCACTCCGATATGCGAAGAAAAAAACCCCACCCACCCACCCAGAAAGGAACTAATGCAGTTCTGGGAGATGAATGATTTAGTGTGCTTCGTTTTGTTAATACAATTCGTTGGGAGCAGAGACATACTGTGAACTAGTTCGCCGTGATTAACTCGCATGAGCTGCAGAGTATCAAAGTGCTGATTGTTTTTGAGCCAGCAGCGACACGCCTCGCTTCGTCAGATTGGATCTAGTTTCACACAATTTAACGTGGACGGATAATGAAGTTCATGCCCCATTTGAAGTACTTATCCCCAAAATGTGGTGGCCATGGAATAGACCACGAGTGATATAAGGAATGATGATGATGTGGGCAGGCACGCATCTTCAACCAATATCAAGCAGGCTGTCAAGCGATGGTCAAGCGGGGGTAATAGCAGGGAACCTTGATAACGCTTTCGGAATGATGATTTTCACGGGGTTAACACTATTACGTACCACGCCATTGCACATAGCTGCATTGGCACAAGCCTGACAGATTAGGATATTGCTAGATGTAAAAGGAACTCACAAGATATATACTTGTCACGAATTGCTGACACCGTGCCCGATGTGTGCTAACAAAATTAAGGAGTGCTTCTATAATACCTCGCCTCAGAAACGTGAAGCTAGTTTGATCTGAGATTCGACACAGGGTGAAATTCTATCTAGTAATTATTGAGTTTGGCGTCAGAGAGAGAGAGAGAGAGAGAGAAAGTAAGAAGGGAAAGGGGGGGGGGTCTGCAAAGAGGGTTTTGGGGCCCGTGTAAACCGCGATATCGCGAACAGGACTCAAGTGTTGGTGTACAGGAAAAAAAGCGTTTGCTGCAGAAACGGACACTAATTGTTAGATATCGTTTACAGGTTCACACTTCATAACTCTTTTCACTCCAATAGCACTGGTTTATCGGTTTAAGGCTTTAGTAGCCATGTAGCCATCTTCCTTCTGCTTTTAACAGCATGGCTGTATTGTCTCATTACGGTCTGTAGTCGTTGATTATGACACATATATTAAACTATCTAAGAGTTTCATCGGAGAGGTTTAGAAAAGGAAGGGAATTATACTGAACATGAATCCATTCTCTGACCATGTAAAATTCAACCCTTTCTGTGAGATAGTTTGGACATTGTGTACAAGACTATTGGCTTTATCTGTGCCAATCTACACTCAAAGCACACAAAGGGTTAAAAACAGTCATTCTGACACCACATGTTTTGAAAAGTGAAGGAGCTTTCAAAGAACACATCACATCTCCGTATTTATCGAGCGTGCCATTAATCGTAGGTGTGTTTTGTGTTTAGATTAGTGTCCTGTAAATGCTTGTATTTGTATAACTCGATCAAATCGTGGCAAATCCTCCCTTTTCCTTTGTACGAACAACACTTTCAGAAGTAGATATGAATGTACAATAGTGTCTGTGGTAATATTACAGATATTCTAACATTCACTAACAAGTATACTCCTATAGCAGGACCAAACATGCCTAATAACCTCCATTTGCACTAGAGGGTATATTTTCGTTTTGCCAGTTTTGCTCTAAGATGACGAACAAGGGACGCATGTATAGTGAGCGCTCTTGATATATTTGCTGGCCTGTTAGGTGTTAAAATGCTCGATAAGCGTTTTCTACTAAAAGCATTTAACAACATTTCATCACGTCTCTTTAGAGCTCTGCAAAGGCATGAAATGCTTTAATAATCACAATATTTGTGGATTTACGGAGAGGGAAGGATGACAGCGAAAAGAGAAACGCAGTTTTCCAGTTCATCCGAAATCCGTCCACACGAGAGGAGCGAGATGCCTGAATTGTTACCTTGGTTACGAGTGAACGCACGCTGTAATGGCAGGAAGGGGGGGGGGGGGGGGGGGGGAGGGCACCTCCAAAATCCCGCTATCGCCTCTTGGACGAGCGAGAGAAGCGGATTTTGTTGTCTCAGAACACAACCCATTTAGGTTTCTGGGTGTTCTACCATTGACATCTCTCAGTCTTGTTTCTTTGTTTGTTTGTTATTGTATTTCATAAGGGGTACTCAGAGCCTGTGGCTACTTTTTCTTCTACATGATGCACCCTTGCCCTTTATTGACGAGAGAACAAAATACACTTTGAAGGTCGAATCATCACTATAGTAATGATATTAGTACCAGCCGTGGGCAACTGGACCATGGCGTCTCAAGGGAGAAGAAAAAAGATATGATATTACAGTTTGAAAGGGGAAGGACGTTTGTTCGTACATCAAGATTTCGAAACTTGAGTAATGGAGTGCATTTTAATTAAGCGCCCTCGGTATGATTTGCACTTTTCGCAGGAAATTAAAGGGCGCGCACTCTGCTACATTTCGAAATATGAAACGGCTTTTGATACGCCTAGCATTAGGACGCCATTGAAAACTAACCGTGCCGAGTTTGCGCGCCAAGTAACCGAATCTATATGCACTTTAGTGTGTCTACATGATGTAGTTTCGACCATTAATTGCACTTTCCCCTGAAACATCATATTCTGACAGAAAAAAAGCCACATTAATGGTTCCCGTGACTGAGACTATAATGCTTCAGCATCTCCAGTTGACAGGAGGCTTAACCACTCGTCTATGCCAAATTTTCGATCCGTATTTTTAGTCTAAATCCACTAATGCGGTTCGAAGCAGACATACTGATCTCACGTTATGTATCCCAAAATTGTTCGGTGTCGTTTTAAAAATGGTCTGCTTTGCTAAGCGTTTCTTATCAATGACACAAGAGTGTTCTGACTGCAGACGTGCTTTTTCTAGATGTCTTTCATCTATTCCAATCGTCAATACGCATTCATATACAAAGCCGAAGTTAAGAGTATAATGACGCTCATTTCAAAATTTAAAAAAAAAACCCAACAATTTAGCAAATTATCCCTATCCTACACATTTACTGGCATCATCAAATTTAATGCTTTAATGTTCCAAGCACACAGTTGACATATCTTAATTGTACCATGAACTGCCGCCGCCTCTTCTCTCAAGTTTCCTGTCTGTCTGTCTGTCTGTCTGTCTGTCTTTCTTTCTTTCTTTCTATACTGTGCTATAATGGTGAAATTGCAATCACTCAAGTAGATCGTTTGTCTTTAAGATCAGCGAACATTATGACTGAATGAATGACGATCGATATTGTATCTTCCTTATCTAAATCTCTTCATTGATTGAAATAGCTGCACACTACATTTAATTTCGCATGACGTGATAGCTGTGATTCCAAAGTATAAAGACCAAGACTTCAGACGCCACATAACGTTACCCTTCTCTAACACGCTGATTATCGCCGAAGCGGAAACCATGTCCCTCGTAAGAAGGGTATTACCCTGGCCTCTAAAGTCCTCTTGTCAGGTTTCTAACCCCCCCCCCCCCCCCCCATCACCACAACTATGATTCTACCAGTGGATTCGCATCATATCTAATGATATTGGCTCAGTCGAGAGTTCTGAGCTAATCAGCTTCGTCATGTGGCTTGCAATATCAATGAGCACATCATACTGTAAATATTTCATAAAACAACCAGTGCTAATCGACTACAGAAAAAAAACCAACAGCAACAACTCGTTATTCACCCCACCACCTCCTGTTTTTCCCTTCCGCAAGACAAGCTTTAGCGGATCATCTATTCGAGTGAAGGCTGTAAAAGGGAATATGTATGTAGCAAATCTCATTTCAGACATGAGTTATGATTTATCAAATAATGAACTTACACTATTGTTTCTACATTCCTGGACGGCATCCTGAGTTTTTCACCACCAAAATATCGAGATCCGTCAGTTTACTCGTTTTTCATTTCATTCAAAATTAAGTATCCCTTGCTATTACAACCCAAGCATGTGTTTCAAACAATCGCCACTGCATCACTGTTTCCACTCGATTTATACTATAATCTGATGAATATATGAAACAACAAAACTACAAAATATGTACCCTTTTGACCATGCGTGATGTTTAATCACGCGAGTATACGCTTGCGCATCGGTGGCAAAACAAGTTGCCATACTTTTTTATTATGTGAATAAAATACAATAAATTTCTATATCCCCCAACTAGACTCTTTGTCTTTGCATTCTGTGCTCAAATCACTAGCTCTCATTCCATGCTAAAGCCCAGAGTACTCTGAAGTGTTTGACTTATGATACAGATAAACTGTGTTCACAAGAGTTGTTTTACCGTTATTTCATCGTCGGGATGGACTTGATGTTTAGCTAGCGGGGGGGGGGGGGAGGAGGGGGGGGGGTAAGGGTTAGCGAAGACCCTAATCCCTGCACTTGAGGTAATTTATGACATCAAAGGACTAGCCCAATCTTTGCTTCATGTTCTTGTCTCCACTGATTGTATCCCAATTGCATCAACCTGAATCTTTTCGGAAGTAAGATGTTTCGGTCTTTTCCTTCCTTCCTTCCTTTCCTTTACTCCTCCTCCGCCCCTCCCGAATTCCTCCTCCGCCTTACCTGCTTCGCAGTTTCCGAGAAGTAGTTGCCGATTATTTGGGTGTTTGTTTTTTTCCAAAGCCGACAAATCCCATCTAATAACTAGCATAGGACGTCGACAGAAAAGGCGCCCGGTCTGGCTTTTTTTTTTCTTCAGAAAAAGATAAAGAAGTAAAAAAAAAAATATGAGGACATGGAAGAAGAGAAGATGAAGTGAAAGACAAGGAAAGAATCAGGGCACCCTGCAGAGCGGGATGATCAATATTGACAGAGTTAATATTTGTGAAACAACGGCGAATTACTAGAAGACGGACCTGTCCTTCTGCAACAGCTCAAGTGCGTTTCTGCTGTCCGCACAACCCGCTTTTCGCTGAGCCCTCTTACTTTTATCCCCCGAAAGCTCTCAGGCCACCGTATGATTGATATCCGCTGCAGGTGTGTTAGGAGAAGAGCGAAAATGTTTTGATGTTTTGATGTTTTGATTCCACCGTAACCATGTCCCGTTCATGCCATGAGATGATTTGCGATGTTTTTGGAAAACTTTCGATGGTTCCACACTCGGAGGATTCTAACGTCCTATTGACAAATTTATATAAACATTTTGCCCACAGGACTAAAAGCGTTAATCGATCGGGTTCATGTAGCAATGTTAATGATATCTGAATAATGCAATGCAGTTTTCTGCTTGTATTGTGGGAAGAAAAGATTATGTCATTCTGACTGTAGTTCACAAAATGATTGGAAGCGATATTGAAAACATAATTCCACTTTGCTCAAGTTCTTAGCTGTAAGATAGAAAAATATATGATGTAGAATATCATATCCTAATCCTGATATCAAACTAAACCTAAAATCCTCTCACAACCCTAACTTTAACCGTAAGTCCTTGGAGAAAATAAGACTGAGCAACTGTCTCAGGAGCAAATGTCGTGTCACCCATAGAATGTGTGACAGCCTCATTTATTGCGCTTGGAGGACAGATTGGACGTGATTGTCAACATGAATATGCATCATGACGTCGCGGTCTGAATATTCATGACTTTGGGCCATAACGCGAGGCACTGGGACAGCATCCTGCCGAAGGGGCAAAGTTCCCCCCCCCCCCCCCCCCCGCTATGCTTCTTTCGAATGGCCAATCTCAGTGTGCATTAATACTTGCCTGTCGAGGGCTGGCTGACTGTCTGTCGGTTTCTCGCACAATTTAACAATCGTCATCTCCCATAACTACTGACAGCATTGGCCGTGATTAAAACCGCATCATGGACTCCTAATTCGATAACGTGATTGAGCAATTACTCTTTAAAATGACTTCGTCTGACTGCCCATTTCGAGATCACTAATGTCTGGGTGCATGTCTCATTCACTTCCAAATGACACGCACAACCAATTTATTATGCAATGTTTAATAAATCACTGCGAGCAATGGCATATAAAATATTATATAATTATTGTCATTCTTCTGTTTGAACGCCTACAAGAGACTTTAGAAATAATGATCGATTAGAGAAAGATGCAGCTGAATACGGATAATGCTATATGTAATATATTATATCAAAAGCACCACTATATAGCAATCCTATTCCCAAGCCGTTAAAAAAACACTGCTTCAGTAATTCCAGGGTTGCGTAGGACAAATGGGATCGCAAAAATACAGGATTTGAGGTAGAGACACGATGGGCACCCTGTAAAGTAGCAATCCTATTGTTGAGAAAACAAAACATAAAAAAGGAATTTCAAAAACCGCTGCCGCTCTACATGTTGGTAGATTTTGCCAAATTCTGCATGCAATGATCCAACTTTAGTTCTGTGTCACAGAGACAGAACAACCAAATACAGAGAAAAACATTGACACGAAAATCAAAATGAGTAAAAAATTAAAATACAAACATGGAGTTACAATTGAGGTTCGTTTCTCAAAATGTCAGTTGAGACCAAAACATTATCACACTCGCCATTAGAACTGAGAAATAATGATGAGGAAACCCGAACAGAGTAGAGTTGGTGGACAAAATGGGTCAAACCCTTAGACAAACCCCATCTCAAAATAACTCAGAAAAGTACCGCATTGCGAGTGATATATATATATATATATAACATAATTCGCGAGATTAAACATATTCTCCTCTTTGTTCGAAACAGAGAAAGGCATCGATAGATAAATCGATAGATACAACTGGATCTGCAAATGTGCAGAAAGAATGAAAAGGATGAATGTTAGTAGGTGTAGCAGAGCGGAAAGAGAAAAAGATATCATTCTCTAAAAGTGTTTTTGGCGCACTCCTCACCATTTCGATCGTAATTCATCGTCTTACTTGATTGATCGTGTTCGCTTGTGTGAGATTAAGTCTTTACCCGATTTTTTTTTTTTGACCAGCTGTTAATAATTGTGTACCCTAGAGAGCTGGTCCTTTCAACGTGAAACGCCCACGTGAAGAGGCTGTCAATCAGTTAAAATGTTATCGAGGTGAAATGGATGCATATTCTGAATAAAAAGGGAGGAAAAAAAAGTAAAAACGTCGAAAACGTGTTACAATGATGTTTAGGCCTCACCCATTCAAGTGCAAAATATGGCTTTATGTGCGGGTCACGCACAATGATGTAAAATGTTACGCTCATCCAAATGTCTGAGCGCTGGAATTAGGTATCGTAAAATATTGACATTATATGTGTGTTTTTTATCATTATTGTTGATATCTAACACTGTCTAATTTTATCGTTGTTTTCATCGCTATCTTTCTTCTCTTAATCTTCCCTCTTCAGCTTTCTCTCTTCTATCATTCTCTATCTCTCCTTCTTTGTCTCTTCTCCATTTCTCTGGCATCTCCCATCTCGCTCATCTTTCATTCTTTCTCTTTGTTGTTCTCATCCCCCTTCTACTTGAATTCGTCTTTTGTCCCCCCCCCCCCTTCGAGTAGCTTCTTCAATCATGTTGCCAAAAATAAAAACAGGCCTGAATGAAAGAATCGAACGCTCTTTTAAAAAATAGTGGATTTTTTTTTTTACCTGAAGTTTTTTATTTGTTGATAGAAGGAGAGAAAATGAATCATGGACAAACACGTAAACGAAACACGTCGATGGAACGGAAAGGAATTGGTCTGAGTGTCTTGATTGCAGTGCAGCACATTGTGCTGGAAGGAGACCCTGACAACCTTATCCTCCGATTGTGGAAGATACAATGAGGAATTTCATTGGATTATCTTCCACCTCCACACGATGCTTGAAAGATAAAGAAAAAAAGAGCAAATGTCGCGAGTCTGCAGAATGCAAAGGTCAAGCCATCAAACCACTGAAGGGGCCGATTCGAGTTGAACAAAGAAGCTGCTAGATGCTAGAGGACAGTCTACTCTCTGACTTTTTTTTTTTACTCCACTGGAGTCAACATTAACTTGCGTCACTGGTATAATAATGTGTTTCACCCATCCCGTAGCAGATCTGTAAGTATACCAGATATATACACATACATATGAATATGTATAAATGTAAATATAGCATATATTTTAATGCGTATTCATGTTTGCTTTCGTTATTTATTTATCTGTTTATTCATTTGTTTGTTTATCTATTGATTGATTTATTTATTAATATGTCCAGGGCTCGACACTAACGGTGGCTCGGTGGCCCGGGGCCACCAAAAATGAAAGTCGGGCCACCAAATTTTAAAAAAGTTCAAATTTGGTGGCCCGCCTCGGGCCCTCAAATTTTTTTGAAATTAGGGTCCTATGTCAATAAATTCGTAACTTTTTGTGCCGGAAATGCATAAATGCATGCAGTGAGTGTGTAACTCATTAAAAAAAAAACAGGACTTTCAATGTTTTTTATTGGGTTTTTTTTCGGGCCACCAAAAAAAAAAAAAAAAAGTTCGTGAGGAGCCCTGATATATCTATTCATATATTTGTTTACTTAATTAATATTTTACTATCTATTTATTCATGCCTTCATTCAATTATCAATGTATCTAATAAGATAATACTCTTTGGGTCCAAGGTCTTCAAAAGGCGTTATATACAACATGCCCGAAACCAGCACAGGTGACTGTCGAACAATATCTTGCGTTATCACTTTAAGAGAATGAGCTACGACATGCCGCAAAAAGATTATTCTTAATGTCTTCTTTAACACAGCCGCCATTCTTCACTCCTTCCAACGTGAAATGCAATATGAGTGCTGTTAATCGTAGAAACTGACGCCCTCGATTCTTCAGCGACATGACTTTGTGTGAAGAGCATCATTACAACACCGTCTCGCAGGAGTAATAAGCGTAAGATGTTTCATCAGAGGTACGTGACGGACACATTCTTTCTGCCTTCCTAGACTTCTGCCTTCTCCTGGCATGTATCCATTAACCACCTGCTCACCCGAACCATCTCTGCCATCTATTGATCTCATCGAGAATTGCAGTGTCTGAGAGGCAAAGGATTAATCACATTCCTCCTCCGCGGGGAAGCGCGTCCAGTATGTGCTCGCAACACCGCTCATCAAGGCGCAAAAGTCTGTCGGTTTTCCATACCACGTCCCTATCTTTTGGCTTGACTAATCAAACAGTGGAGATCCCGTGCTTTAGGTGTGGGCATCGAGTCTCGCCTTACTCCCCCGTTTATAACTGATCACTCGCTAAAACACCTTCCGATATCGTATAAATCACAAGCGTGAGATAAGACATTGAGCCAATAAGAAGGCGATAGGGGGAGGGAAGTAGGTTACTGTAATGTGTTTTTAGGGGGTACGGCAAATATACAAAAGTGCTCCAAACTCTGCCTAGGGAGGAAAAAAGCCAGCGGAATTCCGGAACTTCAGTATGTGACGTACATCTTCATTTAGTATTTAGGATGCCGTACCTCCCTACCCACTGAAGCCAAAACTGTCTGCGCTTCTATGCGCCTTCTTAGACGATTATTCCGTACTTACTTGCACTTTTGGGGTCGTGGTGGTTCCGCGATATAATCGCTAGATCGCTAGCGAGTTTCCTGAAAAGCTGGGATGGCATGTTAAACTACGCGACTTTAAGCACTTAAACTTGAGATATATGTGTGTCGCCGGTGTTCACGTCTGTTTTGGCGCACGCTAAACGTATATCATTTTATGCAGACTGGGCGCATTTACATTGCTTGCCAAGACAAACGAGGAACGTGCTGTGACGACACAGCGAGGTGTGTCTAGCCAAAGATAATTGCAACTACAAAGTTACAGAGTTTCTTGTGACTTAGAAAAGAGAATCTGGGAAGAGAAAACAAAAACAAAAGAAAACAGGATGTAAGGGGGTGCGCATGGTCGGGGAAGCGAAGACAAGTCCAGTCAAATTAATTGCTGTTCAGCAGTACGATTCAATAGCAAAGCTAACAGCTTCTCGCTCACGCTTGACTTGAAAAACATTCAAGCCATGGACTGAATGCAAAAGAAGTGTCTACAACACCCATGTCTTTTCGTGGCCAAAAACGTGCACATACGGTGGGTGCAGAATATACCATTTCCGGGATTGTTGTTTTCTTTTATAGTCAATGCGGCTATTGTCAAAAGAATTGTAGACAATTACTCCTCTTGATCTGTCAGTTTTTATTCAAAGTTAATCATAGTTTTGCCCCCTTTACCAAGTGGTAACCTACTCATTATACCCGCCTAATCATGTTACCTCACTACTGGGCTCAAAACTTGTCTAGTACATTGAATTTTGTGCTTGGTCTGGCAGTCTTCAATCAAGTCAGGCAAGCCTTTGGTTTTTTTTTTATCTATGCCAACCTGCGCACGGGAAGTTTGAAATAAGACATGAAAATATGAAATTGGCACAAACCTTCCCCTTCTACATATTACCGAAAAAACCCCAAACAAACATGAATATGAAGTGTTTTATTGCAAAATGAACTCAGTGCCATTCTTAAACATTTTAAAGTATGTCCAGCGTCAGATTGAGCTAAATAAAACCTTTCTGCTGATACCTCACTTGTAACATAACAAGGAATATTCTAGAAGTTATGATTAGAAACATCCCATATTTTCTTATTATTTTCCTTGGGTTTTTTTTAGCAGCTTTAATCACAAATATCTCAACTTCACAAGAATGGAGTTAGTTCGTTTTGCGATAAAACTCTTCATATGATAATAATTTCATTCCTCTCTTTCAGTACTCCTAGTTGTGATGTATGTAGTGCTTCTGCAACTGCTGCGAGAATTGTGAGCTTTATGGACAAAGTGATTCAATTTTCAACCTGTAAGTTAGAGGACGCTTGTAATCAATTTAATCCTAGGACATTGACTCTGCACTAATCGAATCACAATGCTCGTTCCAGGGCGCGATGTGCAAGTGATCTTCTAAATATCGTACTCGCATGACACGCATCGAGAAAAAAACCCCCACAAAAACAAGACAAAACAAACAAAACAAAACAAAATAGAGCAGAGATGGATTTTCGAGTACGATGGGTGTATCGAATTGCACTAAATTTGAAATCTGTATGCAAACACAAAATCCCTTTAGGGGCCTCTAACTCGGCTGCAGTCTACATGTACTCACATCTCACGTTGTTATCAATGACATCATATCCGCTTATTCAACTGCCAGTATTTCAACCTCCTCTGTAGTAAATGTTTGGGTGGTGTTTTTTTTCCTCTACCATCTACTGCTTATCCAGGGAGGTTGGTCAAACGCTGGATTACATTATGGCTATAGCTTATATTATGCACACGGAAAAATAAAGATCATCGTGTTTTGGCTTGTGTGTGTGTGTGTGTGTTTGTGTGTGTGTGTGTGATGAAATATGGGCATATGACCTGAACCACGCCTGCACAAGTCAATATATAACACGCCTAACATGAAATTGATAATTTTTCTGATGCGTTTCAAAATAAAAAGACGGAAACGCTGGCAGTCCTTTTGTGGACTGACACTTTATATAGGAAATTCCTCATACCGGATGAGAGAGTGAGAGCAAGATGTGGCGTGGGCGTGGGTCGTGATGGCGACTTTGAAGCCACAAATGCGGTTTTACTTGGCTAACCATTACCCCTGGATGGTCAAACGTATGATGCGTGCCTTATCAAGTCGACCGAAATGCCGATTGGATACAGTATACGCGTAGGCCGAAACGTATGACGCCATAATGAATGATCACTAATAGAATCAATATCTATGTCAGGTCGATAATACTCTTGTAAGTGGGCCAAAATGAGACCGTGGTGGGTCTTAAAGCACACACGTTGAATCGATCATGCGTTGCAGACATTTTTTTTTCCCGCTGGGAAACAACTTTGTAATATTGGGAAGGAACCGAACCGACATAATTCTGTCGATTCCCAACAGTTGGCGGCGAATGTCCTTTACCACTCGGTGCCTTGACGACGTCCTTGGATAAACTACATTGTAGTTGAAACAAGCGAATACAAGATAGCATGTTTATTGTTTTACAGGGTGTTTAACCCGGTGAAGTGGTCCCGCTTCACATCCAACTGGACCCCATGAAAGACCAGCTTAGTGTAGCTGAATATAGGCTATCAAGCCATCTTCTCAGATAGAAAATGAACAACGAAACAAACAAACAAACAAACACACAAAGAAACAAACAAACAAACAAAAATTGTAATCACGCGAATACCGAATAATGTGTTTACTTCTAATGCTTTCAGGCACTCTCCATACTCTTTATTCAGATGACTAATCGTCGTACAAAAGCAATATAAAACAAACTAATGGAATTTTGCTCTCTCTCTCTCTCTCTACACACATATATATATATATATATATGTACATATATGTATATATATATATACAACTTTAATAGTAGAAAGAAAGGTAGTTCGGTCATAGCTGAAGCGATTGTGATTAAAAGCCTTTATTGTTATGAATAATGCTGTGAAACAAAAAAAAAATGTAGATTTATGCGTCATCGTGTAAGAGGGGGCTGTGTTCTGTAAATGCAGAGAATTGCATTTCTATCAAGACATTTGGCTTTAATTTCTCGATATCGAATTGAGGTATACCGGTGGTGGGAGGGGGGGGGGGTAGAGTGGTGTTGATAGTCTCAAAAATCACCAATATATCACGAGTCGGAGAAACTAAAGATTTGAAGTAACAAAGTGACAGAGAGACATCCTGCAAGATGTGTATAAAACGATGGGTTCTTCAAGCGAAACGCGATTTAAAACAAAAAGCACCTGAGACACCTTGTGATGACCAAAATCTTGCTCAAAATTTAATGCATATCTGATAAGCTCTGGGGTGCATGTTTAGAGGAGTGATCAATATGACCTATTTCCCTTTTTAATATACTACGGAACTCTGGCGATTGAAAAAAAAAACATACACACTGAAAAAAAAAAAGATTAGAAATATCCGCAGAGAGAATACGGCAACGAGACACAAACAGAGACTTTGGGGGTGATAGTAACCAAAAAAAAAAAAAAAAAGAGGACGTGGTTAAAAAATGGATTGTAACTGTCATTAAAAACAAAATGCCAAAATAAGAATATTTCTGAACTACGGAGAACAGAAGCACCCGAAGACAGACTAAAATGTAGGTTTTCGGAACTTGTGCCTATACACAGGAAAGCTGATCTCATCAAAAATACATGAAAATAGAATTCTCATCAGCGCTTTGAGAAAAGATTTTGTGGAACAGTGCCCTGGTTTCAAACAATATAAGAAAAAACAAGTCCTTCATTACTCCAGTGAAAAAGTGGTACCCGGATAACGCTATCGATGTATTGATGGAGGAAGATCATCAGTGTGGCAAATCAGTGCGGGAAATAAGAATACTTATGAACCTAGACACAGATTATAGCGAGGAAAAATTTGGTGTTTTTTTTTTTCCGCGACAACTTGCTATCTACCAAAGATAACAGAACCACGCATGCTGTTCTTGCCCGACATTAGCGAGAAAGCGCCTCCGGGAATATTTAGAGTGCCGCGGGATTACCTCCACCGAGGCCATTCCGTTCCTATTGGAATGCTCTCTCTCTGTCAGTCCCTCGTTGTTTCATCACATCGAGCAGGGAAATCTTTGTACTGTACTACTTATAAGTTCTATTCACATTCTATATAACAGGCTTTCATACAAGCATGGGTGCTTTTTGTTTGTTTTGTGTGTGTGTGTTTGTGGGGTTTTTTTACCCCATATACATATCTACCGATACGATGTATAAAGCTATGTATTTGAATATGCTGTACAATGCAATGGTTAGATATCTATAAAGAAATTAATTGCCAAATACTTAACGAATGAATGAAATATAGAGATAAAAAACAAAACAACATAGAAACATGAAGTTAGATGCGAGGAATGGAAATATTATAATTTCGATGAAAACAACAACTCGAGACTACTTAATGTTACGCGTTATAAGACGAAGAAGGACCATAATCAATTGCAATTTTCTTTCTTTTTTTTTTTTTGGAGTGGGTGGGGGCTTGAGGGGGATTTGCTAATACCTCTCCAAGGCAATCACACTAAACGGTGTAGAAACTGCTTTTTAAAATTTCATGGAAATGAGGTTTGGATATCGGATCGTTGTAGATTTGAATAGTAGGTCACCCAGTTAGCAAATCACAAAGTGTGATATGTATTATTCAATATGACTTTTTAGATTATGCTATGATAAAGACCACTGGACGCTGATGAATGTGTAGAGAGTCCACACAAAAGTATGAGTGATGAAACATTTTATGAATCATCACACTGAGAAACAAACACAATCTATGCTTTCAATGATATCACGAACATTATGCGAAAATAAAACATTTAGAAACAAAGAGGAAATGAAACCTATCTCTCTTTCAAACATTAATAAAGAATGAGCATACAGACACTATCTCTCACTACTTTTTGTATCAAAAAGCTAGACGATATTGCTATGTATAGAGGTCCTCAAGACGAACTTAAATCAAAATGTTTTAACAGGGCAAGTCTTGCATACTGAAGTTCTCTTGATACCGTACCTCAGTAGTTTATGGCTGAGAGTATCAGATGCGACTAAAAAAAAGCCAAGTTGCAGAATAACATTCACGTATAGACGATCTATTCTAAATATCTTAGGTGTAATCGGATATGAGATGTTGCATATCAATGTAGAAAAAGAACATTTTTTTTCTGTCTTCGGTCTATGTTACTTTATAACAACATATGTGGGGATCGATTTCCAACTCAATGAAAGAATGACTTCGCCCATGAACTTGATATTTCCCTCTTGATCTCGGTTCAGCACTCGCATGTCACTTTTTTTTATTGATAGGGAGGAAAAGATCGCTCGTTTATTATCCCTCCTTATAACTTCTGTGCGCCGAAATGGAATACCCGCGTGTCGCTCGGAACTCGTCGAGATATCAAGACAGCTCCTTTTAATTCCCAATTCCCTTCCGCTCCATTTCTTGCCGTCGCTAAATTCGGCCGGTCTTGAAATATAGATAGGCTCGTGTGAATGACGGCCACCTTCTAAATAAATATCATCAGCATGCAGAAAGGGAGGTCTCCAGGGGTGGTGAAATTATATCGGTTGCTTAAGGAACGCCTTTACATGATGAGACGGTGGGTGCCTGCCATTGAATGGAATTTTTAGCCAATAGAGAGGTGACGAGGGATGGAGAAAGATCTGCGGAGTGATGTGAGCAATAGTATTGATTGTGACTCTTGGTCTTTATCACCGAAACTTCGAAGTCGGTCTCCAAAACTTCTGTCTGTCTTCGAAGGCGGTGTGGCATACTTTGCTGCAATCGATGTTTTCATTCACTTTCCCCGCACGTCACTCATACAATAATTTGGAAATTGCCTCGCGAAGACTCATCCAACTGCGAGCGGCATCACTTGTTAAGATGAATTCAGATGAATTCAGATTTTGTGCTCAGGAATAGGTGAAAGAGAATTTCCACTTATCCAAGTTGCTTAAAGTTGCTTTTGGTAAGCAACTTCGATGTATATCAAACTGAAGTCAACTTGAACATTGAGTGATTTTGTTACTCAAACATGTCTTAATTAGATAATTCGCTTTAATGATCGACAACTGGGTTGATTTTTGTCAGTCGGCTAACAGTAGTTCCTTCTAGAGGTGACAATAAAATTTGACGAGCTGACTCATTAAACTTTGGAACACTGCCACTAGTGAGGTTGTCTTTAAATCAAATACATTATTTTTTATTGAAAAGAGTCAGCTAAAGCTGTGGTTTTGTTTGGTATCTATTCAAAATATTGATTACTTTAATTTGTGCATGTGTGCATATTCCTTAGATTCTTCCCACAAGTGCTTAAGTATAATTCTCAGAAAAAAAAAGACTCTCTATCTAACAACCAGTTTAAAGGTACTGCCTAAAGCTAAAAGTTTACTTTTTTGCGTGAGATCAGCATTGAAATGACATCTCGTGCAAAGTCGCATTGCTGAAAAAAAAAAACAGTGCGCAGATGAGGTTTACAAGTCATTTATGCTTATCTGAGCCTATCTGAGCGCTATAGGGTAAAATAATTTACCCAACAAAATACAATCAGAGTCCAAGAAACTGTTCCTCAAAGTTGTGAACCATCGAGCGTTTTCTATTTGGTCTGCGTTCTCCCATCTCTCTACTTAACTCTTGGTGAGGATGGAAATTAATCTGCACCTGCCTGAGAGAGAGATAGAGAGAGTTGGCATTCATCAATACCATTTATCTTCGGGGAGTGACCAATTATCTCTAGATTACCTGAAACGTTTGTCGCGTTAGGTTCTAAGCAGGTCCGTGTGGCGCATTTTGACCGATGTGTGTGTTCGTCCCTATAGCTTTACCTCATCCTTTAGCACGGATGATCGAGTGAATGATGTCCATCATAATATATCCTGTTGTCACGAGGGGCACTGGGTTTTTAACACCAGGGTCCCCTCCGTACTGACCTGGCTGTGGTGATTGGCTTCGTGTGAATGGCACCTTAGCTTACTCTGCGGCTGTTCTTGGCATTGGACCGGACTCGTATATATGCAGCAGTCTTCAACAACTTGCTAAACCTGCTGAACCTGCACACAACGCCTGATTACAAGTTCGAGACTATCGCTGGTGACTGGTGCTAGTATTAAGATATAGCAGCAGCAGCGGCACTAGCTCAAAACTCCGAATCTCAAGATGTAACTTAAAAAAAAGAACTTCCATAGTTTCATTAAATCCATACGCATTCAGGATGATGGATACGAGTACAACAATGCAATTATTTTTCTTTTAGCGTCAAAATCACCTCTCTCTTGCCGAACAATACCCCCCCCCCAAAAAAAAAGAAAGAAACATCAACAAAAACTACAACAAGTGAATGCCAATGTAAGTGGACTACACAGAGTTATGGTCATGAATGGAATCGTGTCTGGATATGATGTCCTCTAATATTCTATTCTGCAATCTACTGATGGCTAATGGTATCATAAGTATACTCGATCAAAACAAGATGACTGCATGCCCGACTTCTTCAACATTATATCATTAGCCTTGTTCCGAGCAAAGCGTGATAATCAAATCCAGTGCACTCGAGAAACAGTAATGTGCGTCACTGAAATAAAGAGCTAGAAAAAAAAATGACGATCACGTAGTCACAAGGTGGTGACTGGCGATGCATTAAGTAAGTCTCGTTAAATCTCAAGTCGTAGATTTTCAGACTCACTGGAGCATATATTCACATGACTTTTCTAGAAAACAAATGCAAATTGGTGAAAAACAACATGTTTGAAACGTGATCGGAAAGCAAATGCTCAACTTGCCTGTATAGAAATTCGCTCGAATATTCAAAGAAGAGTGGGGTTTTTTGTATACTTGCAGGAAAGTGAAAGAATTACTCTGAATAGCATTTTGAACATTGATGACTGTCTTTTGTCCAATTTGCTAAACTTTTCATCAATAATTACAACTCGAATATAGCTAAGTTTCCCAACGTAAAGTTCAATGCACAAGTCCATAATATGTACGTAGCTTCGCTCGCATGAGTACGAGCTTGGTCATGATTTCCAAATATCCATTATTTTGTTCTGCATGAAACTGGACTCATAATTTACCTTTATGAAACATTCCAGCGTAAGTCATCCTATTAAATGTGGGGTTGCTTCCATTTCTGAGCTTTAATTATTCACTGTTTTATTTAGGAATATTTTTCGCTACACATGCGTTAAATTGAATCCCTCATTAAAGAAAAATTAATGTAGTTCTATCATTTTGTGCTCACAAAATATTTATGATTTAATTATAGGGTTAGCATTTCACAGTATTTTGATAATGACGACGATTTCGATACTTCGTTTCGCCTAATGTCGGGAATGTCACATAACTCACTCTCATTACTACTGAGTGTCTTTTAAAAGTGAGCCTCATTGGTTCAACATTTTGCACATCTCCGGCTCTGACCACGACCGACATCACTCAAAAGTAGTATGTCTTTCTCCGGGGTTATTCCCCCTCAAATATGTCTATAATAGGTGCCGTTTAGTCTGTACACGGCAATAACTAGGGCAATGCTTTTCCATCAAAAAATTATTGAGGAAGAGCGGGCGAGAAAGAGATAGAGACGGAGACACTTGGTTTTCTATTTCTTGAAAGGCACATAAGCTCTTTAGTCATCTACAATTCCTGTATGAAACAAACTCAGCGAGAGGACAGCTTGAATTTGTCATTCATTTATTCATTTCATTTCATTCCATTTCAACACGGACACTTTCTGAGCCGAAAGCTTGTTTGCCACGAGTACATGCATCTTAACAAGTTGCTTAACATGATAAAGGAAATAGGCGCTTTTTATAATCCTTAAAACTTAACATCACCTAATATTCCTCGTAGAGATCAGAAGAAAAGATGAGCAACGTCCCGTCACCTCCCCCCCCCCCCCCTCTCACCCCCACCCCCATCCCACCCCCACCAACTCCTTACCCTCCACGCTCCCGGCAGGAAAGAAGTAGCGTATGATTGCCCGGTAGAGGTCCCATTGAGGGGTATTGTGTTTCTCGGCACATTTTCTGCGTAACCGCGTATGATATGTAATGAGAGTTTTCCTTCAATTAACACATCCTGACTTTACTCGATCATAAACAAAACATGCTATCGGCATGATTTGACAGGGTTTCCCACACGGATTAGGAATCTCGAGGTTGTTTCTTTCTCTCTGTTTTCTTTTCTTTTACTTTTTCCAAAGGGCTGAAAATGCTCCGCGGTATTTTGCTAAATTGTCATACACCGTATTTCAGGCGTTGAAGACGATTCTACTTGCAAATGTCTATGCCACAAACAAAATACGAAAAAGAAATGTAAAAAAAAAAGGATTGCTTGTTACTACAATTCAATCAGTAAGACAATATGTTTCATCCAGTGCAAATAACTACATAGAATAAGAATACATTACGGAGCCGAAGCATTAAAAGAAATTCTCTAATATGTGGCTTTTGTTTCACTTTTTTAACCTTCGCACGGAAAGAAAGGAAGCAACCTGACCCCCCCCCCCGAAAAAAGCAAGAAAAATCAGTGGTGGTCCCATCTACGACAAGCACCACCACAAATAGACGTTTTTCAACTTCAGATTTCTAAAACAGCCACAAACATGACTCTTAGCGTCACAAAGATTAATGCCTTATTTAAGATATCCATTTCATCTCATCGTAAAAAAAAATCCCACTTTTTTAAAAATATATTGTCATTTTCGAGGTTCCTTAAAACCCAAAAGGAGATGAGCAGTGTAAGGAAAACAACCCTATTCGGGTTTCGACAACATTTCTTCTTTATTCTTTTGTTTCACAAACCAATTTAAAAGGCATTCCGGCAAATTTGCAGTTAGAGGAACTGGACGTGAGGAATGCAAACACGATCGCTATGTCTCCAGGTCATCTGGGGAATATCGGTGGCGTCTCGATCTCCCAACCTTGGCGGGTTTAATTATTGCGAGTCGTCTTCCAGTCATGGTAAACAGGGGGGAAAAGGTTGGGAATGAGCCTCACCACGCCCATTATCCTGACGTCCGGAAGGGTACCTCATTCTTTCATATATTTTAGGAAAGGAGAAAGAACGCTGCAATGCAGCTAATTAGAGTTAGCTGGAAAATAGGTCTTAAAAGTTAATTAAGATAAGTCTGTAGAGCTAAGTAGCTTCGAATACATATCGTTCCAGTTGATTGGATGTAATTTATCGATTTTATTTAACATCCTTGTGTTGCGTTTATACGTATACAGTTGTATATGATCACAAATTGTAAATCATTCCTCTTCCTGTATCCACACAACATTTTTTTTTAATTCTTTTATGAATTATTTTGCGTCTCGTCTATCCTTCTCTTATGATTATACCCACCACATGATACAACAACCAGGATGTAACATGATTATTGTCAATTTTGCCTACTGAAAATTGTTTTCCAGGGTTTTTCTAGGTGCTGTCATCTGCTTGAGTGACAATTTAAAAAGAGACAAAGGAAATCATATTACCCGTGCATGCGATTGTAATTCAATTGGTTACTTCTTGAGTTTGAAAGAAAATGCGTATTCTTGAATGTAATGAATAGCAACTTTGCAGCAATAAACGAGCCCGTTTTAGTTTTACGTTTGGACCCTAAGCCTAACAACCTTATGAATCCTTGTGTGACAATAAGTGATGAAACTGAGCGGGTATGGTGGAAAATCAAGAAGCAAACTGCTGTATTAGGCTGTTCCAGATTCGAATGAGACTATCAGCCATTTGAAAGCTGATTTTACGCAAACGTACTAGGTCCATTGATACACATACATAGTAACGATAAATCATTTACCTAATTTTCTTTTTGGACGACTAAATTGGACATGTTCATGTTTGGCAATCCTGCCTTTGTATGAAGAGAAAGGTCGTTGGAATCCATAGAGCAAAATTGAAAAAAGAAGAAGAAGAATTGCCACGTTTAACGGCACCTTTGCTTCCAAAGAGAATATTTGATTCTATTCTCGTCTGCTTCGCCATAGTGCATTACCTAGCTGTACCCGAAATCGTGTCAAAAATTCGAACGTTTGCCGCTTAAGTCGTTACCTCCCACAACCGCCTGGTTGGACGTCCCTCTAACCGCAATAGACGGCCAGTGGATACGCCAGACTTAAGCCGCGACCCACAATGACTTAACATCTCCTCTTGAGCTGGTCCGTGTTAATAGCACCAGCCGGTCTGCGGGGATTTGTAACTTCGGTATCTCCTCGAAATGTTAGAGGGGAAAGTGATAGGTATACACATTAAAGATTTATGGCTCCGCGTGTGCAACGGGCTGTCGGGTATGCTAATTGCAGGCGAGCTGAATTTCAAACAATCGAGAAGTTTATCCTCTTAAGTGGACAGCAAAGAGGCGAGTGATTACGTTTGTTTGAAAGAGTGGCGCAAACTCGTCTACGCTGTTCAATGAAAATCATAGAGGCATTTTTTTCCTTAAGAAAAAAAAATGCGTGTACAAACGAAGGTGAGCTTCTTTATCACGACTGAATATTAGTCATTATTTATGTTCCCGACGACATCACACGTTCGATATTAAGAAGGCTATCATGAATGTTGTCAAACTTAATCACCTCGTTTTGTTTGAACTTGTCGAGCTACATCGTGAATTACTCTCCCCTCAAAAAAGCAACAACAAGAAGACAAAACAAAAAGTTAAAAAAAAATTGCCACTGATGTGGCACAACACGTTCAGTATAGGAACTGTTCAAAATGTGACATAACGGGGAGCTGAATTCAAGTGAAAACATCTTTATCACTCTCGCCGGGATTCCATCAGGTCCACAAGACTTTCCTGGACTCACTTTCCGCAACTGTTGCATATATAATACAAAATAAAACTAAGGAAATCAGAAGTATGAACTATGAAAAATCACGGCAGCAACTATTCTATCATATCTTTATCAGTTGTCAAATCCATTACTTTGTGACCTTGAATCACGCTCTAAAAGTGACACTTCAGGAACCCATAAAATAAATTCCATCTGGTCTCGTTAGACACCTTCAAGCATGACACGTCGCGCTATTTTTCTTTCGTTTGGGCTTGTGGCTTTCTAGAAAACTTCACTTTTATCTTTAAGATCTGAAGCAGTACCGAGGCGGGTGAGAAAACCTGATGATCATTCAATGTATCAAGCAGACAATTCGGAAGTGAGGCGACCACGTCGTTTCCATGGCAACCAGTTTGACATCACCTAAGAACCCCCCCCCCCATGACATCGCCGCTGCACATGGGCTTAACAGATTATTAAAAGAAAATAGAAATCAATAGATTTGACATTGAAGTCGTCATGATTGAGAACGAAATGACGCCCACGATATAATGTATACCCCTCTCGGTGGTATCATTTTGTTAGGGCGTTGTAGACGCTTACAGCTTAAAATGTGTAAAATCAATACAATGGTGACCATCATTTTCATCGACTCGACGTGGTAGCGTGAATGGAGAGCCAGAGCTAATGGTTGAATGCAGGGTGGTGCACAGGTTTATCACTGGTGTAAATCCATGATGGGAGCAAAATGACATTTAACATCCCCTTTACATTTTAGTCTAGGCACTTCATTAAACTCGGAAAACACAAACTTTATAGTTGAGGGAACCATTATGCTCACGGTATCATTACACAATCATCGTCAAATTCTTGACGTAGGATTAGGAGACCACCTGTAAAATAATTCAATGTTGGTTTTTCATATCGAAAAATTAAAGGAGATAACATGTAACTCATTGGAACGCAGTGTATAAACAAAGACGACAATCGGAGTCTTCTGTCCGTTAACCTGTCCCCCCCCCCCCCCAAGTTGTTAAAGAACATCCAAAGACAAACCCAATGTCACCCCTGGAATCTCTCCCTCCCCCCCCCCCCCCCCGGTCGTGGTAACAGTTTTAAATTTACAATAACTGAAGTGGCAGGACAATGCCAAACGCTAGATTCAAATCCCGTCACGAAATCCGCCATGAAAGTTTATTTTCAATACAAAAAACAAACAAACAAACAAACTTTGAACGCCTTCCTTTGAATGCGCTTTGCTTTCCAAATTTTACAAGGTAATGGTGTCGATAAGACCAAACTGACTTTTTACCACTATAGGATTTGCCTGAAAGATATTCAAATGTGCGGTGCTATATTGTCACATATACTGTTCTATTATTAAACGCTACCAATTGTATTCTCTTGAACACAGCCTTTATACTGCATGCTCTTTTGCAAATCAGAATCACGCTAGCTGAAACCTACAGCGCAAACATGAAATTGTCTGGAGAATACCAATCAAGGACAAGATAGGCTTCCTTCCAACAAAAGAATCCATTGCATTCTTTGGATTAACGGAAAATATTTGATAAAAGCAAGGCTGTGGAGATAATAATAATAATGTTTTTTAAGGCTGGAAAATGAGAGTCCTCCCTGATGGGCATGCATGGTAAAAACTAAAGCTTCGCATATTTTTAGAATGTGAGAACAAATTTCATATATTTTGCTCAATGATTTCTCCCCCTTTTTCCCCAAAGTAGTTTCTCCTTTATTCATTGTTTACATCAATATCGGAGAAAACATTTCTACTCCCATTAATGTCGGAGCGTCACAGAATTGCATTGAATTCTTACCGAAAGAAATGCTACAATATTTACGAAAGCCCACAGACACATCAATGAAATAAAGAATGGAAAGAAATGCACCGTTCATTATAAACATAAATCTGATTCGCTGTCTCTTTGTTCGTCTTGTTCTGTCCCCTTCCCCTCCCCCTGCTCTCAAGATGAATGTTTATATTTGAAACAGAGAGAGTTGAATTTAAAAAAAAAAAGACCCTACCTGCTTTGTCTATATCACCAAAAAAAAAATCCACATTATAACTTATTATAGACGTATTATATATAAACGTATTGGTCGACTTTGAACAGATAAAGATAGCACTGCGAAAAGGGTAAATAAATTTATATTATAAGGGGTATTTGTAGTTAACAGTGCCCAGTACTGCATCACAAACCCTACTCTTGGTTTTTACACACACACACACACACAGTTAAGGTGATTAGTAATACGTAGATCTTACCCAATGATCAGCATAACATTGTTCTATTTGCCTGTACATAAACCAACTGTTATAGATTAAATACAATGTGCAAAGGTTTGTCTTAAGCTTTTTCAAATAAACTGTATATAATGGATTATCTTAGTTCTGCTTGGACCACATTAGACTGTGTTAGTGTATTTCAAATCTTGCTATTAAAGTTATTCCCTTATCCCATTCTAACATTTGTGACGTTGTAATATCTGTGGACCATTTCCTGTCAGTGGATAAGCTTATTTCAGTGAGAACCGTCGTGTGTCTGTCTGCAGCAGCTGACGGATTTTAAAGAAACAGAAATCATTCTTCTTGGTTGACGTTAATTTAACAATGAAATTTGATTAAATGTGTTGTCACAGTATAGCGTTATGGGATGGATATTTAGGTTACGATTCTTTTATGCGACCTAATCGTTTTGTTCATTTTTCCCTCTTTTATCGGCTGGATGGGTCTCGTTTTAAGATGAACTCTTTAATGCATCGAGGCACGATGGCCAACCAGAGTGATTTATACTGCGTGGACTGTGGTAAATGCTGCATGCAGGATGCGTTGTCTGTTGTGGCCGCTACGCGCCCTTCGATATACGAGAGCTCTTCCTAGTGAGGTCTAGCTAATTATCTGCGAATTATACCGGTTTTAACCTCGCCGCCTTTGAGGATATGCGTGGAGGTTACGGGAAAAGTGTGTCGTGAAATTAGAAGATCAGCCAATTACGTTCCCAGTTTGCCATATAATTTCCTCAATTGCCTTCCATAATCAGGTTTACGCTTGACGTAAAATTCTCTCTTTTTTTTCCTCCACGCGGCGCAGCGGCTGCACCAAAAAGCAGAAGAGGCCCAGAACGATCGCAAGTGATAACGATAATGAGGGATCGTCTCAGACAATAAACAACATTTCCCGCTCCTTGTAACCTTGTCTTCTCTCGAAATCTCTAAAAAGACTGTGATCTTTTGACAACCATTCATGTGCTTCAGCGAACGTCTGACATGATATACATGTATGTGATATGATCTCTTTTTGTTCGTTAATAAGGTGAAACAAGGTGTCTGTTCAGCGTTTTTATATTCTTACAATAACACTGGCAACTGGGAGCAAACTGCAGCAAAAACCTGCTTGATCACTGCTGCCACCTTAAAGAAATGATAAGCCTACAGCAGCTTTAGCTGTGGTAGGGGAACTCGGAAACTTAAGCACAATTCATTCTTCTCATAGGGTCAAATCTCACTAGCTGACGCTTTTGAAAATGAAATTTATTAAAGGGGGCTTCCAGACCCTTTTAAAGTTAGTCTGAAAAGAAAGTTAAACATGATAAGCACAACACAGCAATCAAACTATTTATGAAAATCGGAAGACAAGTAAGGAAGTTATGAAATCAAAGATTCACTGATTTTTTTTTTTTTTTGCAATCAGTTCTTGAACAGATGATGTGATGAATGATGTAAATGTGTGAAGTGATGATGTCATCTTCCCACAATTTCTATTAATCATGTACAGAAAAATGACCCCCAAAAATCAACTTTCTGTCATAAAAGTGTAAAAAAAAATAATTCCTGGTTGAATAACTTCAAAATATTGATCAGTCCGATAGATATCATGGCTTTGAAACTGGAGAATAATAGCGTTTGAATGAAAGGCTGAACATGTCACAATTTAAATACAAACTATATGGCAAGCTGTTCGGGGATGACAGCATCACTTCACTATTTGCATATCTACTTTGACTATTCAGTAACTGTTTCGTGAAAGATTAGATAAACTGCACAATTTCATAACCTCCTTATTATCATTTGATTTTGATCAGTTTTTCGTTGATGTGGTTCGAAGATTTTGCTCCTTCTCAGACTACCTTTCAACTGGTCATGAATTCCCCTTTAATAATACGACTAAGAGGTGAATACACAATCCAGTTTCATTCTGCAAAAGGGGATTGGTGGCTTTCTACACTCAGCCAATGACAAATACAGAAAAGGGACTCATGTGCTGATATCTGATCGGCCGTCAGACTGCCCAAACGGCATGAACGGAAGGAAACAAAAAGTGAACCGTGCATTCATCGCACCATTTTACCGCATCCCCTCCGGAATTGCCCCTTCCGAATAATGTAGCACCCCCATGCTTGATGCTCGATTAATTGCGTCTGGAAAGCGTACGCGGGTGGGAGTGTCATGCAGAGTATAAATGACAGCCAGCGGGAAAGGACAACCAATTCGCAAAATTACCAACCGATCACTGCGTGCGTGCGTGCGTCCAACAAATCAAAGAACAAACCAAAGATGAGTGGCCCTCTAGACCCTTTCACCTCCCACTTGTTGATATTGTTGTTATCATTTCCCTTTTTTAATTCCAAAATCACTCAGCTTGGTTGAGCACTTCTTTCTTTGTCTCCCCGTGTTGATACGAAGATACGAGTCATTACGCACGTCCTATAGCTGCTATCAGCCAACCCGCAGGTTGGCGGGAGAGAAGTGGTTGAACCCGGTACTGAAGTTTTGACTCGACTGATCTATGGAGCTCCACCTCCATGATTGATCTATTGTTTCACAGCGGCACACGTCATCAGTCACTCCAATAGAGAGTGTCTCGACCAAAGACCCTCTCAACAAAGCTGTTGTCAAGCAAAACTGCTAAATTCTGATGTAACGATACGTGCAACATCCCTTGAGCATACTTCTTTCACTTGTTTTTAGTTTTTGTACTTAAAAAGTATGAAAACGCTATCTTCTCACCTGCAAGTAAAAGCACCATGATAATAAAGTTACAAATGTCTTATGTAGAAACATAAATCAATGTCAGCAATGTTGCTTCGGCAATTCCCATCCATTTTTCGCACAATGAACACAGATACTTCACTTTGATTACTTCAGTACTCATAACAATCTATCGTTACTATATGATTTCGAGTAATGCTGTTCATTATGCTCACACCACATTGTCTTGTTTACATTATTTCTCTAACTAAAGAAAGTGAGATGTATGTTAAGTTATTTCATTCATTTCATTTCATTTCATGTTTTTTTTAATTTCATTTTCATTTCATTTTGTTTTATGTTATTGTTGAATAACGGAGACAAACTTGAATTGAACTGTACTTAAATTGTTCATTACAAGATGTTAGCTTCGTGTTGAGCACATCAAGTTCCTGAGTACTAACTATAATTCTACTAGCGCCTATTCAATTATTGTTGTATATTCCAGTTCTTTCAATTACGAAAAAGAATAATATATACTAAAGTTAATTGACTCTCTTTGATCTGTTGGACAGAAAATTTGTCAGTATCAGTTGTTATTAAGCGAGCGTTATGTGCTTTGTTTGTCCTACGACCAATGAAACAACATAAGAAATGAGCAGCTAAAAAAAAGGAACTCTCTGCTCTTTACATATTTCACAATTCCGAATAGAGAGAAAGAAAAAAAGAGAGAACTAAGGATGACAAAAACTAGCATGACAAAAATATTGGTACGTGCACGTATGAACCTCCCTCACGTTATAGGTTGTGTATTGTATAGTATGAAATATTTCTGCATATCATACGTTATCAATGTTTTCGTACTTTGTTGCATGGCTTGCGAAGTAAACACATTTGCATCGACGTACAGGATTCTGAAATGTCGGAGAACAGAGCAAACATAAAACATGTATCCGATCGCTCAAGGTTACGACTGAATCAATGTTTTCTCGTGTTTGTCCACTTTCTTTTCCCTTTCTATACGAACCGTCAGTGACAATGCGTGTTTTGACTTCATTATAAGGTGTCCTCGGGAAATGAAAATACAATTGATATATAATTCAATGAAAATGTGATGTGCCTGAATTGATGGTAGCTTCCACAAAGGTAAGCAGCAGACAATGACATTGGGGGACCACCCAAAAACTGAGAACCGGTGAATACACTTTTTCTTATACGACGTAACTGCGCTTCCCACAAACTAGATAGATAAACAAATTAATATAAAAAATGAACAAATCAAACGTCAAACTCATAATGTGTAGTCAAATCGATGAAACTCTTTGCACATTCTATAAAAAAGCACACAATAATCATCGCTTTAATACCCGGTAATCAAGTCTGATTTACTGTCGAAGGAACAATTCCTTACAATATTTTTCGCCGTTGAGGGGCCCACAAAGTCTCACTATCTGAGAAATAGACATGATTCCAGTGTGCTAACGACTCCAGAAGTGGTGTGCGATGTCTTGCCTGGCAGTTAGGAATCTACGATATTGTTTGTTTGTTTTATATTATTTAATCATGGGATAAAATGTCCTTGATCAGAGGTAAGGCTGTTTTTCAGAGAGGCCGTGAATACAGTGTTACAAAAACAGATCGATGAATTAGGTTTAATTGGATAACAACAAAAAATGTCCCTCGTCTTTTTCGTGTTCCCCCAGGATCTTTCTAAAAAATACATCTATATAGTGAGCACTCAATGTGTACCTGAAACTCCGGCCATCCATATTCTGCTGAGTGTTTCATTCCATTTCATTTATAAAGCAAGATGACAATGGTGTATCCAATTAGCTTCATCATTATTGGTGTAATTCAGCGTAATTTGACATAATAGGACATTTTAATGGCAAAATAAAGACTAATATGTGATGCGTTTTTTTTTACACGGCATTTTACTGGCTAAAAGAAATGTTGAAATTAAGTCTGTGAATCAAATTGTGAAGATAATATTCGCCCGAAAACATCCCCTCTCGTATATAGATCATATTCATAATTGTTCCCAACATACAATTACCGGTAAGTAGAGATAACGTGTTGTTCAACACCCAAAACAATTAAAGCTGATTATTACATAAGATTTAAGAGTTAAGACACACAAAAAGTCGAATCGGAGCCAACTGACCAAGGCGCCAATTTTGATTTCCATGGGACATAGCGCGTTTTCGCTGAAGCTGTCCTAACCTTCATGATACACATCTGATTTCACTGAAAACCCTTTTCACTGTCTGTTGCTCTCATTTCAACTGTTTCACTTAAAGATTTTGTCCCATAGAAGGTCACTTCCAATTACGGTCCATTGTCTCACAGTTGGCCTGTGCTTGTCCTCCATAAAAATGGAAATGGAAGTGCCGTTCATTATTAGTAATGAGAAGTGAAACGACTTTTAGTGGCAACATTGGTAAACATGTTCGGTGTTCACTGTCGCTGAAGATACTCGTCTCACGTGCGGTCGAGTGCGCTCCGCTACTTCCACAAAGCACTTGTTTAATCAGTTAAGAGCATCCCCGATAGTGGTGTACGGAAGAGAACAAGTGCATCGCATCTCGTCTTGCTTGCGTCTAATGCCAGAGACGGCTGTGCCATTAGTACGACGGTAAATCGTTTAGTGTCGGGTTAGCCACTTCTTGAGGCGTGTTGTTCCGCCATACGATACGAACTCGTGTGACGGGAGAAACGAGAGTTTCTTGTCCCCACCAGTGATGAAATAATAATGGTTAGATCATTATCATCTTCATTAGCCGCAGCACTAATATCTACTCCGGGATGATGGTATAATGTTCATGTAACGACACTAATGTTCATTTGGAAGAAACTGTTGCCTATGATGCTTTTACATTGATCATGTTATACACGGCAGCACACAGAGATAAATCAAGAAGTTGATATGACTGAGGTAGCGACATTTGCGCCATAAATCGAAGAAGTTTTCGCAGATATCGTTTACACATGCATGGAAGTACTTATGTTCATGACTGATAATACTTTTAATCTTGATAACAAGATCACGACAGCAAAGTAAAAAGAGTCTGCATCATACCAAACTATCAAATGTCACATGACGAGTAGAAACGGTGTTTGAATAACAGCCCAGGCGTGCACGCACGCACGCACACGCACCCTTTTTATAAAAGAAAACTTAGTATTCAGAGGATTAAGACCTTACTAATGCTGAACTTTGAAACCTATTTGTAAAGCATTTGAAACCATTCTACAAATGAGAACAATCATCAACAAGTACAAGCGGAAGTTCAGAACATCCCAATTCCCAATGGTTGGGCAACTATAAACGATAGAGACAGTTGGAAACAACTACACTGTGTCGAGAAACCACTAACGCGTGTCACAGGGAATCGATTCTTCCGTATTCGTTTTCAAGTGTTCCCAGTTGGTATAAGCAAACGGGCAATCGACCTGCCTGAAATCACTTGTACACTGTGAGAGCACTTCTAGACGAGTTTGTTCACACTCATCAACGGCACTGCCGCTGCTGAGCCTTGCTGGTGTGTAATTTCACGCGTCCACGGCTACTTCTTATCATCTTAGTAAGATATGAACGTGGACACCAGACACACTGATGTACTGTACTCCCTTCTCACTCATGCGAAGTATATTTTTCTCTATAGCTTCGTTGTTACATCCACAAAGTGTTTTCTCTCTCCACTCCTATTAAGAATAATGCTTGTGCCAATGATCAGGCAGGACTAAAAATTCATTTTTTTAGCTTAATTTCAAACCTTTTTGATAAGATTATATTCCTTATTCTATAGTTCAATTTTCGCCTCACAACCATAGATTATATACTCGCTCACTCTCCTTCGGATTTCATTTCAGCACTTCATCACTTATGATCATTGGCAGTTACACCTGAAATAATTCTTGTACGTGACCTAAAAAAAAAAGGAAAAAAGGATTAGATTAAAAAGGGACGGGGAGGGGTATTCATTTGCAGAAACGCGGAATGATGGCGTAGCATACGTCTGACGTACCGACAGGAAATTAATGTCGCATCACACCTCACATTAGAGCGCTGTCGCCATCGTGGCCAAAGGCTTGCCGACAGTGTGGACGGCCGAGGGGAGAAGCAGTGGGTTTCGGACTAGACGACGTTGTTGTTGTTATTGTTACAAGACTGGACAGTTACAGACTGGGCCGGCCATCTCACTCCAAGTTGCGACCGCTCGGGTGTATGATTAGACGTAGAGAGCTCGTCAAGTCGAAAAAGATTGCAGCGACATGCACTCTAGTAGATATTCTGCTAGAATTAGCTCAGCAAAAGCGTGCACATAATTTGTGATAGTGGACATTACAACCGTCCGTCAGAAGAGTTACAAGCAGCGACCAACCGTCTGTAAATTTGTGTTCAAATACCAGACGTAATGGCGGATGGGGCAATGACACAGTAAGTGAGATGGCACTGGATGTTTTTAAACTCTTACACTTGTACCTTCATTGCTCTAACGATGAACGTACAGAAAAACGAACGACTATCAGGCAAGATGGATAGATACATTGATAAATAGATAGATAGATAGATAGATAGATAGATAGATGTAGAGACTGATAGATGGACCGAGTGAAAGAAAGAATGAAAGAAGGAGAGAGCTGTCTATACTGTTTACAAGACTCACGCAACATCGTTGCTTGATTGATAGTGAATTGCGGCGAAAATGGATCGGGGATTTTCGTTCCTCAAACATCCCACGGGCAACTTCTATCACATTTCATCTCCTCTGCGTAAGCCGCGCGAAACGTACCCCGGAGAGGATCTGATACGACCGCTAACGGATGCTTAACCCTTGGAAGAAATCATCACATCGGGGGAAGGGCGGCGAACCTATGATGGACAGGTGGTGAGCATCCACGCCCTGTAGGGGCCGCATGTAGGGAACACCGGTTTAATATCCCTATATGGGCAGGGGGTAATGGTTTGATGTCTAAAGGGCTGATGGTGTTTGATATCTCACGGGCCAGGGAATCACCAAACATCGCATAAAAGACAAAAGGGGTATACGTAGGAGGCGGAGGTGGCGAGTGAGCGCTTGGTTAATGCTGCATGACATCGTACGCAGGGGGGTGGCGTGTTGTGGCGGTAAATTTCCTGGCGAGGAGGATATGAATGGTAGCACATGTGACTTCTTTACCTTTGCCAAAATGGTTCTTATCATTCCTTGACAGCTTTTTCTGGAAGTGAGGTTGACAAGCATTTCCAGGGCATCGTTTTGTTTGTGTCTGACATCGTTTGTTTGAAGAGAAATGTATTGGAAGGGAAAAAAAGACATTTTCTGAAGGAAGCACGCTTCCATTACAAATAGGTCGTAAAGATACGAAAGAGGAGTCTGCCGGCGAAATAGTACTTTTTATCCACACAAAGCAAAAGTGAAAAAGAAATCAGAAGTCATGAGAGCTGTTATAATAGAATTTTAGGAGGCGAAACCTAAATGCACCCGTCCCTATTCTGGCCACAAAAAAGAACGAAAATTAGTATTTCTTCATAAATAAATAATATCACCGCTCATCAGTAATTGGCCATTACCCGAAAAGCACTTATCAATACTAATAAAGGCAACTTAGACCGCGCCTTGAGTATCGTACCTTAATGATTATGTTTGCTGTGTTAAGCCAGTAACGATATGCGTAAGATATGATCTGAATACTTATGAGTTACCCCCTAGGGGCAGGGAGATACCGTATCTTGTTCCAAGGAAATTTTCACGGCAGTCTCTTGGTCGGAACTGCTGAACTCGTCAACCCCAACCTGATGATGACGACAGATTAAACGATTGCGTGTTCCCTTGAGCAGACTCACCTCATCAATCTCCCGCCAAGAAAAAAAAAGAAAGTCCCAGGGACTTAACTAGTCGTGCGAGTCTTTACTTGACTACCTCCCCCTGCAGTATTCATCGCGCCTAGTGGTAAGGCGTGCTGAAACCAGTTCACTTCTTAATTTATGATTCTGAGGCCTACCAAACATCTCCAAAGGATTATTTAATGCTGCCTGCCGGAACAGCAACATAAATTCCCACAACTGACTGTGAAGTCCAACGTAATGCTGATGCAGTCTTTTCCTGGTCACAATGAAGAAACCGTACGATCTTGGCTGGGCTAATTGCCGAGGGATTTCGTATAAGACATTGACACACATTGACATTGATATCTACCCACATTAGCGCAGCAGCAAGAGAGCATTATATTACATGAGACCTCACATTGCTGTTTAACGTGCATGACCAAGTCATTTGCCTTCCTCAGGGCGTACTTTAGTTCTTGATGTGACATTAATTTATTATCATAATGTATGTGCCATGTAACACAGGGTCGTGTGCCGTCAATACGTCTAATATGACACTGATTTGAAAGTAATACACCATTACTCGTCAAGACGTTGAGGGCATGAAATACACATGGCAACATGCAGCCAAGAGGTAATACAAGATACATCAAAAGGCATTCTTAAAACATTTCCTCTCAAATGGCGTCATTGCGCACTTTTGAACCAAGCAGTGAATATAAGCATCGCAAAATAGGGGGATGAAAAGCCTCCACATCCTATGTATGATCATTAATTACAGTATTTCAAAATTCTAATACATGTACCAATCATTTCCTGTTATTTTGTATTTCCTAAGTGTCCTGAGTTAGATCTGTTGTTTGGCAAGTAAGAATGCACTGATACTTGATAGAAGTGGAAAGATACGGTTCATCACTTTATCTCAAGCGCTGTAAACCATCTTCATATCCCCCTTGTGTCCCGAATTTTGGGCTCCATTGCGAGAAATTAAGCATTGATTTATCATGATTGTGTCACATCTGACATTTATGGAAATTGGACATCTCAAAGTTCGTTCATTTTTCCCGAAGTGCCGCTTCCATCATGTTGCACCGCGGGCTGGGAAAAAGTCTCTCGCCCTCCGAATTACCGTTGCCATTGCATGATGAAGGGAAAGAGAGAGAATGAAAAAGTGTGAGAAAAGTGCCTACGAGAGACACCTTCTTCACGACTGGAATGTCACCCCGTCATCTTATAACAGTATAAAGCAAAGAGCATTTCGTTCATTGACAGCATTCGTCACCTTTCGGTGAAATCGTGCAGTTCCAGTGAGTTATCTACGGCATTTCTTCTCTCTGTATCTTTCTGGCTGCCTGAAATGAATGGGTTTTTTGACAAGATGCCTTTCCCTTCTTCTAGTCAGCTATTCCATATACAAACTTGACAAATGGAGGCACTTACCCGATGACTTAAGGATTTTATGATAGCAATTACCTATTGATCTAATCGACTTTCTACAAGCGATGTAAGAATGAACATTTAATTCTGACCGATTTTCTTGACTTTTAAGGGGGGGGGAGGTGGGAGGATGATGATTTTTTTTCTTTATTCAGGAATATCCTCCGAGTATCAAGCGCAAAGGGAATCACAGTGTGTGTGTTTTTTACACATTTACAAAAAAAAGAAAGAAAAGAAATGGTAGTCAAAACGATGAGATCCCCTGATTTTCAATTCTACAAATCAGTTATGTTGATGAGTAAAGAGAATTGTCAGGTGCTTTACTAAGAAACAGCTTTTGTCTCTCCCGTGACGGTATTTGACAATCACATGGAGATAATATAAATGATTTTGAATTTACTGCGCCTGGCGATAAACAGGTAGATAGGAATGGATGATTTCTGCATCAAACAATGTCGGCTTCTTTTTTTCATAGATTTATTGTACACTGATTATGCGTTGAAGATGACAACGAGCTACCAAAGACTTTTGACTGTCTGCAAGCTTCCAGTCAAATTAATTCTTCCATCCTTGCATCAAATCAAAGTAGCGAGAAATAAAAACATAGACTGAATTTGTACAAAAAACTTTCTAGGTCTATGTATTAGGACATATGCTATTTATGATGCGCCTCAGTTACTGAGGGCGTGACTGGAGATAGTTTTCCCTAAGTTGTGTCCTGTCAGCTCAATGAATAAAACATCGCTGATTTAAAAACCTCACATTTCAAAGTGATATCGCATAAAATTAAGGTCAGAATTACATGCTGTACTGATCATGCTAGTATTTTCTTGGTCAACTGTCTAAAAGTATCAGAACCTGATTTGCTCTTTAAATTCTTTCCATCAATTTATGTGACGACTGCCTACGTTGTTGTTCTTTGCTTTTTCTGTGCTTACTAAAGTGAGAATATTGTTCAAGTGGAAGTGTGGAAGTAAAGTGTGGAAGTAACTCGCTGGAGTTACCAAGTTTATTTTCCTTTTCTTTTTTCTTCTTAGGGTCACACAGTCTGACAACGATATTGTAGAGGCTGCTATCAGCAATCATTTGGTCCAAGTCAAGCGTGCGATGTTATTATCTAGAACTGATTTCCCAAACGTAATGCCTCGCAAAATTCGTCAATAATTAATTGCGAGGGATTTCTATTTTGGTGAAGAGGGTTGATACATCCTGGACGGAGATAATTTCGTGGGTTGGGAAAGCTGCTGACGGCTCATTAAGGACAAGTCTGGAATTTAATCTTGACCCGCCACGAACAGATGGCGATCATTTGGATTGTCCTTCATGGTGTTTTGGTAACTCTCGAATTTCATTTGGCGCGCTCGTACACATGTCATGGAAAGAAAGTAGATCTGCACCTTGCCAAAACTGTAAAGGTGATAAAAGGCCCAAGCAATAATGAATCATTTGGGTACATGACGAAATTGATTATTGCTTGTTTTGGGGAACTCTTGCTCAATCCCCCTCCCCGTCCCACGCTTCAATCACCTAGAAATAGATATCCATTACATTACCGTAATTGAAATTGCATGAAACAGCAGGCTGAAATCCATGTTTTATCGTAACAAACAATGATAGCACACAATTATTATCATCATCTATCACCCTAATTCATGATTGTTTGCACACCTCATACCCCTCCTCCGTGAGTAATGTCATTTCCGTTCGTATATCATAAGAGGCTTATGTTGCTGAGAACAAAGTTGGCACCCCCCCCCCCCTCCCTTGCAATAAGGTGTCTCATGCTTCAAAATCCTTGACTCCTTTATAACTGTCTTTGGTCCGTCCTTTTAACCGTGCCAACAATTATTATAGAATAACATTCGTAGAGACACTACACAATAATTACCAATCAGACTTTTTTTTTTCTTTGTAGAATAGCGGCATCCTGTCGATATGCAGCAGTTTTCACATATACGATCCACCATGAGAGCTTTCATAAATGTTATGGCAAGGTCACTGATAACGATTGACGGTGTCGTTAGGTGTGAGTGTGTAAGAGGGGCGTTTTATATTAGATTGCGGGTCAATTCAAAAATACGCGACAGGTCCTTCGCTCGCATCAATTAGAGTTGCTCCGATAATGATTCACAGTGATGGATCACATTATGACATCACAGTGATTACTGAGAGCTTCTACAACGGGCAATTTATGTAGGCTACCGTCGCCTGCTCGGTCCAGAACCAAACTACTGTGGCCATCCTTCACTTAACCTTGTTTCGTTTGATCGTCACATTCTTTTCCATAATTATGTCATCTACCACGACAAAGTCGAGGCCCCTTTCCGACAAAAACATCCTCTAACCAAAGATCGCACTTGGGCACACGCACTTTGGCGCTATGTACCTACCACCAAGTCTCTCCTAACAATTTGCCAAATATCGCAAGAAGGTGGAAGCTTACATCCCTGCTAATACCGCAAAACGCAATATAGTTGTACCATAAATACCTAAACACGGCGACAAGTAGACTTACGCCGAGTGACTCAACATTAATTTCCTGCCGAAGCGTCGTATGTGGTGACACTTGCCCCTCTTTTCCTGGTGTGTGCCCCGCCCTTTTGCATTTGATATTAGTTTCATCATCCACAGCTAAAGGATAAGAGCGTCCGTCTCAGCTGACATGTTCTCTCCCACACAAATGGTACACTTTCTGGACACAAACCACATAGAATCGTGCGCACTAGCATGTGCAAATATAGAAAAATATATTACAGCTGTATTTTAACGCTGAGAAGAGTTTGGAAAGGCCGTGGCCGCTGTACCAAAACAAAAATTGATCACCCTATAGAAAAATCATCCCATTAAAAAATAGTCTATTCAGAAACGCATTTATAACTGGAAAGTATTCAGCTTCCGATCAGATGACGTTAACATTATTGTACAATATTTCCAGGAGTGTGAAATCAAGGAGTTGACCAACCGACAGATGTTTGACTGAACAGATTTCTCTGCATACTTACTATGCTATTCTTTTGCAAAGTTTGATATCCACGTGTGTGTGTGTGTGTTGTGTGGTTTTTTTTTTCATTGAACTCCTAAAGAAATGTCTGAAGAAGTCTTAGCTACAGAGGTGATGTGTATCAATACCATGTATAAGCTGAACCTTTGTTCTTTATCATTGATATTTCTTCACTAGGAATTTAAAAAAAAAAGTGATTTTAAATTCCAAGGCATTCCTCTTTGCTCACTCTTGGAGAGCCGGTGTAAAAGAGAGATGGAGAGACGGACAAACAGACTGACAGACGGACAGACGGCCAGACAGACAGAGTGACAGTTAGAGAGAAGGATTCCCTATCTCCCATAGGCATTTACATTAAGAGCTTAAGTGCTTAGAAGTACTTTTAGACTGCCTTATCTCTATCGCGGCAACTTCTTCAATAATTATCGTTCTTTGGCAAGCAGGATAAAACTACGTCTTTATTTCACCAAGATACCTTTAGCCTCGATGGCATTACTACATGGAAGTAGCTTTTTTTCCTTTGTGTACTATCAATATTATCTAAAATCAGTATGAGTGAAGAATTTGGTCGATGAATGGGCTAGGCGCCATTTTTATACATTTTAAAGAAGTCCATCATCAGATAGAGCCAAATAAAACCTCACAAGCTATAGCTCACTTGCGAAATAGCAAGGAATATTCTTGACGCTATCATTAGAAATATCCCACATTTCCCTAAAATGTTCTTCTTTTTTAGTAGTTTTACTAGCAAATGTTTCAAGTTAACAAGAATGGAGTTAACTCTTTCTGCAACTAAGCTCTTATACTGATACTGCGCGAGACAGGTGAATTTGTTTTTGCACTTATCTATAGTAAGTCTGCTATAGACCCCGAAAACAATGCGCCCTGAAAACACGCCATGCATCATAAATAACATTTGCCGCCTGGGAGTTCTCCGCTGGCTAATCAAACACCTTTCATTCTCCCCTCCCCCCCCCCCCTCCCCTCCCACCCTTCCCTCTCTCTTTCATCTGTATCTATCCACACCTGTCTGACTATCGCTATCCCTCTATCTATTTCTCTCTATTCACGTATCTCATCCTCTATATCTATCTAACTCTCAATCTCTCTTTCCACCAGCACGATCTAAAGAGTGGGCGAGGCAGGAAGTCCCAGAGTTAATCACTTTTGGATTCCTTCAAGGAATAGACCTGGCAAAGAATTGGCCCTGGTGCGGTTTCTTTTCAATTATTGGGGATGCGCGTACACCACGTATAAGGAGAATACAGATGACCGCGTACACCTCGCGAACACTCACAATTTTCGATCTCAATTTCTGAGCTCATTACTTACGACCGAGTCACTGGACGCTAGTGATATAATGATGTTAGGTACATGGCATCGCTTGAAGGTGTTGTGGCAGAGTATAATGGTATTGGACCAAGGTGCTTGTAAGATGGATATATCTATCGTATTCAAGCTTATAAGGCCAATAAACGAAGTGAATCTGTCTTAGCATTTCTGAAAATATTGGCTGATTATCCGTCGTAAGGACATCGCTTGGGTTGAAAAAAAAAAATCAATTGAAAGTGATATTCTTTGCAACAGACAGAATGGCATATGGCAATGGAGGGCTGATAGAGAGATCATTATGGGTTCTTCAAGACACACAGAGATATAAAGAAAAGGAAAAAATTGTGGCTATTTATCATCCACCCTCATTGAAGACCGTTAATGGTTTCTTTTGTTGCTTCTGTTTCCTGAATACTAGCAGCACCTAATGGGAATAATTGGCGGATGCCTGGCTTAAGAAATGCATATATTATTCAAGTTTGATCAAAATAAAATGCTTTACTGTGTGCTGAAGTCATGCACCTTAGATTCTTTGACCAAGCGTACCAGAAAACGGCAGATTTAAGATTCTGCCGATATGCACTTTAAAGTGCAATAGCTGTACTGTTTCGGTAGATTCAAAATCAATTGATTTTCCATTGTACAAAGTTTGTTCTTGCATGTGAGGAAGGGGATGGGGTGGGGTGGTGGGATTCATTTCGACACTGACCTCATCAATACAACTTATACACAACAGTTACACCACATACATGTACCCAGTGCGTATATGTTCATCAGGTACAGCAGATGGTTCCCAGAATAGCTCTGTATCCTTGTTTTGTATTTATCTATCTCTCTCCCTCTTCTTTTACCTGCTTAAGGCTTCAAATAACACGACAAGGAATACCTTCGCAATTTACACAGATAAAACTCTAACGATATGGGTACAACAAAAAAAAAAAAATCGCTATTTGATTAACCAAATTCCCGTTCTACTTCCTTAAGGTTTCATGGCGCACTGGCAATGAGCGAACGAAATTACCGGTAGTCAGCTCAACCCCCGACCTCACGCACTCTTTCGTTTAACCTTTCCCGGCAAATTACTCTATTTCTCCAGTCACCTTGGATGTACCGTCCAGCGACAAAGTCATCCAGCGCTTCATCAAAATCCATTCAAAAACTGGTTATTTCGAGCCAAGAATTCAATATTTTCAATTTTTTGACAGAAAGCATTCGACGAACGAGGGTCCTCGGGCCCACAATGAAGTCTTCGAGGGGGGAAAGTGCAGAAAAATTTACAACGTCTGTCAATCAGAGACAAGTGCGCCTTATCTTTATTTAGCTCGAGTGGTATTGGAATAAATATAGACGTGCAAGTAGTATAAGCATCAAATGAAAATTGCTTTTTCTTTCTCATGAACAGAACCACAGATGGCTGTTGATGCAGGGCTCTTGCTGCCATAGCTTCTGGAGCAATTAAACCTAATCTATACGGACCCTTATCACCTAGTGAAACACATGATTTCAAGACCCAAGCTATCCAAAGCTTTGGAGGTTTCCTTTTTCCCACAGAAATAGGAAAACAACATAGGCAGGTCCGACAAGCTGCCCTTCAAGATCGAACAAAAAAAAAACACACATCACTCTAGATGAGGTATTAAAACATCGGAATTAAGATCTGAAACTTGTCAGCTTTCATCATGCACTTGCATTTGTCCACTTTCATCTGGATTAGATTTCATGGAAGAGAATTTCGGTTGAACTTGTAATGGTAAAATGCGGAAACCCGAAACCGACACTCGAAAGCGAAAGTCTTTTTGCGTTATTGATTATACATAAGTATACGTTCCTCTCCATCTCTTCCCTGGTTAAACTTGATCAGATTTGGGCGCATCAAGACAGTAAACATCAGATGGATTACATTTACGGCAATAAGATAAAGTTTAGAAGGGGAGTTGAACGTAAATAGAATAGTGATGCCTTTGCAACTTCCTGTACATGTTATCTCGACGGCGGTGTGGAGATTTTACCGGCATACACTCCCAGGGTTTACATTTTTGTTTTGCGTGTTGATGGAAGTGGGACATTCTGTGAGAAAGACAGGGCTGTATGTAAGATTCGTATTTTCAGCCGCGTTCGTTCAAGTTATCTAGTGCTGGCTGTCAGATATTCAGCAAACCATGCTTCCTGTTACCTTTTCCCAGATGATCTGTAATTAATTTCGTCCATTTGAGGAGACAGCATAAAGGGGCGGCATAGTATTTGATGTGGGCGATCACGGAAGTGGGAGTGGATTAAGGTAATTGAGCGCAATGGCGACCCCGAGCTGAGGAGGGGGGGGGGGGGGGTGGCTTGTCAAGTTAATCAGGCTCTACAAATATATAAATGTAAGAAAATATCAGCCACACACACACACACACGTGTACACACACACACACGTAAAACATGTCATGCAATGCTTGCCCTTAGATAATCTACTAATGAATATTTCAATACTTCATCAATCTTTCTTATGAACACGTTTCTCCACCTCGCGAAAATCGATATGAATTCATAAACTATGACGTCACGAGGAGTTCATGGATTATTCGACTGGCTACAAAGGGATACATAAGGTTTATGCGCCCAATGATGTCTTTGAAAGGAAGGGAAACAGAAAAAAGAAGCAAATTTGGGAGCATGATACACTGATTTCGAAATATACCATCCATATACCAAAGATATATGGGTATTGTAGAACAGGTCCCATTGTGTGATTGCTATTGCAGACACGAGGAAAAGGAATGGCGGTTCAAATGTCCCAATTGCTTTGGAAAACAAATACGACTGATAGGCATGCAGAGTCCAATTTGGCCGTATTCTACACGATTATCTCGTTCTTTGGTATTTAGAACTTGAAGAGCCTTGTACGGAACAGGTATAACTGGAATAACCGACCTCTGTCTTTATCATGTTCATTGGTCCCCCAAAACAGGTCCCAGTAATGAGTATAACATGTGCAAGTGTTGGTAGAATATGAAATAATTCTAATGCAGGCGTGAGAAGGAGATGCGATAGGTAAGGATTGACACTAAAGTAGTCTTGCATGTTCACCTCCGAGCGAAGATTTACACAAATAATAATATCCATAACAAACTGCACTGTCCCCCCCCCCCCCCCTTCTTCGGTCACCCACTTTGCTATTCATTTAATCACAGATATGTGTAATTCTTGGGATTTACCGGCAGAAAAAAAATATACATGCATAATCATCTACATCTGGACTAATACACCCGAAAGGAAATTGCTGTTGGTCTATTTTTTTACTTGCCCTTTTCCTTGCTGCACGCAAATAGAAAATATTCGCGAGTTGACGTACTTTATTCCGCCGGTGAGTCTTCTCTAAAAGTCAGAAGAGGGCGATTAGGGTAATAATGAGTATATCATCACCTTTACAGCTCTCTGTCGTGCATGAATTCAGAAGGAACACTTATTTTAGTTTCGGGAATTTCAATGTTCAACAGATCCGGAAAAAAGGGTAAGCTGTTGCCATAAAGTTGTAGTGATATGATGTAACAGTCTTGTAGAGAAAAAAAAAGAATGATTGGAGACGCAATTTGACAAATTCAATGACAATGCAAATGGCGAGGTTATCAAGAAAGGCAGCTAGAATGATCAATGTCTCTTTCGAAATGATCATGAGAGTTTCTTTTCAATTGGGAGAAACCTAAAGAGCATGCACGTGTTCTGCCTGCCCAGATTATGTGTGTGTGTGTGTGTGTGTGTGCGTGCGCGATTAATGATTAATGTGTAGGGAGACCATCACTTGCAAAGGTCTCTTGGAAGACTCTATATCAGAAGACATTTAGTGTCATTTTAGCTTTCATTGGCAAGTTATACAATATAACAAATGACGCAATGATAATAACACAATAATCATTTCTGTAAACGGTACTCTTTTAAAATTGACAGTGGCCCACAGACAGGTAAACTAAAAGTGCCCGAACTACTCAAAAGACATGCCTCACACTTACTGCTGTTAAAAGAAGCTGTTTTTTATTAGAATAAACAATTACCATCTCAATATCATTTGATATGCTGGATATGCTGCACGCATTTTAACGCCCACTTCCATCTTCCGCCAAAATCGTGTGTAAAGATGGTAAAGGCTTGTCAGAGACGAAACTACCCCTTAAGCTGTCACTTAAGGAAGATGCCGGTTGGATGAAGAGACAAAAAAGGTGTCGATCATAGTAAGGGCAATGTAGAGTCAACGAGCCGTGGAGATGGAGCTCGCGGTGAGGTGTGGCGGAGGATATGCCTCTCTTGCGAAGACCCTCCCACCGGCGCCAAATTCGTTGGAAAGGTGGTAAAATCTTTCGTAAACCCGACGGTGTATGTGCGTGTGTGTGCGTGCGAGTGCATGTGAATGCGTGTGTGAGTGTGTGTGTGAGTGTGTGTGTGAGTGTATGTATGTGTGTGTGTGTGTGTGTGTGGGTGTGTGTGTGTCTACCCACTCAAACTCATAAGTCAAGGCAGGTTGGATCGCGAGAATTGAATATTGCTCTTCCCCCTTGCGATCCTTGTATCATTTTCGTCACCTATGCTATTCTACACAGAAATAATAAATTGCCTTTTAAAGCTTTGAGCTTTCAGGTGTCTGTATTGTGATTAGGAATTACATGCCATGATGTTCAACATTGAACCTGTATTCATTTATGACCTCTAACACCCCACTTCAGATAAAGATACTAAGAAGTAAATAGCATAAAACGATGGAAAACTGCAATGCAATTCCAAGGCAGCAGTTCGGTGGCGATTAGTGCAGTTTGTAGACAGTGCAATTGCAAACGTGAACAAAAAACAAAACAAAACAAAACCGGACTGTGTGTATGTTGTTACCGTTGTTATTGCTGTTGTGACGTGTGAACAGAAAACACATTGCAAGATATCACTCTCAGCGAGATGCTTTCGTCGCTCGCAATCTCTAAAGATCATTTTTACCAAATTGAATAATGAGATTATGAAGTCTCGATACACCACTTTCCTGAGGAACGTTTCCCCACCCCTCCCCTTTCACTCTTTCTTATTTCATCTGTCCTCTCGCTATCTCTCTTCATTTTCTCGCATTAACTCTTTGGTATCTTTATCTTTACGTTTGCAAACGGTTCGAGTCAAGGATAGTATTTCACGCTCTCTTAGGCTTTTGACGCGGTGCAGACACCGCGAGTATTACCTTCCTTGAGAATGCACGGATCTCGACAGAAAGGGCTGTAATTATATTCCTTGACAGCAAACAATATTTGAAGGTGTTATCGTCATGAGCCTGTACAAAGAAAAGCTATAGATTTGCTTCCTGCTATCGTTTAGGTCACCTTGGCAGCAGCGGTATCGCATTTCCTCTTCCAGTCCAACTGAGATGGCATCAAAATATATTTACACCTTTAGAAATCTCGTTACTCATCAGGTATTCCTTAGAGAAAAAGAAGAGAAAAACAAGAAATCGCGTGAAATTCTGATTGCATTCTCCCCGCCAGTTTCTTTTTTCTCTCTCTTCGAGACACCCAGGTAGCAATTTACTGGTGTTAGTGATGTCCCTACCATCAAGAACAAAGTTACACTTTATCAAAACAAAATTTTAGAAGAGAAATACGCACTAGTCTTGTGCCAGTGTTAAGAGCTGCCTTTGGAAGTATAGTCACTTGATTTCATTGCAGCCAGATCGCACAGTATTAGGTACTGACAAACCAAACCAGCTGCTGCCAGTTTTCATTTTTGTTTCTCCCTGAAATATCCTTCTCTACTCAAACAAATGACACAAGAGACCTGAAATGACAACACAATCCATTTCAAGGTATCATGGCGGTGAACCTAAACTGGCGTAAAAAGCATTTACAAAGAAGCTTTCGGCGATGAATATATTACAATAATATAATGGTGGAGGTAAATCTCCTGCTTAGTTTCCAACGAAAGTCACTCTTGAGGGAAATGTGATAACTCAAAACTTTCCTCACTTCGATGATTTTCAGCTTTCGTCAGTTAATCCTGATGTTTCTTATGATTTTTTTTTTACATTTGAGGACACCTTAGCTTGTATTCAGAGCAGTATTCCTCTTTTTAAGTTCAGTTTCTTATCAAGAGCTAGACACCATTTCTGGTTAAAACTGTTAATCAATTACATAAGAATAAAGATATCAAGATGCTGTCCAGATGAATTCGTGACCAATCTTGGCTTTTCGGATACTTTTTTTTTTCAATACATCATCCCGTTTGATCATTCATATCAGAGCCATAGTCATGTCCAAGACGGCATTCATCCATTAAGAAATAAACTTGTACAGTTCATATCTACCTTTGATTTGGGGACATTATTTCATTATGAACAAAGACTGCATATAAACTACCTCAAGGGTCCGAGCGACCGCACGGGACGTGTAATGGATTAGGAGATTCCATTTGCTGTTTATAACTCACAATCTCGATACAGTGCACTTTCGCGCTTTCTCTCCCCCCCCCCCCCCCTTCTCTCTCCTCTCCATCACTTACTCAGTCACTCACTTTTAATTGTTAAAATACAATGGGGAAGTGGCACCAGTTCTGTCGTCTGCCGGACACGGGGATGCCCTCACTGATAGTGGAAACACGCTATCACCGATAAGCGATCGAAACGTGCACTTGGAGACATTAAAACCAGCAACACCCCCACTACCCCCTCCCAAACATCCAATCCCGTAATAAAGAGGAGCGAATAGTGCACTTGTCATTTTAGTGTTTGCCTAATCCATCAGCGCCACAGTTACGCATTCGTGATTGGGGGCATATTCCATCTTGAATTCCAGGCACATGCATGCATTCCCGGGAGGACGGAACTGAGAAGCGACAGACGGCCACTAAAACGCACTCTCGTTACTATGGTAACACTAAATTCAAAACATTATGAAGGGGACAGCCACTCCCACTAACCAACCCCCCCTCCAAAAAAAAAAAAAACAACAACAACAACAACCAAACCTTTTTGTCCTGAAGGTATATATGACGAAAGTCCACAGATTATATTGGCCAAAGACATGACAGATATGTCTATACTACATTCGCTGCTAGTTATGGTTATATATATATTTTTTTTCAACTGTAAGTTATGATCAAATTCTGAAAATGGAATACACAGAGATGTGATTTCGGGGCAACGATCATAATTTCTTTCTAACTTTTAAGTTTAAAAGAATTTTAGCTTCTTTTTCACTTTGTAGCTAACGTTATTCAGAATTACACTGAAATTGAGTTGAAAGTGCTAAGCGAGTCGAAGCAATAAGTAAGAATTATGGTAATGAGGAGAAGACAAGAAGTATGGCGGTTCATTTTCATGAACATGAAATACCCCAAACGTCATTATGTGGGCGGGTATTATATACTTTCTATTGTCGACTCGACTCAAGAGGTATTGTACGATGGGAGATTTTCGCCTCGGCTTAATGCCATTTTGTATAGCAGCTACCCCCTCGACGCGTAAATACTCCTGAATGTCAAACTCAATTTTTGGCCCTGCTTTTCTTTTCTTTTGCCATATTTTCTTCTTTTCTTTTCTTTTTTGTTTTTGGTTAGTTCAGGGTTTTTCTTGTTGTTTTGCGTCATAGTGATATATACGCCTAAGGTCATTACGCTTTGTTTATTCTTGATTTGGTAATACCTGCAATGATCATATATGTATATATATATATATATATATGCATATACAGTGTATATATAAGACTTTTTTTTCTCGTTCGGCATGATACGAGTTTCACTACTGACACATCAACGCTACAAACACACACACACACACACACACAAACACATGTATGGATATGATTACACCTTTTTATATGCGTTTACTTCGTTCAGTTTTAGTTTGCTAAAGTTACTTTCTTTTTTCCTTCGGAATGAAATAATACAAAATACACCATCCATCACCCCCACTAACCAGGAGAATAGACATGACTGAATGATCAAATACTAGTACATCACTAAAAATGGCAACCATGCCCATAGTATGATTCTCCCCCCCCCCCCCAAAAAAAAAAAGAAGAAGAAGAAGAAAATGATAATGCTTGCGCATGGCGATGTGTCTATCATGCTGCAGCGGGGAGGGGGGGGGGGGGGCATGCGAAAAAAAAAAAGAACCCTCTGGGAATTCATCAAAGTTCATTAAATGTGTCGCCGTACCAAAGATTGCTATATAATTCAGATGCACTCAAGCTGCTTGATCGAGCGCTATATACAGACCCAGATATTCATTAAACTCATTTCGTTTATTAATTGCTGACCTCTCGGACCTTCAGCTGATGCCATGCCTCATGATAATAGACGGAATTACCCTCGACAAAAAAGAGAGATAGAAATAGATAGCGACGTACGTGGTGACAATACACTACGACAGAAGTAGGAACAGGTGGAAACAAAACAACAAAACATTCTCACGAGACATTTGACTTCTCTCATTTCCAATCGAGAGAAGTAAGTCCATACATTTCCATTTTTTTTTCAGTTGTTGTTTTTTTCCTTCTCCTAAATTGCATGATGTTTAATCAGTTATGAAAGTTTGCTCTTTAAAGTTCTTGCACTTACCCTTAGAAGTCCACTGTCAATGCCGGCAGGTAAAGCTGCTGATGTTGATAGGCAGACAACCGCGACGACAGCAAAGATAGTTAGGCCCAGTGAATTCATGATGGTGGGTGATCTTGTTTCAGGCGTTTTCTCTCTGGTAGGCAAGACAGCACGCGGAGCAGTTCCGGTAGTTAAGTTCAGAGCTCAGTTTAAGACGAGGGTAGAGTGGCGGGGGCGAGCAGGTTGCTGATGCCTGTAGGTAAAGCTTAACCTTGTTTTGTGTTATCACTGGAGACGCGTTTCAGTGTGCGTGCAGATCTCTTCAGATTTATAATGTGTGAGAATTCCCGTTGAGTAGAGCCAATATATCGGCGCCAGAAATATACATGCGATTTTCCCCCGACTTGTACTTCGAACGTTCATTCAGGAAACTCCGCCCACACGCTTTCTGTTACTTCGAGGCGCCGTCACATTCTGGGATAGCCAATGGAGTCGATCAATGGTCGTGACGTCAGCGCGCATGCTTTTTACCTCTCGCACATCTGGGCGCCGTACCAAGACATCCTCTTCCAGTGGTGACGTTCCGTGTTTGCCTTCTTCCCGCGAGCTCTGGGACATTCGTGATTGGTCAGTTGTTCCACAGAGAAAAAAAAAGAGGCAAGGAGCGCAGTCGTGCTCCTCTTCGTGCGCTGCTCACATCAATCCAAAGGTAGAATGCTTATGTTCGTCCCCCGGTACATTACTGTTGTCTGGACCAGTCATCAATTTTATTTCCCTTTCCGTTTTCATACTACGAGGTGGGATAACAATATAACATTAAAAGCCTTTCTGAACTCCTGTTGTTGTTGTTGTTGTTGTTGTTGTTGTTGGTGGTGGTGGTGGTGTGTGTGTGTGTGTGTGTGCGTGTGAGTGTTTTTTTTTTTTTTTTTTTTTTTTTTTTTTGGGGGGGGGGGGGGGGGGTCCCTTATCCGTTTGTCTTCTTTAATGGACCGAACGTGTTTTTTTTACTATCTGCGGTGCAATCACGTAAGTATTCTTGCACTTATGACAAGTTGGTGAAATATATTTTCATATTTCTGTGCTCCTTACTGTGCCAACGGATATTTTTATTCTTCTTCTTCTTTTCTTCTTCTTCTTCTTCTTCTTCTTCTTCTTCTTCTTCTTCATCATCATCATCATCATCTTCTTCTTCTTCTTCATATGGTAAGTTTTGTTTTTTCTTGGGCAGACAACATAACTATAGAGATTGTTTACAGGTATGATACCATGGGAGTATGTATTCGTGCTTGCTATCAGAAGGGAAATCATGCGTCTAAAGGTTTCCCGTCATTTGCAGGCTCTTGGTGATCAATAATTCAACTACATGGAAAAGAGAAGCAAGATTTGTATAAAAAGAAACATGAATTCACATAAAAGTCAACTATCAAATACGTGCCCCTTCGGATCTTTCATATTCTTGGATTTTAAAAGCACTGTGTACAACAACGTGTTATTCATTTTATTAAACCTGCACCTAAATCGGCTTATGATTGTATAATCTTTTGATGAAGCTTTTTTTTTTTTTGTATATAGACGCAGCGCACCGAGACGCAAAGCTAGTGACACGCAAATAAACTCATGTATTATAAAAGCAAGGATTACGACAGTAGAGACACAGCACGCTTCTGGTGAAATTTGTCCGATATTCTGTCTTTTTCTATTGGTCTCTCTCTCTCTTCCAGTTTCTATTTCGGACCACTCATTCTTTTTTTTTCTTACTTTACAGCTTCAACATAATGCTGTATTTGCAGATTCACCTGACTTTTCTTGGAAGACTTCACCTCTTTCATTTCTTCGAAATTCCCTGATAGCGGTACAAAAAAAAAAAGAAAGATGTGTTTTCCATTTTTGAGTCAATGATATCATTGCAGCGAACTTCTATTTGTTTATATATTCTTACATATTAAAGTATGATATAATCATAAACTGGGCTCGACAATAGCGGTGGTCTGGTTGCCCGGGGTCACTTAAAATTGTTGTCCGGCCACCAAATTCATCTTTTGGTGGAATGGACCACCAGATAAGAAAGTTAGTGTCTAGCCGTTTGCATATATATATATATATATATATATATATATATATATATATATATATAATATAAAGAAGGAATCTCAAATACGCCATCTGTAGATCCAACAAGAAGGTTTTTATTCACAAAATTTTCAACCCGTCTCGAGCCTTCGCCAGTGTGGTGTATACTAGTAAAATGATAAGTCTTTGATTTTTGCAAACACTTATCATTGTACTAGTCTACACTACACGGACGAAGGCCCGAGGCGGGTTGAAAATTTTGTGAATAAAAACCTTCTTGTTGGATGTACAGATGGCGTATTTGAGACTCATTCTTCATATAATAATAACAACATTCGAAGTCCAACACGTGGAAAATTCTAAGATATATATATATATATATAATATATATATATATATACATATACATGATTATGTGTGTGTGTGTGTGTGTGTGTTTATGTGTCTATGTGTTCACAAATGTTCGTTACATTATGTATGTAATATATGAATAAGCAGTGACAAAATTACTCGATGAATACCGACAGGCTTTAGAGCTCAGCCTGTAGATAAGTGAACGCTTTGTTCTTTGAAAAGGAACAAAAAATAAAAAAGCACCAGTAAAGTAAGAGATAACATTTGATAAAAGCACACATTGTCAAGATGATAACTCAAATATTGATTTCTAGATCGTAAGGCGGTGTAACTTTCCGAAGCGTACCGAGACAGATGCTTTGTGACATAACAAATATCATGTGATCATGTGATTGCGCGTTGTCAGATCGTAATACAATACAAGTAAGCCACTCACGGCATCGGCTGCAAAATAGCCTTACATGAACATTTCTTTTATGTCTTATTGTGTCTCCTTGCTCTTAAAAGAAGCTTGACGCAATGAGAAGGAGTCGGACAGACCGCCAGTGCTTGCTGGCAAACAAAACAAAGCGAAAAAACCGCTTGACTCTCACCGCACAATTAATTTCGGCTGGTGGTGCGGATAAACAGTGCCAGCAGCCATATGGAACGGTGTAATTGGATCCGTAACGAGAGATCCCTATCCCTCAGAATATGGAGCTGAAAAAAAAAGAAGGAGACTGTAGAGAAAGAGCATGAGATAAACGAAACACATTTCTTTAAACGTTCATTCCTTGACAAAAAGCTGTGTGGAATTATTTAGAGGTATATGTAATAGCAACATTTAATGGACAAGACTGGCGGTGAACTTTTTGACACAAACCAGGGTTGTTGTTTTGATTTTGCTAGATTTCTACATAACGAAAGAGATTGCGGCCTCGAACCAAAAGCCTAGTTGAGTTGCGATGATTTTTTTTTTTTTGCTCTGACAAAGAAAATTAACAGATTAAACACAAAATGTGTGACGAGAAATAATTACAATTAGTAGATGACGTATTGGCCCAATGATTCCCTGTCGCGTTATCTTTACTGTTCATATTAAATTTCGTTCTCTACACGACCTGGAAGAAAGGATCTAGCGGGAAGGATCAAGTCTTAGATTTTCCACGTTTTCAACACTCTTGCCTCTCAACGTAATAATTAGTATTCATTACCTTTGTATTGAAAGACGCTGCTGTCATCCAGCTTCTTTATCTTTTTTTTTTTTCATGCAAAGCTATTTGTGGTTACTGCAGAGAACACTGAAACTGAATCCTCGAAAACATCTGTTATGGTGGAGTTTTGATATGTCATGAAGTGATTCTACGATCCAAAAGATGCTGTCAGAATCACCTTTCAGGTTTGCTGATTTTGTCCTAATCTGAACATAAAGAGCTGCGTTTTCTAGAAACCGTCTGTTATCACTTCAAGCGCTGTAAAGAAATGATACACGTAAAGCCCATTTACTATACTAAGTATTCTTTTTAGAATGCACTTAATTTCGAATTTGATGTGAATTCAGTACACATCAACACTATATATACGAACATTGTATCATATTATTCTTGCTTTCAGATTAAACGAAGAGAACACATTACACACATCTAGTCCAGAAATCAGCTTCCATAGATTTTTGAATATTTTGTGAAGGTGGAAGAGCAAAATTGTTATCATCCGTACCTTATAAATATATATATATATATATATATATATATATAATTTCTGTGCAAAGTCTATTCTAAAATGATTTCATTTGATTTTCGTTCCCATGATAATCATAGTCTATACAAACAATAAAACAACTCTACAAAACATTATCAGAAATAATTAAACAATACATACTAATTGTTCTTGAAATAGCAAAGATGATACAGTGAATTGTTATGGAGGGAAACCTAAAGAAGCAATTAAAGTTGTAAAGTTTCGAGTTTAAGTCATATATCGGCGTATATTGGGATATGTACGTAATAATAATCACTATACAATATTTGACCTTCTTAAAGTAGCTATACATTTTAAAGGGATGGTATAGTATTGGTGGAGATGAGGATTGGGCTTCTAACTTGTTGCGAAATACCCCCCCCCCCAAAAAAAAAAAAAACCACTTGTGAAATAGTACAGAGCATACTATTCCGGTGAAAATCGGATTTGGAATGGCTGAAATATCAACGAAAAAAGGTGAGTCCCACCTTGTATTACGATTGCTCTATTTTGGATATCTCAACCATTTCAAAACCAATTTTCATTAAATAAATTGTTTTATTCCTCTTGAAATTGCATGCTCTTTCATATTTCATAAAAAGTTTTTCGTTACCTCACCGAAAATGTAAGAGAAGAGATAATAGATCTCAACGAAAAACTATACGATCCCTTTAGATTCTACATACCATAGTACACTGAAATACACTATATTCGTCTGAGATTACCATACTGCTGTCTACCAGAAGACATTCATAAAGATAATAACTATCATGAGAGGTGAATGCCAGAATTTACAATAGGACACTGGCATTCCTAGCAACTAGAAAGATTATAATTGATAAACGGCAATCTCCTAAAAGGCACTGTCCTGAAGAATGTCTGCGCCGGAAAAGACCTTTAATAAGCAACTGGAACGCCACGCAGACAATGAAGTATGTGCTGTCGCAAACGTCGGTGGAAAACGAAAACCGACGACCTTTCCCCCCACGAGGTGAGCCAACAATATCCGTCGGGAGAGCAGACGATCGCGTGAGACGAGATTTCCAATCATGTGGAACATATCGTACAGATCCAATGAAACTGGTTTCCTCCCGTGATTTCAGCGTAGCGGAAATTCAACTTCCCGTTTAGGTTACGTCTGACCAGTAAAAACCAAACAAGTTAAATCAAACGCACACACAGGGATAGAAGTTTTATTACGTGGAGTAAGAAAGTACTGATATTTCAAAGTTTCATGTGTCTTCACGTAACTGTGTGTTGGTCTGAATCAGTTATGCAAATAACATGAGAACGATGATGTCATATCGCTGAACAACTTGAACTTTGACATTCATACAGACTGACATTCAATTCTATTTAAAGAAATCATTTCTCATTGGTAGAACGTGTGAAATATTAAGACTCTAATGAACTTCTAAGTTTCACCCTACCTTTACCTAACTTCCCGTCATGTGTCTTTGATATTACTCAATTCATTATGTACACAAATTAACTGTCTTGATATGCACCAGCGTGAAATTGTTGGATATATAGTGTACTATGACGCCCTTAGTGTTACACTGTTGCGTGAACTGTCGAAGAGTAATGGGATGTTCTAAAAAATAAATCGGGATAGCACAGCCATGACATAAAATATTCCATACCCAGGGGAGGCGAAGTAGTCATGTTGGAACATAAATCTATAACTCATAGTGAATGCTGAATGAAATGTCTTCAGTGTTTCACTAGAATGCGTTTGTTTGCATTTCCATAATAAACTTTATTTTTTTTCCTTGAAAGGGCTGTTTTCGAAGTTGTAGGAACCTTAAGAGCTTTCATCTTATTCTTAACATTTTGACGAAGACGACTTTGAACTTTGGATTCTAATATTTCGGGCATGGTAAATGTTTTTTTTTTCTGGAATGGAGCATAAAAGCTAGAGAAACATAGGCACAGGAGTTGAAGTTGTAAATTGCAATGAGGTGTAGGTAATGGCTACGTCATAACATTCAAAACTTACAGAAATTAAATAATTTGATTTCAGCAAATTTGAATTCTCCATAAGTCAAATAAAAAAAAAAGGCAATGACATAGCGGAGGAATGATACAAATATTACCAAAGACTGTATATTTCTTTGAAATGAGGTAAGTAAACATCATGGAAAGAAACCGTATCTATACACACACACACACACACACACACACAAACACACACACACACACACACACACACACACACACACATGAATAAATAGGAAACTAATACACGACACCGCCACCATTATGCAGAGCGTGATTTGACTAGCAACTTCAACAAGATCGTGATTTCCAGCGAAATGTCACGTAGAGTCATCCCTATTTTACCACGTCGTGGCGCCTGCTCAATGATCACGTGACACGGTATGTAGCTCTGCTCTTAATGCCTTCCAATCAAGCTTTGACATAATTTTTCAAACTCTCCTTTGGAACATTTCATCATCACTTACGTCATCATCATAAGATGATTGGGCTGAAAAAGAGGGTAAGTAGGTACCAAAGGTATTTTAAGAATGTTCCTTTGACCATTACGTGTCCAGACATAGCTCCAAAGTTGCAGTCGCGCGGAATTTACGTGTCTTTGCGTGCCAGGTATAGAACAGGGGAAATTTTACACAATTTCACTCTCAGTTTAATCTAATGGCGCTCTAATACTGCAAATGCATAGTTGATCCTATGGATACACAACAGATACCGCACCATAACGCTTTCTTTCAAAACGTATACACCTACCAATCAAGAACACTTAACCACACAAGAAGAATTCCAATGATATTGAGTAAAATGCTTCGAGCGGTCATTACGGACACCTCTTCAGTTTCCACTCGACAGTGTGACCCCAGCACACTACAAGTAATGGCAAGCGTAAGGTCTATTACATGTCATAGTAATCATTCTAATGTTTGATGTATTTTCTGATTTTTTTTTTCATTAGTGTAGTTGTGTAACTTTACCCTTAAAACCGTCAACTTCAATGAAAACATAATATCGCAATATTGAATCGGCTATAGGTCACCCAAGGGATAATAGACCGCTACATTGTTTTGCCATGCATGCTTTCCGTACACGAAAAAAGAAAGGTTTTGAGCTCTCTAGGTTTGGCGGCACAAAAGAAGTAAATCCCTGTCTTTTGGATTGTAAAGCAAAAGCAAAATTGCTGCCCAGAGTCATGAAACCGTAATCACGCGAATGTTTCATTTACAGGAGCGGGCAGGATTATATGCAAGCGCATAATTATAACATCAGATTGAAGCTGTTTGGCTTTGATATTGAGTGATATTTGCTGAGCATGTAGGAGAAAGAAATATCGTCCTAAAGCGGTAATATTACTGCCGTGATTATTCTTTAATCAAGACTGCATCTTAAAATATGACTAAGATGAAAAAGTCACGTGTCAAGTGACGTGATCGGCAAACTTCAAGGATTGCAACAAAGATTTCATTATGTTATTGCAGCTGATGTCAACAAAAAAATTTAAGCACTTCTTCTATAAGCCCTACAGGAGATTACTGACAGTCACACACACACACACACACACACACACACACACACACACACACACACACACACATTTATCATTATTCATAATTATTCTACGTTGTGCATGCCTCTGCGGCATCGAACACTATGTATTAAGATAACCTTCACAAAGTGTATACATATATCATACAAAAACTACATGATCTTGAATGCGCTAAATGTATACGAGATTTTATTCGTGACAATTGCATAATTGCTAGTAGCATAGAGCAACTATAACGAAATCAGTTAACATTACGTGGTACCCATTCGACAAAACTTTGTCATTTATGTGATCATCATAAAATTCCAAAATGTTTCTTTTAGTATTTTCCCCGTAATTTCATTCACGTTTTTCACAAACCATTCATGCTTGTGTTTTATTTATACATTTCAGAAAATACCACTTGTGAGCCATACAACTATTCAATTTGTATCGTTATTTTTTTATACTCATAACAATTTTGAACATATTGAGTCGTAACTACTATCTTATTCATTTTATTGCGTATATGCGTTTTAATCAATGGCATATTCTTAATGTAATGATACATTACCCTATCTAAGAAAACACCATATGCCTCACATAATGAAGCTGGATAGCAAACACTGTAGCTGTATAATACATAAGGGACGGGCTAAGGTTAAGAATAAAGAATTAATGACGAAAAGCCAATGGCATTTACGAAGAGCTCCTCTGATACGAATATTACTCTCGCAGCATTATTCTAAACAAACGCCTATCTAACCAAACAGTATATTTTGAACAGCAAAAACAAAAACAAAAATCAAATCAAAAACAAAACAAAACATAAAACAAACGTAGAGACAAACAATATGACTTTACAACAACAATAAACACTTAAACAATACAAGTTGCAAACTAGTTACCTTCTTGGCGCAGGCAGATATTAAAGGGTTGGTGTGGTATTGGTTGAGGTGAGGATTCGGTTTTAACCTTTTACAGAATATACTTAGAAATCACTTTACGAAATGTTGATGAAAATAAGTTTTGAAAATGGCTGGTATATCAAATCCAAAAACAAAGTAAAACAAAGCAATCCTAATAAAAGCTGGGTCACACCTTTTATTCAAATTGCTTTGTTTTGGATATCTCAGCACTACAAAGCCAATCTTATTGTCCAATTTTCATCAAATAAACTTTGAATTCCCTTTTTTATCTGATCTTGAATATTTCACAAGAGGTTTCTCATAATCTCAAAAAATCATCATCAAAAGCGTTGCAATCCTGAAGTCCCGTCTCAGTCTAAACTGTACCTACCCTTTAAAGGACGGATGAAAACAATAATAACAAGTTTTGAATCAATGAGTGTATTATGAAAGGCACTCTTTCTTCCCTAGCCACTACAACATTGATCACGAGTCAGAGAATGAGTGTTTTACGTTTCATTTGCCCCACTTAACTCTTGCCTTAATCTTATATTCTTACTAAATATTTTTTGCAACACACTTCTAGATGCAATTTGATGCTGTATTGAACATACACATTACACTTTATCGTACTTGCTGGAGTTTGTATTATTTTTATAGTTATTCGTTCATTAACGTTTTGTTCAAAATAAGGTATTGTTTTCATTCTAACAATTGTTTTTTTTTTCTTACAGCAGTTTATTTGGCTATCACCTTTCAATTCTGTAATTTAAGGGGTAAACTTTGTTTATATGACACTGTCAGTGGTCAAAAGTCCAAGGGTGATACAGATACTCAATAAACTTTCAGAAAATGAAATCACATTGATGGACAGGAAAGACATCTTTTCGTGAGGTTATGTCTACCTTTGAAATAATCTCTTATCAACGTAATTCATCCGTAACCTTCATGTCGGGTAGGAAGTATAAATAACCCACCATGGCACTACTTTTCACGAGTCATTAGAGCCGTGGGTGTGCTAGAGGTTGTTGTTTTATCGTTACACAGCTTTGTTTTGCAGATGTTGCATATGCAACTTATACTGATTAATCCATATTTCCATGAACTGTATTTACGACGTCCCATTAATCCTTTGGCGTCGCAATTTCATTTGAGAAATTACACTGTGGTCCTGTCATCAACTGTATACTGGCAGAATTTCTCTTTGAGTTGGATATCCAGAGTATAGTGTTATGCGCTTGATTAGATTAGCATACATGAAACATTGCATCAACTCCCCTGTCCTGTGAATTTGTAACGAGTCCCTGTTCATGTTCACACATAACGCAATGTGCAGACACGTAGAAAACATTAATTACTTGGTACGATGGTGGAAGGAAGAGATATTGCCCTCAGAAAGGCATAATGCCGGTTTTAAGTGTCTATTTGTTCAGAGAATGCACATCATTTCTATATTTCACTTTATCACCTTCTCTGGAATTCAGATCATAGATTATTGTATCGCTTGGAATCAATCATCACTCTCGATCTCGTGAAGATTGGGGATTAGTGAATAAACACTGAAATCATTTTGATTCATCATAAACAAACATATATGTATCCTTTTTAATTTCGAAGACTGTTCTTTGTTTTGATTGGAATTTACAATTACATATTCTTTTTTTATGATACAGGTAACTTGGTAAGACTATTCAGAGGTTATTAAACTAGGAATTAAAAATTAATACTTAACTTCAAAATCTAACACTCTTTCGTAACTTCCACTAAGATTGAACTCCCATCAGTCCTATGCGCTAGTATCATTCAAAGAGACTATACTGAAGTACAGAGCTAAGGCAGTCGTCAGGAGGAAAGCACAGCAGTAATATATGCATGGAAAAGCAATAATGAATCAGTCAAAAAGAAACGATCCTACAGGCATATCAAAAACACGTTCGAAAACATCAGGACTAATAGAGTAGTTTGCTTGAAAAGATGAAGAAAATGATCTTTAGAAGGGATTGATAAGGCATTCAACAAATATCAAATTTATTCAAATACATCGAGATTCAATTGTATAGATTCGGATATTTCTTTTTTGTTTATATGATAGTGATTATAATTGTAATTATATTGCATTTTTCTCAATTTCAAAAGACTTGATTTCATACCATTCACTTTTAATTAAACTGAATCAGAAGTATTGGGACATTGAACACTCGTTTCGTTCATTTGGCAAACTTATTTCAGCTCAAAAATATTATCTTCTGAAATAAATTAATTGCATTATATGAGTCATGATAACATGCGGGTTTCACTCCTTTTAATAAATGAGCCATATTTACAGATTGAGAAGTAAGCAGGCGAATAATATGAAGATAGAGAAGTTATTGCTGTTTTTGTTTTGTATGCAATTATGCATGCGACATTATGCAATTATATAATTACAGTATTTCAAATATGCGATTATGTCTAAACTTTTTCCAGTAATTTGATATCTATTTTTCTCTCTAGTTATTAATATTGAACCTAGGCACGGTATAATTTCTGAAAAGCTGCGTGTGATTAGATAAGAGTACATTCACCTTTAAAGTTTAAAGTAATATGAGGATCTTCATTATCTTCACTATCTTGCCTATGCTAACTTCAGATATTCAATTAAACAAGGAATATTCTGTAGATGGTTGCGTTTTATATTCCAACAACCACGAATCATATATCCATCCATAAAGAAAATGCAAATCCATTTTTATTTTTGCTTACACAATTTGATTAACAAGGTCGACTTTTTTGTTATCAAAAACATGTAACTCACACTCTTCCATTAAGATGATTCACTTACTCTCCTTGATTCTTTGATTTCAAAACATTGTAATAATCACAATATAAAAGAGTCTACAGTTGTTTCTGTTCTTCTTTCCATTCCGAAGTGAAGTGTAACCTGACGTTTAGATATTTGTAACAATAGAGTTGGTATGGAAATAACAATGAACTCAAATGGTAACTTTATACCACTACAAGAGCTGTTGTTAGAAAAAGTATGACTACAGATAAATTAACCAGGCTATTTTGATCATGGTTGGAATGATATGCTGATAAAGATCATAATAGCACAAATAAACATTCTTCTTCGCTCCAATAAAGTTGTGTATGACACTAATATCGAATTAAACCAGATCTTCTAATTGTTTCCTAAAGTTGAAAATTTTCCAAGACATAAAATCTACGAGATAGTAAGCATTCTGACCTTTGGGAAGTGGGAAGTATCTGAGTTTTCAGGCATGCAAAACTACATGAAAATAGCTCCCTCGAAATATCCCACGTGTTAAAGAAAATAACTCTCCTTGAAACGAAGGGGTCACATCAATTCCCTATTTTAGCATGTGTGAAATTGTTTCGATGCAAAACAACTGTCATCCTCCACGAACTTGTTTTTATCTTTTTCTCTCTTTGTTTAAAATAAGTAAGAAGAATATGAACAGAAAACCACGCGGAAGTACACGTCTGTCCCCTCAGGCCCAATTTGTTAGGCGGAACTCCCAGCGGCGCTAGGTAATTCGGCATACACACACCACAGAAAACGCGCCATAAGCACGGACCCTGTTTCCCACTTGCCGCATACTAGGGGATTCTGTAGGGACAGTTTGTTTCCATACTATTTTGGCAGGCAAACTAGAAATGTGCCTTACCTGTCATTGACTGACAGGCTTGAGAGGTGCCAACTTACGGCTTCAGGTGAGCTCTGTTTTCCTTACATCTTGACTCTACCCTTTCCAATGTGATGCTTTCTGAACGAATGAGAGAAAAAAAATGTTGGATCGTCTATTCGTTTTGTGGCGAGCTTGTTTCCGCGCGAAACCTTTAATCTGATAGGACAGAAGCGCCTGTATCAACAAGGCGCATCGTCACAGACCCCGTGGGACGCAAGCGTGTTATGCTTTGAGTTCTCAGGTCTCTCCTTTAGAGTATCCCCAGGGTCTGCTCGGAGAAACACAAGCAAGTTCAGATCTCCAATAAATCATTACATATCAAACCATATTACGAAGTGAGACGGTGAACACTTTACTTGATTTCCTCTGATAAATCGGTGAATGGACACAATTCCCTTGGGGTGGGCACTTCAAAACATTATGGGCCAAGCATTGTAGGAGTACTTTACGCAGCAGGTCTTGAATAGAGATGATAACAAAACGACCGAGGGGATAACAGAAACAACACCAAAGCTCTTCAATCGGTCTTCACTCCATGGCGACACAGACTTCACTAAGTACTTGAAATTGTTTGTAAATAAATAGAAGACTTTTAAAATCTTCAAAGGTGTCCTCCACTCAATGATTGTACAAAATTTGTTTCATGTGTTTAAACTACATGTGCTAAATAAAGATATCTGATTTTGTTGCGGGCTTGACGTGCACTGTAGATTGTGTTATTTAACAACTGTGTCTCTTGCTGCTTGCCCATTATTTCTATGAAATAGATATCTAGCAATGATATTCAAATCTTTAAATGCACGTTGGGCATGTTGGGGATGCGATTAGAGTTGTAGTCACGTTGCATAATTATACATAGATGTACAAATAAACGAGCCGATATTCTCCAAATCTCTCACCTTGCAAAAATTCATTTCAACTCAAAATGTTTTCTCGCTATAAGCCAGTTCGGAGTTATAGCTCATGGCACATTGGTACGAATGACCTTTCTTTTTCTCAGTCGGTTAGGGGCACTTCATTCGTTTTCAGAGCGACATAATGCATAAGCTTTATGTAACAATTAATGGCGATTCATCAATCCTGTTCAAACAAAGAATGAACTTGCGTAGCGACCAGATGACCAGAATGATCCCTCAATTAACACCTGTGGAAGCATCCATTTGATCATTTTGATTTGATTTGATTTATTTATTCACCGTAAATTCATGCAAAAAAAAGAGTACAGTAAAAGTGTGACAAGCAATATACAAACATATAATCAACAGAAGAATACATGCTTAAAAAATAGAAATGCATCAAATATGGAAAAGGGAAGAAAACAAGAGAAAAAAAGCAATGAATATGTAAAGTAGGATAGCCCATTCAGCTCAGTCTACGAAGACATGGCTGTTCTTTCATGGGGTCCTAACATGAAATTGATATTGATATCAGGATAAAAAGATTCAAACAGTAAACAAAAATGCATATCATTGACAACAGAGAAAAAAAGTATATTGACTGAGCTACAAAGAAAATAAACGTATACTATAGGGGATTATAAAAAATCTGGAGCAAATGACATAAACTTACTAGAAAATGAGGCAGGACTGCAAACAACTTTTAAATTTGGAGGGAGATTGTTTTATTGCACAGCACCCCTACAATAAAAAGTTCTTTTACAATATTCTGTCCTGGTTTTGGCAATGCTAAGTTACCGGTTGACCTTGGCATTGAATGTATTAACACTCTCTTTCTATTTCTATTACCAAATGCCACTTTTGCTGTCAGGTGGATGTGGTGGCAAGCAACATTCGTGAGGATTACGTGAATAATCATTACATCGTAGATGCCTATCCCAGTGAATTTAAAAACCCAAATGCCTGTTGGTACGAATGACTTTTTTTTTTGCTCATGCGCAAAGTGGAACTGCGAACTGGCTTATTCTTCTTGTCTTTTCATTTTCGGGCCCACGATCTTTTATAGTGATGACTATGAGTTGGCCTACCTACATTCAGTCATATGCCAACTTGGTATGCTGTTACCTGCTCACGCTCATAACCGCCCCCCTACGAGAAAATTGCACTTCTGTTTATTTTGATTCATTGACTTGGAAAATGCATCACGCCCCCACAGGTCCTCATGAAACTTGAACGAATTGGTAGGCGTTGCTTGCCTATCGTGTCAACTGGACTGCAACATTGACTCGAGCATTAAAATGAAATGTCTCGTCGGTTCAGTGGCCAGCAGAAGGAAGAGAGTAAATTTGGTCACGTTCCAAGCCAGGTCTGATCACTATAATTCCAATTTATGATGAGAATGAGATGTATTGCTCGTTTAACATGCCCAGGCATAATGCCTGCTCTTGAAATTTTTATTCGTTCGTTGGTGTTTCTACTTACTGTTTCATTCAATGCATATATATATATATATATTTGTCAACCTACGTGTAATACCAAACTCATTCATGCTGAACGTCCTGTACATGCAAATATATTGTGGCAATCATTGTCAACAACATAAGACATGACTAAACTTAATACAGATATTGCGCTCAGCCTGTACAACTACGAATTTGTAATTCCATATACTTATCATATTATCTGCCTTCTGTTTACTCTTATGCATCTCCATGCAAGAAAATGAGACATAAAAATTTAACACACACCAAATCATGACAACGCAGGAAAAAAAAAGCAAAATTGAAATTTCTTAATTTCAAATAATTGGCTGAGGAAGCTTTGTTGATACACAAGACTATCATTTATAACACAATTAAATTTGACCTGAACTGAATTCAATCTAAGTAATTATCATGGTAAGCCCCATTTACATATCTTGTTTTAAGTCTTCTTCTCCTTGTGTTAAAAATTGACGAGTATAGATATCAAAAAGGCCACAAACGATGCATGATGATCGTGATTAAAAGTAGGTCTATACGAATAATCGCACTTCAAAAACACTGAATCAACGAGCAATAGCATAAAAGAACACAACAACACACCTTTAAATCTGTAAAATGAACGTGATATCAAGTGATACAATTGCCACTTGCGTTTACTTTAAAGGTACCACACATTTCTTAGAAAGGCTCAAAAAATCGTCTTCCCCTATTCGGAAATTGCTTGCAATATATCGAAAGAATCTATATACCAAGAAACTCGTCTGCCTGAAACGATTTGCCAGGATGATAAGTTGCTATGGAGTATTTTGAGATCAGAAGTGTTAAATGAATTGGTCGTAGTAAACGGCATTTATACCGGAAGATCCCTCTCTTTTCAGCAGTGGCAGGGTAGAGCGTTACGTGTTGACCTATCGTGTCCTAGCAATCATAATCGATCAACAAGCTGCATGTCATTCACTCTCGCTCAGAAGAGCAATGGTTACTGCTATGGCCCGATTTGTCGATTATCAATGATCGATTTTAAAACATTACGTTCGGATATGATCTCATATTTCAACACTGTCGGTGCGCCTTTCTGGCTGAAGAGCAAAAATCGACAGTTTTACATTTAAACATCATGTTACAGGTGATATTTCCTGCTCTCTTTCGGCACTGTAAAAGAATAATCACGAAGTAGAAACAGATTTATCATGTGAATATTACCCCACCTAATTCAGGATATGACTCTTTTACAGTGGATACGCTCATGGCTAGCAAAGCAGCATCGCAGAAAGTTAATACCTTGAAGTTAATCTACCGAAAGATGCTTCGCGTAATCTATATGCAAATTGTATTTGAAATATATGCATACATATGCATACATATATATACAAATACATATGTACAATTATCATGGTTTTTCCAAAGATGGAGAGTAGCCTACTTCTTAAAAAAAGTGCAGAAATTTGGTAGCGTTTCTGAATGTGGAATGAGGTCCGGCCTAAGAGCTTATGTATATATATTATATCTTATATATATATATATATATAATATATATAGCCCTATGAATATATATATATAATATATATATATATATATAGTAACAAAAGTCACCCAAACAAATTCCTAAAGGTGACTGCTGAAATTCTGAAAGAGAAAGTAATTAATTTATGGAAGTTGGATGTTCTTAACCCCCTAAAGCGTGGTATCAACTTGAATAATTAGGCTTTTCCTATCAAAGGCGATTTAATTCTGACTCTCGATACATTTTTTAAAACCCTGGGCCTCAAATCTTTGAAAGACATAATAATTACACAGTTATCTTTGTTTATAACTGTAAGTGGCATCATATATTAATTACGGTCCAGAGAGGCAGAAGTAGAGACACGCATACAATATACAGAAAGGGTCGGAAGAGAAATGAAATTTATGCGTTGATGTCGTGGTTTCATGTACATGAAATTGTCATACATTTCTCCTTTTTTTTTGTATTTCCAATCATAATACTGCAGCGCTTTAACAACAGACCGCAAAGTTTAAATTATGTTGACAAGAAAACAGGTATATATATATATATATAAATTTGATTCTATTTGATCTGTGGATTGGCAGTAATACGATATAAAAATGCATTAAATGCCGATTGATTTTGTTCCCAATCCAAATTTTCGGGGGTCTCCTCCTTTATCAGGGATGAAAGACAATAGTGCTATGAATCTTCACAGTGATATATATATATATATATATATATATATATATATATATATATATATATATATATTGTTGGTCAGTTGCAAAAAAAAAGACAACGCAAAGCAAGAATTCATTAATTTGAAAAGATACGCAGTTCCCGATGCTATAAGGGATAAGAACTGGCTGTCTGGCGAATCGAAGCTCGATACTCTAGCAGGGGCGGATCCATGCACCGACAGAGGGTATTACCAGTGGCGTATCTAGGGAAAACGGCGCCCGGGGCAAGCGCTAAAATTGCGCCCCTAATTTCTGAAAAAGTGTTCAACCCCAACCCCATCACGGTAGAGTCTTTTAAAAAGTCCACATGATATCCTTTTTCAAGCACTTAAAAGGGGTCTTTTGAGGTTGATTTAAATGCAATAAATTTTGATAAATTTTGGCGAGCGAGCGCAGCGAGCGAGCCGAAAATTTTTGTATTTCAGCTTACAAAACATGGAATTCTTGTCATTTTTTGGTTATTAAATCTTACAATTCTAATTAAGATATATTGACGGCCTTGTAGATAACGACTTATACCAACAAACTGAGGACTTGAAAAAATACTCTAAATTAGTACGAGCGAGTGAGCCGAAATTTGTATATTTCTGTATAGGAAACATTGCACTTATCTCATAGTTCGTTGTACTTGTAAATCATACAATGCTGGCACACTGTTATATGGTGGCTTGCCCTGTATATAAAATAACAGATCATGCGACAATTGAATCCAAAAGTTTGCTAAAACTTACAAATCAGTATGAGCATTTTCTGAACATGTTCGAATATAGGAAGTACGGGATTCTCTTCAATATATGGTTGATAATTCAAGCAATTATTAACATTATGATATGATGGCTGGTCCGGCTGGATTTATGAATGGTGATATATACTGAAAAACTGAAATAAAAACATCACAAAGCATAAGAGTTAGTGCAAGCGAGCGCGGCGAGTGAGCTCCTTTTATTTTTCACTTAGGTTGGCAAATAGTTATATCGTATATAATTCTCAATAATGATATGGTGGCTAACTATTGATAAAAGGCATATGTAAGTTGGGGAGAGGCATATATAAGTTATAGAGAGTCAAAATTCTTGTATTATTGCAAAGGAAACGCTGGAGTTTTCTTCAGTACATGTATTTGGTTGTGAATCACGTTTTTCCTAGATACGCCAGTGCTAAAACTGCGCCCTTATATAGATAGACCTTCTTCTTTTTTTTAAGTTTTTGGCGTCCCCAAGGAGTGGCGCCCGGGACACGTGCCCCCCCCCCCCCCTAGATACGCCACTGGGTATTACTGAATATTTCCTAACTCCTTGTGCCTTTTGACTAAATGTTACTTTTCAGACTTCACCTGGCAAATCAGATCGCAGACGTCAAGGACAAATACATTCATGGTACAGTGAAGTGACTCTTGATGTACGGCTTACATATTATCATCAGTGGAATGATTTTCTTTCAATTAATATGCGGAGAATGCACAATGTCATAACTTCACATAGTCTATTCCCCTTGCATCGACCAGTAATCCTAGGGCTGCTGCATGTGCATGAAGTAATAGCTGCTTTTGAAACTTCCTGCTATAGCTACGAGAGGTAGATATTGTTTCTATTTGAAATAAGACTTGACAACAAGGTCTAGGTTAATTTACTAGTTCCCCTTCAAGGTGGCTTCAAGTGCAAACAAAGTAAAGTCGCAGAGATTAGGGAAAGCTCATCGAAATTGAACTGAACATTTCCCGTGCTACCAACAATGTGCAATAATAATGTTCACAACCGAATACGCACTTTTATCCGAGGTGATAATGTCATCTACATAGTTGATTTGTACACAAAAAGTCACAAATATAATTTTTTGATTGTTTATTTTGAAAGGAAGTTAAACCTTTTCTCCTACTAAAATGATTGATAACTACACTACATCATCAGATAGACGACATCCCGGGTCACCACGAGTAATTGAAAAAAAAATATATTATCAATGACCACAAGCACTTTGAAATGTTAAAGGGATGGTATAGTTTTGGCTGAAATGGGGGATTCAGATGTTAACTTTTTGTTTGCGAGAAAACTTTTTGAAACCACTAATGAAATATCATAAAGCATACAATTCTAAAAGGAATTCAAAGTTTATTTGATTTAAATCGGTTTTGAAATGGCTGAGATATTACAAAACAACAAAGTAAAACAATTTCAAAACTATTTTTCATCAAATAAACTTTAAACTCCTCTCAGAATTGTATGCTCTTTCATGTTTCGTAAGTGGTTTCTAATTATCTCACAAAATCTCAACAAGATCTCGACAAGAATTATACCAACCCTTTAACACACAAATTATGCACATGCACATACACACATACGCGCGCACACACAGACACATACAGACACTGCGTGGTGTGTAGAGATCTTGATTCACAGCAAAACCATATTTTTTACCGCTAGAATTCGGAGATTTCGACTTAAGACACAGGTATGAATGTATCGATCTCCGGAATCGTAATCACAATGTCGTCTATTCGGTGAGTCAAGCCGACAGGAACAGCATTCAAGTTGCAGCATTCAAGTAACATCAATCAATCAATCAATCAATCAATCAATCAATCAATCAATCAATCAATCAATCACTTCGTAGTTAAGGATCATTGCAATGAAAAGAAAATGAAAAGAAAGTTGCAAATAACGAAAAAAAAAGTAGCCGTATATAATCACACAGGAAGGTTAAAATTTGCACAAAGCCGGCTCAAAAACGCTGATGCATCATATGTATGTGTGTGTGTATGTGTGTGTGTGTGTGAATATGAGACAGGGGATAGCTGGTTGCCATAGCAACGAAGATGGTCATGGTCATGGTCATGGTTTGTTCTCGTCGCGTCAAAGCTGTAAGGTCATGAAGGTAAAAGCTTCAAATTTTGGACAGTTGTATACATGACTTTGAGTTGATCACACATAAAAGCAGCGATACGAATTCTGCTTACGTGGTATAACTTGAATAACAATGTTTTTCTTCTTTTGTTGTTTTTTTTTACAATATTTTGCCGAAATCTCTGCATGTCGGGAAGCAAGAATAATTGACAAAATTAGGTTAGCGAAAGTGATGAAGAATTTATCGACATGTCGCTGTGCCGTAATGAGAGGGTTGTGTCGCGCTTTCCCTTTAATAAAGATAAGAACTTTGGCGAAACACTCATTATCCATATCTAGCACATGTAGCATCCATCTAAAAATTAGATCCTACCATGCATAACAGTAAAGATGATACATAGCCCCCATGACTCATATAATATGATCCCAGATACAAGTGCATGAGTTGGTCTAATCAAGGCCTCCATACATAACCTTTTCGTTCTCATAATTATTATGCGTCATCATTATTGCCGTCAATACAAACAGTGTTTGTAAGTGCAGGTTATCCAGATTTCTAGGGTGTATAATGTTCAAAGGAATAATACATAAATATGTGTATGTGGAAGACAAGAGATTTTTTTGTTAAAACCGGATGCCTGCACGAGTTTGAAATAAGATAAGTTAAAAGATTACCTTATAATAAATGGATTATCATCTATGGTCTGTTAAATGAGATAGATGACCGACTGTGACTCCAGTCTGCCAGTATATAACTGACAACGAGAATCACTGAAATACAAAAAAAAAAATATATATATATATAACCATATATATATATATATATATATATATATATATATCGCATCTCTTTCTGCTAGCAAATATATTCTCTTTCCTCATTCACATCAACAAACCAACCCACGCATACACACACACACACACACGGAAAAAATACACGAAAACTGCTTTTGACGAGAAAATCATAAAACCAAAGACGACCTTTGCCATTGTTTGCCGTTGCTGTAGGTGATACCTTGAATTATTCCTAGACGTAGCTATGAATAATTAAATTTATTTAAGCTATGCAGTCATTTTAATGTCATTAATCGATGCAAAAGTACAAATATAAAACAGTCATGCAAAAAAAAGGCACGGAACAAACAAAAACCTCTTCACTGACAGTGTGGAGTGAGCTGTTCAAATTAAAGATGCCGCAGTGTCATTACTGCCCTTTTGTTCGGCGCACGCGCTCCTGAACACGCAGTTGAGAAGAGGTGCTCTGGTGCGTTTGGTTACGTCAAATAATTGTATTTTTGACGATTGACTGGTAGAATGAACGAAACAAGTAGAACAGTGTAGAAGACAGTCAAGTGTCTCTGTGCTACACTCGGCAGGGAAGAGAGCTAGTTGTTGTGCATTCTCACCGGTTAGCCAGGATATTAGACTGAAGCACCCAGCAGATGTACAACCACGTACTGAGGCGTTCAAAATACAAATGGCGCGAAATCACAGAACGATGAAATGACACGTGAAGAGCGCCACCTTTGCCGAGAGAAACAATGAAAACAAAGAATGCACAGAAACGTAGATTTCCCTTAGATGCCATGGTAGCAAACGGATCCGTAGCGAACATAATCCCCAATTAGAATTTTTGTGCGACTCAATTAAGGTGAAGCAGCTATAATACTCCTCGCACACTATGTCATGACGTGTCCGCCAGCAATAAATTCCATGTTCTCTCAGGTTTTACAGATCAGCTTCAGTGTATGCTAAAAACCATCTGGTCTGGCGAATCTAATTGCGGTAACATGGCGGGCACTGGATCGTGGGCCACTGTATGCGGTTTTTCGAATAACGTCATAGAAACCTGTATGCATGCCATTGAATAATCACTGAAGTTTTTTTTTTTTTTTTTTTTTTTTTTTTGCTACTCTGGAAGAGTGGTAATTTGTGAAATACGTTATCACTAATTAAAAATAGTTGTGTAAATTTATTTATTTATTTTATTTATTTATCTATTTCTAATCTTTTGTCAGGGTAGCCCATTCACCAATAAATAGTGGTCTTCCATGGAGCCCTGAATAATATTGATGAACATATGTACATTAAATAGCAAAACGTATATACAGAAGATGACATATGCAGTGTAGATACATACCAGCATACTGTACATTGCAAAGTAACATAAAAAAAGTACATGCCACAGCAAGAGTTCACCAGAATGCCGAAATAACAATTAAAACGCTATTATACAGGAATGATAAGCTAACCCAGAATAAATTTCATGTGTTACTTACAACAAGTAACAACTTTGCTTAAACAATCTCTTAAATGAATATATGGAAGAAGCTGATCTAATTGAATAATCCAGCCTGTCCCATTCAAGTAGAGAAGATACGATTGGGCTGCACTTGTGACAATCAGAGCGAAATCTTGGCACACGTAGACTTCCACTGTCTATTAGCCTTGTATAATGTTCATGTACATCACTAGGCTTAACTAAGTGCACCTGAAGGTAAGAAGGTGCTAAGTTATGGACGCATTTATATATCATCATAACGCGACTGAACTCAAAACGTTTGTCTAGTGTCATCCATTTAAGACTTTTGAATAAATCAGCCGACGGTGTGTCATATGTTTTGTCCAAAATTATTCGTGCTGCCCTCTTTTGAATTTTTTTCTAGCTTAGTTGTATGGGATTGAAATCTGTTTGACTAAACAACAGAACAGTAATCAAATTGCGGTAACACTAGACTATTATAAAGTAATTTTAGGGATTGTTGGGACAAAAAGGCCTTCGCTCTCTTTATCATGCAGACACTTTTCTGGGTACGTTTACAAACATTTTCGATTTGTTTAGACAATTTCAGTTCTTCATCTGTTAAAACACCTAAACATTTGGTGAACTGAACTCTTTTAATCAGACTACCATCTAATGAAATACTGAAATTTTCAATTTTCCCGAGATTAGCACTGGAGCCGATAATCATGACAGAAGTTTTGTCAGTGTTAAGGACGAGACGATTTTCCTTAATCCACCCCATTACTTTGTTTAGTTCATCAGTTATCTTTTCTTCTAAAACTGCTGCGTCATAAGCACTGACAGTGAGGGTCGTATCGTCAGCGTACATATCTATAACACCTTCTGAAGTACACTCGGGTAGACTGTTGACATAAATTGAAAATAAAAGGGGACCAAGAATATACCCTTGAGGAACACCTAATTCAATAGTTGAAGGGTGGGACTTGGCTCCTTTGAATTGCGTCACTTGCTGTCTGTCACTTAAATAGGATTTGAACCAATCTACAGTCGTCTTGCTACACCCTATACACTTTAATTTATGTAAAAGTAGGTCATGATCTACAGTGTCAAATGCCTTCCGAAGATCTATGAAGGCAACTCCAGAAATTTGATTATTATCTATATTCAAAGACCACTGATTCACAAGTTTTGCAAGAGCAGTTGATGTGGAATGAAATGGTCTAAAACCAGATTGATTAGGATGTAGTAAATCATTCGCATTCATGAATTCGCTCAGTTGTTGATGTACGGCCCTTTCGATAATTTTACTCACGGTTGGTAAAATTGAGATGGGGCGGTAGTTATTCAACGAAGAAATATCTCCTGCTTTAAATATTGGTACTACCCGAGCCTTTTTCCATTCACGTAGAACAACTCCCGTAGACAGGGATTTGTTAGTAATATCGCAAAGAGATTCTGCAATAAAATTCTTTGTCATCTTTAAAAGTTTGCAGCTGATGTGATCTTCTCCGGTTGCTTTATCTGTGCCAATCAACTTCCTGTGAGCGATATGCGTTTAAACGGATTCATTGATCATTAATAATATAATGTGATATTTTGAGTCATGATAGTGGTTGTGTTGCTGAGCCTAAATGTATGAATGACGTGAATGAGAGGGTACAGCATATTGGATATGTTTTGCAGCTGTAAAGTGTGTGACAAGGCATGCGTTGGTTAATTCTGGTCACGTTATTCATACAGATTGTTATTATACGGCATTACACAGGCCGTCGTCTGGTATCAATTTAAAGTAGGAAATTAAATGATTATGAATAACCGTGAAAGTCCCTACAGAATAAGAATATAAATGCAAATTCAGTAGCAAAAGGATTTGCTCTCATACTTGATTTTCCAGGCGTATTTTCCACTATCAATTTTTTGTTAAAATTCAACCTGGAATTATCAAAGTTCAAAGATGAAATGAAATGAAGTTATGTCCTTCCCTTGCCTCTTTTAAATGTATAGATATAAAATATATTTGTTGAATAATTATAATTGAAATTTCTGCAAAAATTTAATCTTAAAACGTTTATATGATGTCTGCAATGTGTATTTTTTAAACATATTTTTCACTCGTAGTTTGCCTGTTTTTATTTTTTTTTTGTTTTTTAATCGTCTTTCTTTCCCTTTTCCCTTTTAAGCGTATCTTATAATGTACATAAAATCTCAAGTTGGAGTCCAGCCGTAGAAAGGCCAATGGCCTCTGCTGGCTCCTCCATTTTCTCTCTTAGAATTTCCTTTTTCTTTTTCTAAATCTTTTTTCTCTCTCTCTCCATTGTGCTGGTTTTTCTTGTACATGTATACTGTTACCGAATGTAATGTTATTATCTTCACCTTTTTCTTTGTCACATGTATTTTAATGAGAATTGGAAATAAAGGAAATGAAAATGAAAATGAAAAGTCCAAACTTATTTCGTTTTTTCCACAATAACATAATACACTTTTCAATTTCTTATCGCAAAAACCGACGAAAGATTAGATGCAGAATGACTGATCTAAATAAAATACGTGAAGAAATTTGAAGGAATAGAAGTATCAAAATAGAGGAAGAAAAAATAAGATATAGTTTGCTACCGTAGCGTATACGTGATCACATCAGACAATGCGTCTTCTATAAGGTAGCTTCCTCCTTAATACCCATTTACTCCATATGTACCATCTGATCACTCATTTATTTCTCTCTCTAGTTAAACTATTTTTTTTTCTGTTCATTCTGTTCATCAGGAGGTAACTTGATAGGACAGGCTGATATTAGGAAAACCAAGATCCCATTCATTCAAGGCATTGGCAGCCAGATACTCAGCTATCTAGAGTAGATATGGAACGTGTGTTACAATTCTGCCTTGCTCATCGCTCTGTCCTTTTATGACGTATTCATCAAACAATAGTCTTTACAGTGGAAAAATAGTACTCGCCAACCCCGGCATGACTTTGTGTGTGTGTGTATATGTGTGTGTGTGTGTGGTTGTTGTTTGTCGTTTTCATTGTCTTTCAGTAAGTGGAAAATTTTCGCTTTTCTGGTGGCGCTCGCTGACGATTCACTTCGATTTCAACCTTGTATAGGCTTAGGTTTGTGGTTTGTTTCATTCAAAAGGCCGGAAAGTGAAATCATGCTGAAGAAGAAGAAAAAAAAAACCCGCTCCTACCTCTGATTTTAGAATTGAGCGTCTCTTTATTTCAATCCCATTTCGCCAAATTAAATCGATTTCCGATATGACCGTCAAAACGTGTAGCGCGTATATAGAGGTATTGAAACAGAGAGTTCTAGGCCGAAATATCGATTGAATTTCGAATTAATTTGGTTAAGTGAAAAGATCATTTTCATGATTACTTTTAATGCAGATTAAGTAGGGGAAATACTCCGCAAACATGATATGTATGTCACATGCACGTAGTTATGTCTGTATGTGCATGATGCATGTGCGTGTATCTGAAGCTGTTAGTGGCAATAAAGGGCAGTTATATAACAGGCAGTATTTCACCCATTTTCGTGGTGTTAAAAAAACAAAAAATACTTAGTACATACTTTACTAAAGTCTATATCATCATTATCATGTACAGTTTACACATAACTCGTCATTACTTGATACGTAAGTCACTTAACTGATCACGATGATCAGGCGCCTTTTCTTATCAGTTATAAAACCTATTGCTCTGGGATCCAAAATCTAGGAACAAGCTCACTTTTCAAAGGACTTTCATCATCTGATTTAAAATCCGAATTAAAATGCAAAAAATAAACTCCACCATTTGGTATGTTTTTGTTTTTGTTTTTGTTTTTCGTTTTTGTTTGTTTGTTTGTTTTTGGTTTGTTTGTCTGTTTGTGTTTTTTTTTTAGGGGGGTGCGGTCTCCTCCCTTTTAAGTAAGAAGAACGATATACGGTATATCATTCTTCATTAGCGACGAAGAGGATAGGTCGCGATGGGTTTTGTTCATACTCATGAATCAAGCACAGTTTCCACACATTGTGTACATGTGTGTGTATGTGTATGTGTGTGTGTGTATGTGTGTGTGTGTGTGTGTGTGTGTGTTAGTGTGTGTGTGTGTGTGTGTGTGTGTGTGTGTGTGTGTGCATGTGTTTGTGATGAATTTTGTTTTTCGTTGATCAATTATTGTTGATTGTATATTGTGTACATGCATTCAAGATGAATGTTTTGTCATGTGAAATTATAGATATCAAATGAAGATTATTTTAAAAAAAAAGTTTGTGTCTTCTGTTCTGATATTCTACGTAGGCATTTTAGGAGCAAATACATTCAACGGTAGAACGGAACTCTCAAGGAAGTTGATTTTGCTCCCAGAGTACAACTCGGTAATTACTTGTCACGGCTCAAAGCACAAACCAAATTCACTCGGCTGACCACCCTTTAGACACGATAGCCAATGAGGCGCTCAAAAGCCGTGACAAGTACACAAGATAATAGCAGACAGGACGAAAATGTATAACACGTACCGTGGATCGACTGTTATTCATTATGAAAATAACATAGAAGAAGACTCAACCAAAGGCTGAAACTAGCTTTCGCCATGCGAGCGAACATCTTTCGCGGAAATGGGAAATAATATAAGTATCTTGGTAGGGAAGATGTGGGATACCACTGCAAAAAATTGTTCGCCATTATCTTCAGATCTTTGCTGAGCAAATTACATATCATTACCTTTGGTTTCCTATGAACGCCTGGGAAGCTTGGGATATCTTAAAGGAAAGATGAAGAAAATAGGCGGGTAAAAAAACAATGATATTGGCAGTCTCTGGGCATTGAGAGGATTGCCCAGGGTATATGTTATAAATGTTCTGCTCGAGGCTTGTCCATCATTATAACATGACGAAATCTGAAAATCAAGATTGTTTAATGCTCGTCATCATTTCCATCCCTTTTTGAATATCATTCTTTCCGATACAAGTTTTCCACTTGCACTTTCTATAAAAGTTATTGTTGTCCTTTTGAGTGTGCGTATAGTTGGTTCGTGCAGCTCGGGCCACAGATGAATAGATCGTGTGTGAGTACGTGGTAAATCCATCGTGTGTCTAGCCCATGAAGAGAAAAATAGAAAAGAGGTGCAAACAGAGAAAAGGAATAGATCTCTTGCCCTCTCTCCCTCTCTCTCTGTCCCTTTCTATCTATCTATCTATCTATCTATCTATCTATCTATCCATCTATCTATCTATCTATCTATCTATCTATCTATATCTATCTATCTATCTATCTATATCTATCTATCTATCTATATCTATATCTATCTATCTATCTATCTATATCTATCTAGCTATCTATCTATCTATCTATCTATCTATCTATCTATCTATCTATCTATCTATCTATCTGTCTCTATCTATCTATATGTCTGGCTTACCCACTTCATTGTCTGTTTTCAACATCATGTCTGGTTTGTTTTTCGAGGGTTTTTTTTTTGGGGGGGGAGGGGGCAGGTTTTTTTTTTTATTTCGTCTTACCGATGTTCCTCCGTCCATCATTCTTGGGGAGATGATGCTTCCCTGACAACCCTGTCATGGCAACCGCTCGGGTCGAGACTCCACTCCTCAGATTTTGATGGCACTTAAATCAAACGGTTTCATGTTTGTTCACTTTCTGTTTCTTTTCATCAGGGATGGGAACAGACAGAATGCACAGAGCGAATATCTCCCATCCATCATTGACCAGGTATCTTCTTTTTTTATATATAATTCCCCTCGGGGTCGATTTCTTCCTCTCTGTCTCTCTTCTGCCTTTCTCTTTAAAGTGCTGTCTCATTTTGTCATGCTTATGTGGATTAGGTTTTACAGACGGTGCTGGAAGGAAATGAAACATGGGAGGAAGACACGTCGTTGTTATAAAACTTGTGTGTTTAATTTCTCTTTGTATTCAACTATAAGCAGACCTGGGGATAGAGCAGCATGCAGCTTTGGAGTAAAAAAAGAATAATTCTTCTTTGATGTTTATGACCACAACTTGTGTTGGTGCTCTTAATGAGAGCTGCATACTTATTGTACAGTGCATAGAGACTCCTTAATGTAATCTGAGTTCTATGAAAGAGTGTATTATCGTCATTACAATTATCATGACTACTACTACTACTACTTCTTCTACTACTACTACTACTACTGCTACTACTACTATAACTACTACTATCATTCTTATTGTCATTATTATCAGTATATTATTAGTATATAAGGCACACACATTCACTCATAACGAAATATAATGAGCATAAGACAAGACCTTTACATGTATTCTGTATTTTGAATAGACATCATCAAAATTCTGTGATCAAGATGTAGAAGTATTAAATGCACGAGAGCTCATTCCTGCTTCACAATACTACCCTCCGCGGCAATACGCATGCGCAAGTTTGTGATGCTGTCGCAAATAACAGCCGACCACGTACCTGCGTGAATGGCACGTATTCGTGAATTTGACGGACTCTTTGATGCGTTCGTCCGTGAGTTGTTGACCATTAAAGCATTGTACTCAAAAAGAATCAAACTAGGATGTACGAATGATACAGCCACCAGCGCAGACAGTTGAATAGCATACACTCAGCAAGAATTGCATTAGTAGTATCAGCTATTTCTTTAACCCTTTTTGTGCCAGGGACCATGGACAGTGTGGACAATTACCGTTATGGGGTTTTCTGTGCAGATCGGCAGTCAAAGAACACAAATGATATAAGGTAGAGAAAAATGTTCCTCGGAACACAAAAAGGCAGTAATAATGGACAATGTTTTACATATGTTTAATCAGGCGATTCCAGGTTCGAACCGACTTCCTTGTCAGAGTGCATGCCCTTTGATTATCTCTCAGTAGGCCTTGTAGTGTGGTTGGTTTTCACGTTGACAAGAATTCTCCATTCTGCTCTGTTTACACGTGTGACGCGATAAGAAGATTAGTTGTGATATGAAGTTGCCCCTTTCTTTTAGTATAAATAGCTTTATATTACCAAACAAAATTTGGCGATTGATGATATACTGTGGTTTTCTGATTTGTAAACATAATGAGTGTAGTACTTGATGATAATTCCCGGAAGAGTTCACTTTGTCTTTAAAAGTGAGACCAATTGATGGTGTAAGTGCGAGGGAGTAAGAGAGAGTGTGTGTTCTATAGGAAGAGAGTGACAGAGAGGGAGAGAAAGAGAGGGGTAAGAAAGATAAAGCTAGAGAGATATGGGGGGGTGGAAGAACGAGAGGAAGAGGTAGAATCTATGAAAAAAGAAATCGCCGTGCACTTTTGCGTCTTCAAACCGCGCACTCGCCCCCTACAGTTGGCACTCAGGCACGAGTTGAAAGCAGCATTCATCATCCAGTCAGCGAGGCTCCTTAAAACGTCCGTAAAAGTTTTACCAAATCCGCAGCCATTCCGCTGACCAGCTATGACGTCAGGGTACTTAACACGTCACGCGTTACTCCATAACTGTCCGATGGGGGATTTGTTTGCTTTCCCTGAGAAAACAAACTCAAAGCCAACAACGGAGAAAGAGAAAGAAAAGAATGATACCCCTGGGGCCAATATTTCCAGAAATTTTATTTTCATCAAGGAGGTGAACAACATGAACTCAATCGTAGTGAACGATATTTCTTCCGGTTTTTATTTCAACATGTTTCCGTTTGTTTTATTGCTATTGTTGTTGCCGTTGTTGTTGTCGTTGTTATTGTTGTTGCTGAAAAGAAAATAGATAAATTGACAATGAGTTGTGATTAATCTTGGTAATTAGTATCCTGTGATTTCAGGTTTTACATTCGAAAGCAAAGCACTTATTTGATGATATTCCCAATTACCTTGAGTGGTTTCTTAAAATACCATGTAGTTTCCCTTTTGCACTAACTTTCCTGTTTGAATTGTCTCCAAGGGGTGTATATTATGAGAACTAACCCTTCAGACGGATATTAATAATTCCCAGGAAAATCATGGTTTATGGAAGTGCCTACTTTGTATCTAGTGGTATATAATAGAGATAATGATCTGCTCTTGTTATATTAATCTATTTAGTCTATTTTTATGTGATGCGGTAGGGCTGTTCTTTTCATCATGTAGAGAGCATTTGTAAATTTGTCAGATGAACATCTGTATTTTGAGATCAGATGGGAATTTATGAATTTAAAACTTCATAATCATTTCCGTGACATGATTTCGTGTTTTTAATGGAATAAACTTTTCCCAGCCAGCTAGCAGAGGTATGAAAGCAATATGTGCAAAAGGAAGAAGTTAAACCCATAGGCCCGAATTCACGAAGGTGGTACAAATGAAACCATGGTTTAAACCATGGACAAAAACCATGGAGCGCCTAGTGTCGCATGGAATATTTCGTCACGAAATCAGTCATTTCGTCGATGAAATGACTATTTTGTATCGAAATGACAACATTTTGTAACTAAATGAACATTTCGTCCACGAAATGATAATTTCAATAACGAAACGGTCATTTTGTCGACGAAATGACCAATTTCGTAACGAAATACTCCGTGCGACACTTGGCGCTCCATGGTTTTTGTCCATGGTTTAAACCATGGTTTCATTTGTACCACCTTCGTGAATTCGGGCCATAAAGGATAAGTCCTTGATATATCCTATAATTGCAGCTTTCTGATAATATAACTATAACGTATATCATTTGCTATATTCTTTAGGTATTTGTGGCCCCACCCGAAATTTTTAATCCTCGTTTTATTTTGCTTCTTCTTCTTTAGACTGGGGTATCAAAGTTTCTAATGGATTAATGTGTAAAATTAGAAAATATCGCAACTTTTAAGAATTCAGTTTGTTTCCTGTTCATTTTTAGTGTGTTCCGTAATTACATTTCTCGTTAATCCACACTGTAAAAACATCGGTGTTAGATTTAACACCATGGGTGTTAAATCTAACACCGATCAAACTTCAATAGAGGACCACACCCACAGGTGTTGAAAATGCACTGTGATGGTGTTGAAAAGTGTTCACCTGACACTTCGTGGTGTTGATTTGACGCTGTACCTGGTGTTATTTTGACACTGTACTGGTGTTAATTCAAAAATGACACCACATGGTGTTGATTTGATATTTGTTGGTGTTAATATCAATGGTTTAACACCCGTCCAGCTTCAATAAGATACCACACCAGCTGGTGTTACTGTGGTGTAAATTTATTTTCACATTTTTTCAAAAATCTAGTATTTTAATGTAAAATTCTTGATCGTCTTGTTTAAATTAAAAATCAACAAGAAGTGCAGTTACTAAGAAACTCTTCAAAAAACAGTTTTATACTTGGAAATGACACCCGGAGGTGTTAATTTAACACCATAAATGAGCACCGAAAATTTAAACCAGCTCGGTGTTCACTATTTAACACCGGACTTTTTGCAGTGCAGTGTAAGAAGAAGCATGACGGTATTGTGACATCTTTTAACTCTCCATGCAAGAACTGCCGTATATTTTGTGACTGCTACTGAGTGTCACAAAGTTCATCTTCATGGACTTATTCATAATAAAGAAGACGCACGCAGAACAAGAGGTGACAGATACAACTATTCAGCAATTTACAATTTCCTGCATAGACTGGAAATTTTTCCAAATATTCCACCTAAAGTGAGTGCCAAATAGTTGAATTTACATGCCCCAAAAAAGCAAATTGCGAGGGGGTACTCCCCCTCGCACACCCTCCTCCGCTCTTTCCCCACCATAGACATATTATCAGTACACAGCGGGGCAAGAGGTGACAGACTCCACGATTTGCATGATTTAACTATTCACATTTTCCCTGAATATTTGGTTTTTTATGTCCCACTGACAGTGTGCACCAGGTAGCTGAATTTCAACTCTACAAATGTAAAAGCACCTCCCCCCACAAAAAAACAAAAACAAAAACAAAAACCCAACTCGGTCTACCTACATAGACTTAGTACACAGTGAAGATGCATGCCCACGCTGTAACAAGAGGTAATATTACAACATATAACAAATATTCATTTCTCCAAGTATGCCGTCAAAATGAACACCAGATTGTTGGATTTCAATTCCAGAAATTCATCCCCTATACACCCCCCCCCCCCCCTGAAAAAAAAAAATGCGTACGGCCGTGACAGTAATACCTTGACATTTTCGAACGTTGCAGCTAATTCATAGAGAAATATAAAACCATTGGTTGGTATTTAGTAAATCGAGCTCTGTAATTACACTGCTTGAACGCTTGATATTACTGCGAGTTTTTAAACAACATGGCGTTTTCTCGCGCGATAAGCTATTGCTTCTACTAAATTCTTCAGCTATATCCTCCAATAAGGATACAAATAATTGATATGGGGCGAACGGAAATGTGGCATATTCCAAGAGCCTCTGGTTACACAATATCATATACTTGCATATGAGCATCATCGAACTGGACAGCGAATTATCGGTCAGATTTATCGTAGCTTTAAAAAGCTCGAAAAGGCGAAGTGGCGTAAACAAATCCTTGACCATATCTCTCGTCCTTGCCGCCTTCTGACAGTTCCAATTAAAGAATCAAAAACCTTTTTATCTATTCATCCTAGCTATATACAAAACTGGACAACCTGCTCCACGGACCTATAAATCGCATATTATCTTGATTCGCGCGGGCAGTTCATTTTCTCTTTCAGATGCTCTTTCAGAGCACACGACGAGATAAAGGGCAAACATTACTGTATCGATCAGTAACAAGTATAACACAATGATGTCAATATTCACGCATCTACAAGCCTTAAAAGTATCGCGGGAACGATAATTTCAGATATGAAGAGAAGGTCATATGAGATTTCATCCCATTTTCCCCGCCTACTCGCAATTTTGATTCGTTTTTACTTTCTGTTCATCATATGGCGTCGAATTACTCCACAGTCAACAGTAGTCGACACTTTAAAAATCAAGATTGTCTTGGGTCAAGGATATAAATACAGTAATCGTGAAGCCGCGCCCGTTGTTCGAGACATTTTTTGCTCGATATACATTTGCCACTTTCATAAGGCTCGGTCATAAATGCCTTTACGAACTGCTACGAACGCCGTACGAACGATTTTTAGACAATTTCGTAACATCTTCTTAAGAAGGCCGTATGAAACCAGCGTTTGTAGACCGTTCGTAGACCGTTCGTAAGTTCGTAGCCTAGTCGATGGTCTTGTCCAAGATTTTATTTTAACTTCGTAAGAAACCCTCTCTTCGTAAGGCGGGAGTAGGAACGACGTACGAACATTGTAAGAACTACGCAAGATTTTGTAGGATCGAGAGACAATTCTAGAAGCCTTAAATTCTTACGATGATTGTAAGAACGTCTTAAGTTGTTCATAGAGGGCTCTTACGTCTTTCGTAAGATGGCCGTAAGTCTAACGAAAGAAAAGCTACGGTCACAAAGCTCTGTACGAACGATGCGAATGTTTCTGTTCTTACGAATTTTGGAATTCGTAGAGATTCGTAGATCGGACACAGATTCTTACGGCCTTCTTACGAATTTCGTGCGAACTCTTATTAATTCGCAAGAACAACTTAAGACCTTTTAGAGAAACGAAAGGATTTTCAGTTATACAATGGCCGCAGAATTCGTAAGTTATTCGTAAGAATGCCTTGAGTTATTCTTTCCTCAGACCTACGGGCATCTTACGATTTCTTTTTGTCGTAAATTGGTCGTACCTGCAACTCACGGTACTCTTAAGTCATTCGTAAGAAGATTTCACGATTTTTTGTATATTTTAAGGCTTCTAGAATTGTCTCTCGATCCTAAAAAATCTTGCGTAGTTCTTACAATGTTCATACGACGTTCTTACGAAGAGAGGGTTTCGTACAAAGTTAAAAAAATCTTGGACAAGACCATCGACCAGGCTACGAGCTTACAAATGGTCTACGAACGCTGGTTTCGTACGGCCTTCTTAAGAAGATCTTACGAAATCGTTTAAAAATCGTTTGTACGGCGTTCGTAGCAGTTCGTAAAGGCATTTTTGACCGAGCCTTAACTCAAGGCATTCTTACGAAAAACGTACGAATTCTACGGCCATTGTATAACTGAAAATCATTTTGTTTCTCTAAGAGGTCTTTAGTTATTCTTGCGAATTAAACAGCGTTCATACGAAATTTGTAAGAAGGCCGTAAGAATCTGTGCCCCATCTCTACGAATCTCTACGAACTCCAGAATTCGTACGAACAGTTACATTCGTACGAACGCATCGTTCGTACGAAGCTTTGTGACCGTAGCTTTAGCCTCTGCATAAGACAATGAATTCTGTTGAGGCAAATGACAGCACTGGACCTTTTCCATATGCAATGCATATGAGACATCGGAAACAATTTTTTCATTTATACATTTTTTTTTTTTCGTTACGGTATAAATAAAGTTTTTTCAAAGGTTTTGTGGTTTTAATCCTAGAAGATTACGTGATGATTACGTGATTTATATTGGGCATTTCATTTTCCTCTGTTGTTCTACTTGTCTGCCCAGCAGGCGCGCACTATAGAGGTTCCTGTTTGGTTATTATTTAAAAGTAGAAATTTTCCATTTCATCTTGTCCTCAATCTCATACCTCTTTTGTCTTTGGGTGTGTGTTTGTTTATTTGCTTTATCTTTAATGCCCAACTTCGTCTAGAGATAGCATCGCTCACGAAAAGGCATGTGTTAAGTCTATGCTCAAAGTAATAGCATGTTTTAATAGCGTGTGATTCCTATCTGTTTAAGCGGTCTTTCACTTGTCATAATCAGGGTAGGAAAAAGAGCCCGATCCTCTGGTTGACGCATGTCGTGCACCACAGTTTGAATGATGTAATATTGTTTACCATGTCAATTTCTGGCCGTGGCCCCACAATGCAATTCACCAAGATTCCTCTTATAATAGAGCTTGCTCCCTACCTGGACTATAAGAGAGATAAGGCGTATAGATGACGGGCATTGCAAATGGACACGCATACAAAACAAACGCACAAAGATTAAAGGGGATGGGTAGTAACCGATCAGTGGGAATCAGTGGGAATGCTTGGGGATGATTGTTCCAGTCCTTGTGGGATTCATTTAAGAGTACATCATACATCTATTGTTGTGTGAAAATTATTTGCTTCAGAATGGTCTCATATTCAAGTAAAGTGCAGTTTAATGCTTCCAGGTTAGCATGTCTGTACAGTGACGGGGCATTAAACTGCACATTAATTGAATATGAGACCGTTCTGAAGCAAATAATTTTCACACAACAATAGATATAAATCATAATGTACTCTTAAATGAATCCCACAAGAATTGGAACAATCATCCCCCAGCATTCCCACTAATTCCCACTGATCAGTTACTAGCCATCCCCTTTAAAGGAATAATATAGTGTTGGTTGAGATGAGGATTTAGGTCTTAACATTTTGTGAGATAAGTAGGAACCACTTCTATGAGATACTAAAGAAAATACTATCACAAGAGGAATTCACGGTTTATTTGATGAAAATTGTTTTTGAAATGGCTGAGATATCCAAAAACAAAGAGGTCCTAAGAAAAGTTCGGACCCATATTCTATTAGGACCACTTTGTTTGAATACTTGATTTTGGATATCTCGGCAATTTTAAACCGATATTCATCAGATAAACTTTTAAGTCCTCTTAGAATGACATGCTCTTTCATATTTCATGTGAGTGGTTTCTAATCATTTCGCAAAAAAAAAAAAAAATTAAAACCTGAGTCCCCATCTTAACCAAAACTATATCATCCCTTTAAAACCTAATTGTCTCCGAGATAAAGTAATCTTCCTCGCCTGGATATACAGCATTACCTGTTTCCCGTTAGGAACGGGTTGACTTTTTTTTAACACCACACGGACCCAACAAGTAATTATCGAAAAAAAATTATATTCCATTATCTTGATTTGCCCGTCTCTTTGGTTGTATGTCTATATGCATGTGAATGCAATAATTTATGTTTCCCTCTTTTGTTCTCAGTATGTATTTCAGCTATATAGCTGTCCCTTTTACACTTTAACACAAGGACGTGTTTCGGGCGCCATTTTTAGAACCGTTACCTTGGCAACGACATGATGTTCATGTTTCCCAGCGTTGGCAAGCAAGGTAGGGCGCCTTCTTTGCTCGGTGTGCCTTGATCCAATGCGGCCACTTACTCCTAATCCAATTAAGGTGAAATGGGAGTACTCCCCTCCCCCTTCTTCTCCCTCTTTCTCCACCTTTCTTTCTCTCTCCCTCTCTACCTATCTCTTATCTTTCATTGTCCTTTTTTTTTCTCTCTCTCTCTTCATCTTTGCATTGGGCAACAGCTCCCGATCGAGGTGGTATTGATATTCCAATCATGGCAATGCGTCTTTGACACGAAGTCCACTCTGCAGGTTGGTGTACACCCCAGTGCATCGGGACTCGGCTTCTCAGCGTGACACGGAACAAACACACACGCATTGATTTCTTGTGCACGGGGTTGTCGCTGTACGGTAATCGTATGTCATAAAGGAGAACCCATCGAAATATGATTTATAGAGGATAAAAAAAGATTACCTCCTTACCTAACCACTATTCGTGACGGATCGCCAAGGTTACCGATGAAATCTTGCTGAGTTGAGCTCTTATATTTGGCGCAATTGCACGTTCATCATAAAAGAGTCCACCAAATTTGATTTCTTGCTTTAGGTGGGGGAGGGGGGGTTGATTCTAATGATGGAAGTCGTACAAAATTTACAATTCGCAGAAATATATATATACGTTTGTTCATTCAAATAGAAGAGCGGGACCTAGAAAACCCAGATAATGGCATAAGGAGACCATCTAGAGTACACACCGCCCAATATTTTTTGACATTCCCTGACACTACAATTCCAGTCTCTCTTTATACTCCCACGCGTGAGGTATGAAGAAACAAGGACAAATAAAACTTTTGTCGGAGCCCCAACCCACGCTTTCAAACTTGAATTATAGAGACAGACAGACAGACAGACAGTCAGAGAGGGACAGACAAGCAGACAGCGGCAGGGCAGAGAGATAAAGAAAGAGCAAAACTGACAGACAGAAAATGTAATCAATCAACTTCAATACAAGTTCCTACAGACAGCTTGCAAAATAAAAGGTTAGAAAAATTTCCCTCCCGTACACTGTATGCTCTTTATCCTAATTTCGCAGAACATGAATATGAGATTGAGACACAGAAAAGTTACTTTCATTCATTGTACCCATCTATTGGTCATTATGATTATTACTTCCTGAATATTAGTATCCCACGATGTCAATGTTGAAATGATGACCATTATTTCTTCACCTTAACCACTCTTTTTTTCAAGCCAGGATTTTAATAGCAGAACTTGTTTTGGCCGGAAGCATTAAAAATGGACCCTAAAATCAGTAGGTCATTGCTACCTTATTGAGTTTGTGTTTGTGAATATACAATTTCGTTCCTTTTTTTGGGGGGGGGGGAGGAGGGGTTAAAAAGAGTACGCGTATCTAGCAAATTTGATTTTTTTTCATGCCTTTACCACGAAGTGTATAGCCATGAGCATTATGTTTTCGGGTTATCCTTCCGTCCGTCCGTCCGTCTATCCGTCAATCAATTTTTTTGGACAGCGTAACTTAATCGCTTGAAGTTGTACCTATCATCTATTTGGTGCACATGCTCAAGGTCAAAGGTCAAGGTCAAATTCTTGATATCTATCTACCCACTAGATGCAATGCCTAAAGATATTATCCTGAAACTTTATGATATGCTCCGTATATTACCAGATAAGGTTTTAGGTTTGGGGGCAAATTATTTGTTGTATGGGGCCCCAATTTTTTTCTCTCTCTCTTCTTTCTTTAAAACACAACTACAGTATGGGTCAAGGTCAAAGGTCAAGAAAACATCCTATGATGTCACACTTTTTTCTCCTTATCTTACGGCTCACGGTATGTTCATTAAATTTAGTGATACATATACCGTCCGATGCTGATTCTGTTGGGAATTTTATGGTCAAAGGGCAAGGGTCCAGGGTCAGGTTAAATTGCTAAAATTCTACTATTAAATGCTGAAATCACACTTTTTCAAGTAACTTGGAGATTATTCAATGCATAAACTTAATCAAACGAGGTATGTAGGCCTACATGCATTACTGCAACATGATTCTGTAAGGAAAGATTTGGGCCATGGGGTCAAAGATCGAGTAAATCTAATGTCACAATTTTTGGCCCTTGTCTTGAGAAGAGCTCAAAGTATTTTCATTAAAATGAATGTAGAGAGTTAGTAATCATTTGAAGGATTGTGGGCCATGGGGCCAAAGGTCAGGTGAAAATGTTCAAATTCTTGAATACATGTACTTGTACTTGCTCTTTTAACCTCAATTTAGCCATCAACATGAAACCTGGAAAGTAGGCAGTCAACAAATTTGTGACAAAAATGTCATTTCAGTTTTTGCCAATCATATGAAACTGTCATTTCATATTGTCCAGATGTACTTTAGATCTAATGGGAGAACCATACGATATGGCGGAGGCACACATAGCAACACAGCGACATTTCTAGTTCCTCTTTACGCACATCTGTTTCAGAGTGGTGTAGAAATACAACACATCGTTGTAGAAGTAATCAATAAAGGAGAGATTGTATAATTCATAAGGAAGGGAGCAGATTTTGACAAACGATTTGGGGAAACCGGCAAGCCTACAGAAGACATATCTATTATCTCTCACCTGAGAATTAAAAGAAAACATGGATGTTTGTGACAATATCCGCCATGGTGTGAATTTCCGACCTGACCTCTGTTGTAATGCGATGGGCAGGTATTAAAGAGAGAATTCAACAAACTGGAAAGACACAACTTTAAGCCAACATTGATTATATCACATCAGAGTCAACAAATATACTTTTCTTTCTTTCTACGATATTAGTTTGTTGTCAGAAAAAAAACCGATCTGAGTGAAAATGTGAGTAACATTGAATGATTTACAGCGTATGTAGGATATTAAGTGATTTTTGTTTATGTTTCCTATGTTTGCTTTTATTTCTACTAGAACTAACGTAAATCGTATCATAGGTACACTATACGAAGTGCTTGGTATTTTCTTTTCAATAACGAATGATATCAAGTTTCCAAATGACGTCACTTTAAAGTAAAGTACGGCATTAATATGGCCTGTACTCTGCACCTGTGACAACTCACAAAAGATATTCTCTCTCTCTCTCTTTCTCTCTCTTTATGTATGTATATATTTATATATATATATATATATATATATATATATATATATATATATAAGTAAAAGAAAACATAATAAGGTTCGTATAATTCCAACGTTCGTTAGTATGAGCCTTTTTATTTTTCATTTATTCTTTTTTCATTTTTGGATTAACAAACCCTTTTTCATTTTCCGACTACTTAACATCTAGGTATACGGAATTTGTGTGTTGTGTGTGATATGTAGAACCATCGGAATAACCAACATTCCTCTGAAAGAACTTTGTGTCTTCGGATGAGATACATTGCCTATCATCTTCCGCGAAATATAAAAAGAAGAGAATTCTGCCGACGTAAAATGTCATTATGATAACCTTGCAAAGCTGTGCAAAAACTATTCCAGTCTTCACAAAGAGTAATTTAATTTTTTACTGAGGCAGAGCATGCGTCGAATTTGTCCCCGGTCTAGATTTAGGCTGATGTAATTTCATGTTAATGTACGTACACGTGCTATAATACTAATATGAATGATATTTTGCGACGTTAGAACGTTACAGTTTGATTTTTGTGCCCAATTCTAGGTCAATAACAAATACCAGGATGTGGAACAGGTAAACCATTTTCCCGTTTTTCCGTTTTTTAATCTCGTTACTAACGACTTAAGCAGCACTTCGACTCTCGCATTACAATTATCAAGCACGGGAGAGTCCTTATTTGTAAATGGATACGACTTTAAGCCTCGATAAACAATGAAGGAATAGCGATATGATTTTAATAAAGCTTTATTGTCATACAGGTTACTGGTAATTCAAAAAATGCTTTACTCATGAAAGTCCTTCTCTTTCTGTGTATGACTTCCACTGTTGACCACAATCTGTAGATATGTGATTTCCTTCTTCTTTTTTCTGGATGGTATGTTTTGAAACAGACACAGCATCTTTAATTTGGATTTCATGAGATAATTTCATTTACGTCGTAATGCTTGCTTGTTTGTTTGATTTATTTTCTTCAACATGATTTCATACATTAATCAAATTTCTTTTCAGTAATACCTTAGAAAACACACACACACACACACACACACATATATATATATATATATATATATATATATATTAATAACTGTTTATTACTAGATTCATTAATTAATAACTGATATATTCGTCTTATATTATACAAATTACAATGTACGTGATTCAAAGAAGAAAAGATAAATGTTCACATTAATTCCATTGCCAAAATATATTGTATTATATATTACTAGTATTTGTATTACCAAAATATTGTATTACCATATTTACAAATAATTACCTACGAAATTATGTTAAGAAAATAAGAAATTTCAGAAACAGTTAATGTGTAGATGTAAGATATATCTCCATTTACTAGAATTAAGGAATTCTACAAACTTTGTCTTTATAGTGGGTCCCTCCATTTTTTTGCATTTTGCGTATTGTTATACTTCATTTTGACCAATTCAGTTTTCATGACAATACATAAGTAATATACGGTTCCACAATTATTGTGGTGTTTTCAGTCTACAATATTTTGTTGACCTTATTCTCTGTTACCAAAGAATGTAAATTGTATGTATTGTTTTGTCGAAATAAAATCGAAACAAAACTTTGATTTGAATTGATTTGAATTGAATTGAATTGAATTGAATTGAACTGAATTATTTTAATAAATGACATTATTTTTCACTTTGAAGATATTAAGAGACAAAGAAAATACACGTTTTGCCTCATAGTATGTCACAGATATTTTTGTTCTAGAGAGGAACTGGATGTGTGTGTGTGTGTGTGTGTGTGTGTGTGTGTGTGTGTGTGTGTGTGCAGTGTTTGGATATGAAAAGCGATTACCTCTCAGATGATGCATTTCGAAGTCCACGCTCTTTTAAAGATATGTCTTGAAGTCCTAATGTTATCCATGCACACAGATCGAATGTGATAGCATTTTCTTGTTTTCCCCCCGGAGAATGCCTATGAATTTCGCCGTCTGTGACGGTTAGGGAATCGACTAAATATGCCGACATCTATCATGCTGTTTCCGCTCGATGATGCATCAAAATGCCCACGTCTGCAATGGGGACACAACTGACGAAGGGCCCTTGTCATAACCATGAAGCATGTATTGATATTTGACGTCAAGCAATGCAATGTTATCTTCAATTATTTGCTCGTCCTGTATTATTTTTTGTACTGATGGTGATAGTAACGGGCCTTCATATTTCTGAGATCTTTTTAGCTTCAGAGTGGATTTTCATCAGACTGGAAAATGGTTTTATAGACAATGAAATACAGTCACGACATGCATTTAATACACGTATAGTTTACCATATTTCACAATGAACGATAGAAACGATAAACGAGAGGGCACAAGTTTAAGAACCTCTCCTCATGTTGCTGAATGGTAGAGTAATGGTTTAAATCAAGACCGTAATACGCCTTTGTTGTGCAAAATCAATTAATAGCGTTAAGTCTCGTGGTTTCTTTTCCCGAAACATTGCGGAATGCTAGTTGTAAACTGCCGAAAAACAAATTCTAATAACAGTTTTACTGAATCATACTCTATAGAATGAAGATTCCTATAGAAGGTAAGGGAATGATAATATTATAATGTAATAATGATAATAATTAACAGTTCTTGAAGAGCGCAAATTACATTTAAGTCTCTAAGCGCTTTTTATAAACGAGAAAAAGACAGATACATGTATAGGAGCACACAAAAACAAAAAAGGAAAATAATATAATCAACCTAAAAAAACCACAACACAACACGTCATTAAATAGGTTACATAACAATGAAAGTTACGTTAGAAACAATGAGATCTAATGATGAACATTCTCTGATATCATTAGGGAGCTGATTCTACAGATGAGATGTTGAGTACTGAAAGATCGTTGACCATATTATGATTTAGTTATTACATTATGCGGTAGTAATATACGCTGTTAATGTAATGTTAATTTATGCACTCAATTACTGTAAAAATGCATGTTTCTGTTGGAAATGGAATGAAAGAATGAATTAATGAATGGAAGAAATGAATGAATGAATAAATAAATAAATGAATGAATGAATGGATGGATGGATGGATGGATGGATGGATGGATGAATGAATGAATGAATGAACGAGGGCAGTGCAGAGTAGCAGGCTTTGTTGTTGCACGAATTTACTATGGTGATGTGTTCATCATTTGGCTATTGATTCTGAGCTAGGAACGAGAGATTTCATGGCAAAATCTCCTAAGATGTCTAGCAAAAGGTGGCAAATTGGGATTCGAATTCCAAAAGTTTTCTCGAAAGGTTTTGCATAAGCTGCATATAATGCACAACAATATGTTTGTCTCCTAAAGTTGCTCCTTCAAGTCGAACTAGCATGGTCTAGTCGCTGTGGATATTCATGCAGTCGTTCCTCTCAAATCACAAAATGTCCTCGCCGCTGGCTATCACAGGAGACAATTGCATCATAAGCACGTTGCTCTGCATGATTTTAAGCACTTTTTAAACCAACAAAATATTGACTGACCTCCAAGGTGTAGAAAATATATTTTCCACGTGTGCTGCGTTCAGTGGCGCTGAATCAATGTTATCACGTGTCCGATCCTATCGCAGCATCGATTGTCTCCTTTTTCTTCTTCTTCTTTACTCGCGCCAATATCCTCGCCGGGCGCGTGCTGCGCTTGTATTGTGTGTCCAGCCCTTCCTCTTCTCTACAGGCGCCTCCTGCCGGGTTCGCCGTCGAGAGAAAGTCCAAAAGCAAAGTGCTCTTTCTGATAATAAGAATAAAAGGCATTGAAAGAGGAGATGATGATGATGGTGATGGTGGTGGCATTCATGAAGGCCGTAGCCCTGGCGAGGGTGGACGTACCATCACAAGAGAACCTTTTAGTTCCTATAAACACGAAAAAAAACACCAACATGTGAGGTGGTGATTGCATTATTAATGTTGACGGTAATATGGTAATAAGGTTGCAGATTTTAATAGTAATGATCGTGGGAGGTCTCTTCTTCTTCTTTTCAAATTTAGCATGATTTACAAGTCCACACAAAAATGTCCATGATGGTGTTATTCATGTTCACGGTGATATATATAATGTATGAAATATTCTGACATCATCTTTCGATGATCATTATGATAAACATGAGAAGAAAAGAAAAAAAAGGCATGCTTCTTTGATAATGATTAGATAATGAGCATGAGGTCGATAACAACATCCACATACAGAAGTGCTGTTCAAATCCCTCAATAATGTAGCATCGCATACTACAAGTATTGCCCTAGAATAAAGATTAAGTGATGCGAGCAAATAAGCATGCTATATATGGCAATGACGAAGCATGGAGAAAGCATTGGTGGCATTGCTATGACAACATGCAAAACTGTTGCTCATGAATATGATAATTACCGATATGTCTTAATGTTATGGTATTAGACGCATGACGCTCAATGAGATTTATAGCAGGATCCTAATTCGTGTGACATTTACATTCACAAAAGATTTAGAATAATGTGTTAGAACGGACTTATTTTGTGAAAAGATGATGCTTATACGGTCCTTCAACTTGTAGAGGAATGGAATGTTAGGAAGCGCTTTAAATCGATAGGACATAGATTCAAAAGAAAATTATATCTGGCCTAAAGGTGGTGTTGCAGAGTGAAGTTTCACAAATCACAATTGATTACTGCAAAATTCAGTCGATTAAGTCAATATCCAGCGCTAGATTATTTGGAAGGTAGTCTGGCATCAAATCATGAGGAAAAGACAGTGATAATGACGCAAAAACACGAAAAAATGAGGAAGTGTTTCGTAGTTGCACACTTCAGGAAATAATCTCATTTGCGATAAGAGAAAGTAGAAGATTTTTTTTTTCAATCTGTCGAAGGAAACATGAAATCAATTGGCGCCAACTGTTGTAGTGAAAACATCTAGACTATGTTGGAGGTACATCTGGCTTTATTCTAGTGACGACTGGATGGTTCCACTTCTATAAGACGTCAAACTCTGAAATTTCAAGATGAGAGCAAGACGGTTGCTAAAGGACAAAGAAAAAAAATCTGTGAAATTATTAGACTTTCGTCGGACGTGTTCTTCAAACAACCAACTCCGACCGTATAGATACCAGGGCTGGTAAAAGAAGACAGAATTTGTAAATCTTCTAGCTCTACAGCGACAAAATCTCCTATTCTATACCTAGACCAAGATTCGTTCTCTCATTCCATCTCTCTGTCTATTTCCATTTCTCTTTCTGTAAGTTAAGACAACAAGGTGTCGCTATGTTCACAGATATCCAAACAAGAAGAAGAGAGGAAAAGTACTATTTGCCCTACGGTGTTGTTGAAGTGCAAAAAGAAAATGAGCAAATCCCCCATGAGGCAGACGTAGCCGCCGAGCAGCGGAATAACATATCGCTGTAGCTCTGACGCTTTTAACTAATAATTAACGGTCACTAGTTTCATTTGCGGTAAGATTTGTGATCATGCTCTGCTCCGACAATGTTTTGCACAGGTTTTCCCCTAATGCAAGTACTCATACACGCTCTGTCTTGTCTAAAGCACTGTTTTATGAATGTTTACGTTGTCGATTAGATTGTTTTTCCTGCAAGCTGTGATGAAATCTAGTTAATGTCAAACTCACGACTCATGCTGCTCTCTGCCGTGATAGCCCTCAACGAAGTGCAAGAGGTGTGTTGTTGAGATGTTTTTCTCCGGCCTACTTGTCCTTGCACGTCACTGCGTACCTGAAAACTTGAAATTAAGAGGATCATCATTGCTCATCATTACGGTTGAATTCCTACCAATTACCGCTCGTGGTGTATAAAACTTTAAGAGGATATCGAACATGCTTCTTAAAATATCCCTTCATCAGAGTAGGACAAAGAAAACATCATCAGGTCTATGCCATCGAGAACTGCGTACATCATGTTGATTTACAGTAACCCGTGCAGCTGTTAGAAAACTGGTAGATATATTTTTCTTTTCTTCTGTCTGGGACCATGTAAGATATCACCAGGAGGAAATAACACATCAAAACATTCCCACTATCTAGGAAGCGAGTCTTTCGTAGATTTCAAAATAGAAATCCGTTAAACACACTTCTAGAAGAGACAGAAGTTCAAGTGGTTGCTCAGTCTACATCGTAATATTTGAAGTAGTAGGTAACAGTATGGATCTTCGGTTCAGTATAAGGACTTTGTTGGAAACGTAATTGAGAGATCATGAATTTGAGTCCTGCTTGATAGGTTTAGCAGTTCAGGGTCTTTTCATGCCCTCGATGCGGGTATTGAATCAGGCGCATAGAATTCGGTTGAACACCTGGTAAAAGTCCGGCTAACTGATCGTGACCGGGTTCCTCTTGAAGAATAGTGTTTTTAAACTACACTCGTAAGAACAACTTTGAAAGCGTGTCACTGTCATCAATACGTAGTAGTAGTAGTAGTAGTAGTAGTAGTAGTAGGAGTAGTAGTAGTAGTAGTAGTAGTAGTAGTAGTAGTAGTAGTAGTAGTAGAATAACAGTGCCATGGAATTAAGTAAAACAATTGTACTAGAAGTAACGGCAGTGATAATAGAGCCGACGTTCTGGTAAGTGTCATTACCTAGTATAGTACATGTAGTATGTATTAAGGGCCGTATGAATGGGGTGCATGGAGGTAGGACAGGATACTGATAAGATCATGATAACGGCTTCATCAAGGATTCATGCCGATATCATGAAAATATCACTGTAATAACCATCAATGTCATCATTTTCAAGATGCATCTTTAAAATATCAAGGAGAAATAGGGATGAGAGGGGAAACAGATGTCATGGAAACCTAAAATATCATCTATCGGGCGTTATACGAATCGGACGTTATACAAATTTGAATGTCTGAATGAGGATTTTAAATTTACTACTAGTATACAGACGATGATTCCCGATTATACGTATTTAAGTCGGCAAGGTATATACACGATGCTTCCTCAGCAGGTCTATGGACAATTACCCCCTCCTCTGCCATGTATACGTCAAATGATTCTCATGCTTAATTGCCTGGAGAATTATTATTGTTATTTTTTTTTTTTGGGGGGGGGGGGGGGGGGAGGGGTACTTATTCCATACAGAGGATTATGAGGTATCTAACCCGGAAATAGCCTGATATACAGAAATAGTCTGGATATTTCAGGGGAAATATACTGAAGTAAATGAAGACAGGTTTGTTCAAAGCTATTATTGCTATAAGTGATGTCATATCAAATTATATGTTGTAATTTATCATCATTTTTTTAAATCATGGACAATGCAGATCATTAAAACAATAAAGTCCATCACACATAGTGAGCTTTTTCAACATGTGGGTCGCTTTTACCTCTTCATGCTTGCCCACGTGGGACGTTTTAATGGTAAAGTGGTCAGCTATGTATGTCACCGTCCATAAGAGTTCATATCCTATGAAAAAAAGAGAAAGAGACAGAAGAAGAAGAAGAAGCTGAAGAAGAAGAAGAGAAGGAAATTATTTGTCAGTGTTGGAGAGTTTTTGATGAATGTCGCACTCCACAAATGTATGGTCTATGTATGACATTGTCCCCGATACATCATACCGCGGGATATGAAATTTCAGAAGGCCCGACAATGGCCGAGTTGAAACTGGCCAAAGATGGCAGAGATCTGCCTGAAATTAACCCCAGAGCTTTCTCGGAGAAGAACGACTCGTTCCAGGAAACCAGTGTTATTTACCGAGGGATCAAGCAAAGGACGTCCCGACGAAACGACGAGGCGAGAAAACAATTTCCTCGCCTTATGGGCGCTCCGGAATCCACGACTCTCTTCCGGAAACATGGAGGCGTGATCACGGTACATAATCATCGAATCAGAAAAAAAAAGAATGTAAAGAATTGCAAGATGAATAGCAGTGACTAAAGATGGTAGCCCATTCACGATGGTAAGTCACGAAGGCGATGGTCATTCGAAATGTAATGAATAGAAAACAAAACGCAAATAAACAAATATTGGCAAAAACGTTGAAGCATTGGAAATTAACGTTCATGCGCCGTATTACTGTCTTTCCGAAAAAAAAAGTATTAAAATGTGTCTAAGCTCCTGAAGATGGCAATAACTTCAAATTCCAGTTCAAATTCATTTCCTTTTTCCACAGTAAAATTATAAAAACATAAATCTCACTTTCTTCAGTGACAGAAATAATGCATGTAAATGTGTACGGTGAAAACAATATTTGAAGACTTACAGTAGGGATACATTGCAATGGTTGCTGAAGTAACGAAAGTGAAATAATTGTCAATATCATTTTCAGTGTGAAAAAAAAACAACGAAGGGACCCACTAAACAGACAAAGCTTGTAAAGTTTGGGCCCCTATTGGATAAAATTAATGATCAAGGAGCCATGTCGTCATCAGTACGAGACGAGCGAGAGTCATTGCATCAAATTATGATCAAAAAGGAATTTTTATTGACTTATCAGAATTGATAAATCGTTCAGATTCAAAAGAAAGAGAAAAAGGGAGAATAGCATCTTTATTGACAAATGGCAACTTTGCCCGAGTCATGCTCTTGTGCCAATGAGTTTGACAAGATTATTATCTTTTATTCTTCTCCTTCTTCTTTCTTTTTTTTTTGCACGAATTCTTTGAAGCGGACTTAAAACGATTTCCGAAGATAGTAGAACGATTTTGATCATTGGCGAGCATGTTGTTGAAACTAAGTGTGCCTGCCCAGAAAAGGAGGTATTTCCATAACACACCCCTTAGTGCATTCAACTCTCTTTTCAAACAATTCCCGGGCAATCCGATCCGGTAGCGC